>NW_027397068.1:78922857-79012653 GCF_003265705.2 Callorhinus ursinus
AATAAAATCTTAAAAAAAAAAAAAAAGAAAAAAGAAAATCTTACAAAGAAACACCAACCCTTCACCGCGCCGTGGACGGGGGAAGCCGGGGCGTGGAGTGGGGGTGCGGTATTTGTTCTCACCGAGGGTGAGCGCTTGCCACAAGGGTAGCTGTGATGACCGTGAATGGTGGACCGCTTGCCTCCATCAGACCTCAAGGGGCCACGCGGACACCGTGAGCCCACCGTGACTGGGCTCCACCAGCAGGGGGTGTCCCCAGGCCTTCTCTCCCCCCGCCCACCCTGTTCAGATCGGTGCCTGACGCACAGCACAGGATCTGTCTCCAGGAGGACGGGAAGGCCGTGAGCTGGGGGTGAGTGCCTGGGCTCCCGGAGCATCACCGTCCCGCCGACCGTCTGCGGGTCCATCCCTCATGGCCTGCATGCCACTGCGCTCACGCCACGGCTCTGACAAACTGTCTCTTTTGTTTCTGGACCTCGCTTCACACTGTGTGCCCCCCTCTCGTGCCAGGCTACACCCGGCAACTTGCTATAATTCTCTGGCCTCGTGTATTCCTGAAGGTCACACATCCCTGGCGCTCCTGATCCTTATGCCTAGATTCTGTCCCGTGTCCCTGCCCGACCAGTCTTTCTTTCCTTCCTCTTCAACAGGACGAGGTGGGAAAGAAGGGGTCATGGGCTTCATGGGTGTGCCGGGAGCCCCAGGAAACACCTTTCCCTGGAAGTCTATTCAGCAGCAGAAGCAACCCACTCCCCTCTGACTTCCAGAGAGAGGCTCCAGCAAACACCACCCAGTACTTCGTTCTGGTCTCTGCGGAAGAATCTGCCTTCTTGAGGGCAGAACCACATCTTACAGGCGACGGCCAGTGCTGGGTTTAGTATGTAATGTGTATTGTTTCGGTTGACCAGCCCCCAACACCCACCCCTTGCCCCAGAGTCGGGCGCTCAGGAAGCCAGCGGGGCCTCCCCGCCTCGGTCCACACCTGGGACCTGGAGGACGGCAGCTTGCACCCCTTCCCTGCAGCGGTCCCTCGTGACCTTGACAGCAGGACAATCAGACAGGATGCAGAGAAGGGAAGCCCTCTCCACACAGCTTCACCTCACTTACTTTCGAGAGCAGGAAAGATTTCAGTCACTGATCTGGGAAATAACTTATGGAGTTGTGTGTGTGTGCCCACGTGAGTGTGCGTGCATTCGAGTGTGTACATGTGAGTGTGTTTGTGTGCAAATATGTGAGTTTCGTGTGTGCATGTATGTATCCACGCGTGTGCACATGGGTGTGTGCGTCAAGAGTGTGCACTCATGGCTGTATGTGCAAGTGTGTGTGTGTGCACATACGTGTGGGGGTCAGAGGGCACACGTGAGCTCTGCCATGGCTATATGTGCAATCGTATGTGCACATATGTGTGGGGGTCAGAGGGCACATGTGAGCTCTGGCGGTGCAGCTGCCCGGTTCCCCAGGATGAGAGTGGACAGTGGCCACCGGTCTCCATTTTAACCATTGGGCTCACTGACCGCCAGTGGAAGAGAAACTAAAGCTACACCCATGTCCTGCCTTGTCGTTCGCATTTTGCTCCGGTTTGCTGGACTTTTATCGAGATCACTGCTTTCTTTAGTGGAGTGAGATCTGGGTCTCGTGATCACGTGTGAATCACGTCCTCAGTGAGCAGGATGAATGCCGGCGGGTCGCAGGACCAACGCGGCCCACAGGCTCCTGGTGGGGAGGCCACCTTGAACGCCGCCAGCACAGCCGGGGACCCCGCTGGGAGCAGGGAGAGGCGGACTTTGCAGGCGGCCTCCCCGGAGAAAGCTCAGTTTCCAGGAGGAGAGAGGGGAGCCGGGAGACAGCAGCTGATGCTGCTTTGCACTCAAAGAATCAGGAAGACGTTCAGAAAATCCAATCAGCAGTCTGGAGAGCCAGTCCAGAATGAAACAGGGTCATGTGTGCTGACGCATCCTGGAGACGCCGCCGCCCCTGAATTTCCACTCCCAGCTGTGCACCACCGCTGGGCAGATGCACATGTGCAGAGACCCCGGGGAGCCCTATGTTCAGGACACGGGACCTTCCAGAAGGAAGAGCCAGAGGAAGCACCAGTCTGCCGCGTGGGGAGCCCCAACCCCCATGAGTGTGTCCACGTAGAGACCGTGTCTGCACATCCGAGTGGGAGAGTCTGTGTAGCTCGAGGGCACATCCACACCTCATGCTCATGTTGGTAGGGGGACGCTGGTCCCTCGCTCAGTGATGCCGGCGAACCAGAGTCTTTGCTGTCAGAGGAGGATGGGTCTCCTCTCCCGGCTTCCACAGCCCCTGGGTGGAAAGATTGGTCCCACGTCTAGAGTCTGGCTGCCGTGAAACACTCCTCTCCTACAGAGGAGTGGGACTGTGCCCGGCCAGAGCTCCACGCCACCCCTGGACCTTCTGTGAGGGACACCTAGTGCCCTCTCCCCGGCACCATGCACAGTGGTGGCTGAGCTTGGAAACGCACATCCACTGCACGTGATCAAGTGCGGATGCTCGGGCCACGCCACCGTTGTTGGGACAGAACCCTCCAAAAAGCAAAGTGGCTTTGGGTCAGGAGTTGCTGTGATCAGGAAGCACTGAGGCTCCAGGTGAGTGGGCAGCGGGCGTCCCGACATGTCACTCAGGACCGTTGGGCTCTGGGAGGATGAGGAGCGAGTCAGGTCCATCCGCACCTCCTCTCTCCAACATCCCTGCCCCTTGTAGGACAGTGTGAGGCGCTGGTCACGAGGCCGCCTAAAGGAGCGACGGAAGGCAAATGGGATTTATAAAAGAAAAGTTAGACTGTTTGTCACCTTCCTGTTGGGCACGAGGGTCTAGCGGACGTGTCCCTGGTCAGTTAATGGGCACCGCGCGGCCGCTACAGGCTACTTACTGGCCCACATCTAACCATCTTAACATTGGGTTGAGTTTCCTCAAAAGCTTCCTTTTCCCTTCATTCGGGCTCTGATCCTGAGACCTTCTCCTAATCGGAAATCAGAAATCAGAGTTACGGAGAAATCTCCTGTTCTGGAAGAACATTACCTCATTGGCCCCAGCAGCTCCGGGAGGGTGGCTCCAGCCCTAGGAAACCCGCCGGTAGGCAGCAAAGGTGGGTCCATCCTCACGGGGCGCTGTCTGCATCTCCATGGCAATGGGGTCGGCATGGGCAAGTGCACACGGGAGGACAGCAGCCATTGCCGTAGACTCGCGGGTGCGCATGAAGATCTTACCGGTAAGGAGGCCAGGCCTCTGCATCCTGCTTCCACCAGGCTCCAGGGAGATGGGGCTGTGACCAGGCCTCGGCTGACCCGACACTCCACAGCGAGGCAGGACAGCAAGTCCGGGCAAAACCCCGTGGGCTCAGGCCAACAGCCCGGGAGCAAGGGGCCGCTGCTCCCGCAATGTCTAAGCGTGGAGTGTCCCGTCAATCGTGAGAGGCAGGTGGTGCTGCCCTCTGAGTCTCTGGGCGATGTGCGTAGAAATTAAGTCGGTTTCCCTGGCCTCACTCCCCTGGGAGATGCGCAAGACTGAAGAGGCCCCGAGGGTGGGGGCAGAGCCCTCTTGTCCCACAGCACTCAACCGCATGCACTCCCGTGCTGCCCCAGCTCCTGACCCCACAGGCCAGGAAACAGGAAAGGTCATTATCAGGCACCAGGAGCATTTTCCCTGTTAGTGGGATCGCTTCGCACAAGCATCTCAAGGGTGTAGCTACAGGCTGTTTGGGATTATCTACGGACATCATTGCAGCTTCACCAGATGGGGACGTTTTTGCAAACCTGACTTTCACTGACCACTAAGCCACCCACCAGATGTCCCAGTCAACGGTGAATAAGAGGCCTCACGTGGAAAATCGCTTGCTGTGCCTTTTGAAGATATTTTGTGCAGCCGAGAGGAGGCAGAGGTGGGCGCCTCTTGGAGTGCTGCTTCCTTGGCCCCCACCCCGACCTTTCTTGATGTGTCTTGTGAGGTGGCGAATGGTTCATCTGCTGTGAGTCAGCCTTGCTTCCCAGCCTCTGTGCGTGTGTCTCACCCCAGCGCACGCTCTGGGGCCTTCCCACTGTGCACGGCGGTCTGCACCATCCAGGAAGACAGTTCACGGCCCAAACTAGGCCCTCTGCCGTTTACAGGGTCATGATGTGCTCTTGAGACAGCCATGGGCGCCAAGCCGGGCGTCGTCCGGGTGACGTGTCAGATGGGAGCAGCTCTGTTTTCTTACATTGAGCTTACTGCCAGTTTCTCTAAAGGCCAAAGGTCAAGTTTAAAATATCATGCTGTACGCTTGGTCTGAGATCACCTTCACAAAATTAATTCATATTCTTGTCCTTATAAAGACACGAAGGCTCAGTTATTCTAGATAAATATTCTAAATACAAGTCTCAGATACAGAGAGAGGACTTCATTCCTATCTATCAGCTGTCTCCCCACGTCTGAGCTTGCGTGTTTGCTCTCAAAGCTGTGATATCTTTGGAAGAGCCTTCCAACATCAGGCCAGAAAACTGTCTATCTTCAGTCAATAAAACCTTTCCTGAAGCATTAGGGCCCTAGTCCTTGGAGGCAGTGAGAAACAGCAACCACAAGTCCACTCGCAGAAACCGACACGAGTGACCCCCGGGCAGAGCCACTAAATACAAACTCCCCACAGAAAGAACCGTGAGCCGTGGGGGCTCGAGGAACCCAGACTTCCAGCACAGAGGGAGACGTCAACCCGGGGAGGGCCCCTGATGGAGGCCTGAGGGGATCCCACAGAGAGCCCTGGGAGGACGACCACACGGACCAGCTCCCCGCCGCAAGGAACCCCCACAGAGAGCTGACAGAAAGCACAGCTTACAAATTAGGAATATGAAGTCTTCAGGCCGCGATTTAAGGGGACAATTCAAGTACAGTCCAGGTAGATAGAAGCAGGAAAGGAGACCCAACCATGACAGCCTTGGTGGGAAAACAGGCTGGAATAGAAGCTCCCCTTTCGAAGGGAATGAAGGGAACAGACAATCCAGCCAGGATCCTATAAAATGTCCTGGGGAGGAAGCAGAGATGGGGAAGGAAGCGGCCTGGGGAGGGATTAGGGGGAGGGGAGGGAGGGGCCTGGGGAGGGAGCAGGGGGAAGGAAGGAGAGAGACGGGGGAACAAACTGGTACTAACAAACCAGGAGAGATCCGGGGGAATACAACTCAGTCCAGGAAAGAGGAGGTATTCTTAAATGAAACTGACATCTGGGCAGAAGGAAACAGAAAGAAAGGAAAAAGCCTAACTGGCTTCAGACTTGTCCCGAAGACACCCAAAGGGGAAGAAACGACCGGCACACAGAAACGAGGGGAAGACCACGTGAGCCACTCAGCATCCTTGACACGTGGGCAGCAGAGCGACGCCTTAAGACAGCGAACCCTAGGGATGAGAGTGCTCAGGACGCCGTCCTTAAACATCTGCGTGACGTCCGTGTGGCCCCGTGAAGCCTGAACGAGAACCCAGAACTCACATCTCTCCTCTGCTCCCCTCGTCTCCCTGCTCTTCAATTTTCCTTAAAGATAATCATTCACTACCTGTCTTTCTTTCCTTTTCCTTTCTCGACACAGGGACCAGTGCCAAGAAGGCGATCGGGGCTGACGACAAGGTTCCAGACTCATCAGGTCTTTCTGAAAGACCAGACGACATAAAAGGAGTTCCGTTGTAGGAGAAGTGACAGAGACGGCTGCCGAAACCGCACCTCCTTCTGCCCCAGGAGCAGGGCCGTAGGGGAACCACATGGCCAGACTTGCACCCCCACACCTTGCCGCTCCGGGAGCGCACGAGCCCCGTGACCCAGTTCTCACAGTGACACAGGACGTGGTGGGTCCCGAGAGGAAAGCTCTGCCCTGGGCCTGCGGTGGGGTCCTCCCCACTGGAGGTCACGTGCTGAAGGAGGCAGCTCCCTCCCCCCTCCCCCCCCGCCCCCAACTTCGCTTGACGACTTGATGGAGCAGAGTTACTGCAGTTCTGGAAGGTTCACCCGCGCCTGCTAACTGAGGTATGCACACGTTGGTTGCTGTCGCTCTTGAAGCCCTGATAGTAGTGTTGGATACTTCGGAGACAGCAACTTAGCCTTTACCCTGCACAGATGGAAAAGTCAATGCCATGAACTACCCTGTAATCCCAGGGAAATGCAGCCAGGAGCTTAACAGGTCCCTGGGTGGGAGAGGAGCCCTCAAGGTCACCCCAAGCCAACCATGTTTCTCCATCCCCACCCACACTCACATTCTTCCCTAAGAAAACCTCCTCCAGCCAACTCGGCCGACCTCGCCCCCATCCAGAAGAGTTGGCTCCTGAGTCGGAAGCACCCGCAGCAAAACCCCAGCACCAAAGACAATGTCTACAGAGTCGAGAAAAGGAGAATATAGGGAAGGAAACCAAAAACCCAATGACTGTATGAAATGAGAGATCAGATATAAGTGAATTAGAGAAAATCACCGAGAACGGAGCACGGAGGCCAAGAGAACATAAGAGACGAAGAGACGTGGTAGATATGGTGGTGACCCCATCCACGTGGAGACAGCGCAGACCCCACAGGGTGGGGCTCAGTACCACACGCGCTGCCCCCCTCAGTCCCTCAGTGCTGCCACCTCTGCTTCCAACCAGCTGGCTGAGGACCGGCGGTTCCCACGGCCCCGGCTTGGATTTGACTAATCTCATTTACTGGCCACAGCAGTTCACAGAACCCAGAAAACACTGCACTTGCTTGATTACTGCTTTGCTGTGAAAGGAGGCAGCCAGGAGCAGCCCGATGCAAGAGATGCCCAGATCAGGAGCGTCCATGGTCTCTGAGCCCATCACTCCCCCACATCTCTGTGTCCACCAACCACGCAGTCACCGTCAACCACTAACTCCATCCCCAGCCCCCTCCCCTCTCTGGAGGTTGGGGGTGGGGCTGAAAACTCCAAGCTTCTGACCACAGTGGCTCTTTCTGGTGACCACGCCTCATCCAGGAGACATCCAGAGTCGCCTCAATGGGACGAGAGATGCTTCCAGTGCTCCTGCCCCTTAGGGATTCACAAGGGTTTCAGGAGCTCTGGGCCACACACCAAGGTCAAAGACCAAATATTAGAACAAGAGAAAAGACATACTACCACCAAAAATTCCAATAATTTAACTGACAGTGGGATTGACACCAAATTTCTCCGGAAACTGTGCTGAACTGCACTGTTGCTCAACAGTGAGAGACAGAAAGTCATTTCCAGACAGAGACTGAGAGCTGACCACTCGTAACCCCCACCAAAACGGCCAGAGACTCTCACCCAGTGAGCGGAGAATTAGAACCAGAAAGAAAAATAGGGTCTGGTAGGAATGATGAGCCATGAGATGTGTACAAATAGTGACAAATGTAATAACCGTTGATGGTGAAGATCGAGAACCATAACAACAATACGGAATTAGACTAGCAACAAGGAGGAGGGACCACGGAGGCAAACGTGAAAGCGCGCCCACGTTCTTGCATCCTCCAGAGGGGGTGATACTATTTCAGGTCTTGTTGGGTGGAACGGATTGGCTAAGATGTTTGGCATAAGCGCTACAAGAACAGATACGGAACTGTAACTTGTAGCCTTGGGAGGGAAAGGGGGACAAGAAAAAACATGGCTCAAACCATTTCAATAAAAGAACACTAAACCCGGAGAAAGCAAGAAACACCATGGCAAATGAAATACCAGAGCAGGACGGCCTCAGCGAGTCCAAACAGATGAGGAGCCCCGAAATATAGAGAGTACACCCACCTGTGACACAGGACAGCAGAGTCGGAACCCGTGTTCTTGCAGGGTGCACGGAGGAATCATCGGGAAACGGTCTTCCAGAGCCTCGCCACAGATCACTGGCGGCAGATCAGACTTGAAACCTGGGAATCCGTGCCCCAGAGCTTCTAGTTCAGATGGTGGTCAGAGCTTCTAATTCACGGCGCCTTCAGAAGCTGCCCCAAACACAGAAGAAGAGAGGACATCTCGGGTCTTGCATTTGCAGGGTCTCGTGCAGGGGAGCTCATGCTCCAGGTACGTATGCAGAATAACGCTCCTTTCACAGGGTATTCTCCCCTACCCTGGGAAGGTGGGCTGTGGGGAACAGGAATCTCCCCGACAGGGGCTGCCCGGACAGAGCGAAGCCTTTGCTTCCTAGGAGGACCCTGAACGCTGCCCACCCCTGCATCCTCCCATGGTGGGGGCAAGGGAGGCTTGCGGAGCCCACGGCCACGGGGACAGTGTCTAAGATGTATTAGTAAGCGAAAAAGGTAACAGAGTCACATGTATAACAGGATCTGATTCTTATTTTAAGATTTTATTTATTTGTCGGGGGGGGGCACACAAGCAGGGGGCAGAGGCAGAGGGAGAAGCAGGCTCCCCACGGAGCAGGATCCCAGGACCCTGGGATCACGACCTGAGCCAAAGGCAGACGCTTAACGACTGAGCCACCCAGGCGCCCCTAACACGAACCAATTTTCATGAGAATTCATTCATGGGCTTTGTTTCCAGTTAGGCACGGAGAAGGAGAAGCAAAACAAGAAGGTTGTTCGCCAGGCGTTGACCGTGGTTCTTGGAACGGACGTGGGCAGGGCCGTGGATATTATGGAAATGTGTATTTTCCCATCTTTTCCCACTATTGTTTCATTTTTTTTTTTTTGACTAGCTTGTATGTATTGTACAGAGAGAAAAAAGCAAAACAGTGAGGGTGTTTTTTTAATGTAAAGTTTTCTTTATACGAATTTTAAAATTGCTCTTGTTCTTTTTAATAAGAAAGGATTTACCCCGACACCTCGGGCGTTGGCTGGTATGTTTATCCACCCAGAATCTTCAGGATTACCTCCACTGCTACCCAGCGGAACAGCGCCAAGTTCTTGCTTCCTTTTTTATTTTGTTCTTTTCGTCTTTCTTGGGGGGAAGGGGGAGTGTGGGCTGTGAAAGACACTTGGCAAAGATTTCTCTTTGTGTTGGGAAAGAATTAGCTTTGAATATACACTACAGGGTATTTTTATTCATATAATAGCACTCAGAAATCCAAAACTGATTGGAATTTTCATAATATTTATGTACAAGTTGTTTTTACTACAATAGGGAAAACTAATGAGATCATTTTTTAACTTCTCCGTGCCTATCACAGTCTTGTGGGACATCCACCGTGGCCCCTGGGGATGTGTGTGTGTATCGAGTGGACAACAGAGGACACCCACGTGGTCATCAGCCATCAGCACAACGGTTCGTGCCCTTGGGCGGCCATCCTGCAGGCCCAGACCACCGTCTGTTTTTCTGTGGTGCCATCTGGCTGATGGATGAGCCTCCGCTCTGGGCTGTCATCCCGAGTGTGGATGGCCTTACTCCCGCTCTAGGGATGCTCTGTCTTTTTTCTCTCTTTCTTTTTTTAGGATTTAGAATTAATAGCCATTCATTTCCCACAGGCCCCGGCAATGGGCACCAAGGAGCCTCCCGTGCCCACGGCCCTCTCTGCGGGATTCCGATGCAGGCCCTCCGTCTGGGGAAGGAAGAACGGCCCTGTGTGGGGGTCATGGAAGGTCTCGAGCATGTCACAGTCACCATCGAAATCAGTGCCTACTGCGGGACTTTAAGATAATGAGTCTTTTCCAGGTCACAAAACTGAGACGGCAAGCTTCCCAAGGCCCCAGAGCCAGTCTGCGCCGGGCTGGGCTGAGCTGGGAACGGGGCTGTTTCCGGAGGCTGGCGGCGTGCAGGACAGGGTTGTGAGTGTGAGCAGTCTGGAGGGGACTAGTTCACACACACCTCTTGCGGGACAAGCTCTAACTGCCTGGCCAGATGCCTGCAGGCGTCTGGTGTAAGACGCGCCAGGACGTGCCAGGCGGCGACCAAGAAGGACATGATTGGCAGGAGCCGCGGCTGGGGGAAAGGGACCGAGTCCAAGAGAGACGGTGAGGCAGAGCAGGAAGCTGGGGTACGGTGACGAAGGACGCCGGACTCCAGGGACTTGCCGGGGCTGTCCTGGGGAAATGCCACGCAGCAGGGTCCGGCGGTGTGGAGGCAGACGTCCCCTTCCTGTCTCCGCCACCAGAAGCTTCCCCCGCGAGGGCCACCAGCAGGTGCGAGAGAATCCCGTGGGTGCTGAGCACCCACGTCACCTGGCCCCCTTCGCTGCCAGGGGCATGTCCCCCTCAAGCTCAGGAGCCCACGCTGCCTGCACCCCTCCCTCCCTCCCTCCCTCCTCCCCCCGGTGTGCCGAGGGGCTGCATCACGGGAGGCGGACCCACTGGACCCTGCTTTGCAGGGTGCAGGCTTTTACAAGCGGCCCTGAGGCTGCGGGGGGTGGAGGGGAGGCCGCAGGAGACCCCCGCCCCGTGCCATCTGGACTCCCAGAGTCTGCTTTCAGGAGCGCCTGTCCCTTGGCCGTGAGGCGCCGGCCTCCAGGGAGCCGGCTCTCTGGTCTCCACCACTGAGAGCACAGAGGGGCCGGGCAAGCCCTCCGCCCGCCCCCTCCATCATGCCTGCCTCCCCCCTGCTGACACAACTGAGGTTCTGTTCCCATTCTGTCCCCTCCCTGTCATCATAACCTCGCCCTGCTGGGGCTTCCTTCCCGAGGGCAGGAGGTAGGCCGGGCAGCCTGGGCTGGGGTCTCCGCCCTGCTGTGCGTCATACCCCGCCGGGGGCCTTGGTGGGCTGGGACTCGGGGCCTCGCCCTGGGCTTGGGATTCAGGACCTCCTCCGAGCCCCTGCAGGTGCCTCCTCTGGGCACAGCCTGGCTCACAGCAGAGGATCAGCGGCCCTCGGCGTCTGACAACAGGGCAGACCAGCCCTGGGAGGAAGAGCGGAGCCCAGTTAAACCACTGATTCATGGCATCCACATCCACGCCCACCCTGCACTTCCCGTTTCCTGGTGTGTGACCTAATGCATTTCCTTTTCTCTTTTAAAGCCGTTTGAGTCAGAGTTTCTGTTTCTTGTAGCTGAAAATACCACCTATTTCCTTTCATGGCTAAAATCCATTTACCCGTCATCCTGGAACCATAAAATCAAGTACGCAAGAGCCAGACGAGGCCTTGGGCATGAACTGCCCCACCTCACCCTGACCTTCACTGTGGCGGGAACCCGGACCAGGGCGCCTGTCCCCACTCTGCATCACCCATGGACAGAAAACCCACGGACATCTGCTTAGACCTCAGTGTCTCTGTTTTAAAATGTCTTTCTTGAGAACTATTAGCACATCGAAGTGTTATTTCTTAGGCCTGTTACAATATCTTGTCCACAATTTCTGTCTCCATGGTGTGCAGATTAGGACTGGTACAAATACAGCCCACCTCACCTTATCGAACCCCCAGCTGGGGCAAGGTCACGGTCAAACCGCGGCAAGTACGTAGAAGGAGAAAAAATTGTGTGCAGAGATGGGCAAGTTAAGATCATCTTAGTCTCTAGGGCACAGCACTGGGCCCCCGAATACGACGGAGCCGTCTATAAAGAGTTTCAATTTAAGGAAAAACTGTGATCCTCAAACCTCAAAGGCAGTCGAATTTTGATTCCTGTGTAAAGATAGGCTTGTATATTTAAAGCTTGCCCTTGTCCTTTGAATTCTTTTTAAAAATTATATTCTTGGACTTAGAATTCTTTTTTTAAAAAAGAATTTAGTCGGGGGCGCCTGGGTGGCTCCGTGGTTAAGCGGCTGCCTTCGGCTCGGGTCGTGGTCCCAGGGTCCTGGGATCGAGCCCCGCGTCGGGCTCCCCGCTCCGCGGGAGCCTGCTTCTCCCTCTGCCCCTCCCCTGCTTGTGTGCTCTCCCCACCCTGCCCCCACCAAATAAGCAAATAAAAATCTTAAAAATAATATAAATAAAAGAATTTAGCTAAGAGCAACAGGCATCATGTCAAATCCGTATGCGGTCCTGGGACACCCTGGGACACCCTGGGACACCCCCAGCAGGTCCGCAGTCAGTGAGTGAGGACGTGGTCACCCGTCAGGACAGGGCACCCGGGCGAAGGGGACCCCAGGCCGGGGCCCAGGGGCGGAGCCAGGCTGGGACACGCTTGGTGTGTGGAGGTTGACGCGGCACCACGTGTGGCCCCTTGTTGCGCCTCTGGAGACAGCCTGCGGGGGCTGGGACCCTGTGAGAACCCTCCCACAGAAAGGCCCTCCCAGCCCCTCCCCAGACGTCTGAGGGGCTCCCAGAAGTCACCCTACAAACACAATGACGATGAAGAGGGTTCAGAGAGGGCCCTGAGGGCAGGACACTTGACCCAAAAAGTGAGGAGGAACGTTCTTGCTCTTGGTAGGAGCTTCTGGAAGTTTCCTGAGGACTTCCTTCAGGAGCAGGAAGAGAGTGAGGCTGTGTCTGTGGGGGTGTCAGGTACCAGGAACCCCGGCGGCGGGGGTCCTGTGTCCCATGCAGCCGGCCGGCCTGGCTGGGAGGCTCGTGGGCCGCCAAGTCACCTTCCACCACAGGTGCCCTCAGCAGCTGGGGGCCTTGTCCCGAGCCCCGCAGCGCCCGGGGGAAGACTAGGAAACTGCCCTCAGATGCTTCCCCGACACCGGGGGAGAATCCCCGCACAGCCCCGCCAACAGCGCCTCGCGTTTCTATGGCCGCAATAGGCCCAGAGGCCTTGGGACTCATAAAACATCCGGACAGTCACCAGTGATGCATTTGGGCAATGCGGGCTCCGGGAATCCCCTGGAAATCTTCCCACCTTCCAGAGATGATACCTGAATGGCTGTGGCAAAACCCCAGAGCCGATCCAGGCCTCTGCCCCGCTCCACCCCAGCCCCTAGCTGCTGGCCTTCACTCCCGGGGAGCACGGCACACGGCCCACCGACACCCGGAGCACCAGCATTTTGTCCAGGTGGCACACTTCCCGGCTAACAGCTCGGAGAGCACCTGCTGGGCTTCAGTTTGATGTTCCTTTCCTTCCGGGATAACATCCGCACCTTCTCCTGGGCATTCCTTTTGTGGCTCAGCTCCAGGAACAGACCAAGCGAGAGAACACGTGGCATCTGCGTCTACTTTTCCTGCTGCCCCACAGGGCCAGGAAGTGGAGGGCAGGGCCTTCGCCTAGGTCAGTCTTGACTTTGTGTGAAGACTTGGGGGAGGAAAGCAGGTCTCGGAGAAGTCGAGAAATTTGGCCAAAAGTATGGGGGCTGGGACTTAAACCAGGTCATTCTGACCCCAAAGACAGGGCTCTTCACATCAGTGAGAGAAATAAGTGAGAGGTTGGGGCGATTTGCATCAGTAAGTCTAATTTTCCAGACTCTGACCTGGAGAAAAGTGTGCAAATAATACCTAGGGTATCCCCCGGAACTCACTCACTCACGTTCAGAGAGCATCGCTCCATACTCGGCGCCAAAGGGGTGTGATTGGGCGCCTGAGATCGTGCAGCCCCTGGTTTTAAAAGCTTGGGAGCTCATTGAGAACCTAAAACAGGCATCTGTTAAAACCCCAGTAACATAAAAGGGAAACAAACGGCAGGTGCCCAACCGGGTGGTGACGATATTAGCTCGTTACAAATTGGGGCACAGGGCCTCACCCAGAGCCCCTCTCCTGACGTGAGAGTTTGTTCATATGAAACCTCCTTCAAAGACATACACACTCCAGGACTGGCCTTCATCCACAACAATGAGGTATGAGGGGGAGGGCCCGGGAGGTGATCTAGAACCCACAGGACTAGAGCAGAGCATGGCGGGGAGGCTGGGCGTGAGGGCTCATAGATTCTGGGAGGACTGCGTCCCATTTTGCCCCATATTCCAAGTGGCTCATAGCGCCTTATGTGTTTCTTAGGGAAACGCATTAACCGTGTGGGGTGAGGCAGAGCATGGCAGTCCTGGGGCCAGGACACACAGGGACATAGGCAGCAGACTTAAAGCCCACTGGGCCTGCACAGCAGGACCATCCCTTTGTCCATCTGTCCTGAAAGCATGCTCTGGGGACAAAGTCTTGAAATACCCCAGTAGGCTAACTCAGAACTGATTAATGACTACCTTTTTATACATAACAAGCTTTCTTTCCTTTTTAAAAAGATTTTATTTATTTATTTATTTAGAGAGAGAGAACATGCGTAAGGGGGGTGAGGGGCAGAGGGAGAAGAAGGGAGAATCGCAAGCGGACTCCACGCTGAGCACGGAGCCCAACATGGGGCTCAATCCCACGACCCTGAGATCAGGACCTGAGCCGAAACCAAGAGTCGGACGCTTACCTGACTGAGCCTCTCAAGTGCCCCATCACAAGCTTTATTTTAAAAAAGAGTGTGTCCTTTGGATTAAAGGGGAGAGAAACCTTGAATCGGCCCATGGGTTATGTGACAACTTGGCCGGGAGGCCATTAGAACTGAGCTGGACGGCCACTTCCCCAGCATGTGGGAGGCCATTCCCAGGGTTGGAAGTCTGTTCCTGAGGGAGCAGGTGAGTTGGAAGGCCATTCCTGAGGGAGCAGGTGGGTGGGAGGGCCCTTCCCGGGGAACAGGTGGCCCACAGCAAACCTGCCCAGCCTGCAGTTCTGGCCTTCAGGTGAGGGTTGAGGTATCCCTGTCAGCTTCCCCCTGGAGAGGCTTATGCTCAAGAGCACGTGCCTCCCTGTGGCTCCAGTCCCATTCTCTGTCCAGCTGAAACGATGGAAACATTCACTGGAGATTCCTCCCAACGCAAGCTCTTCACAAACCGACAAGCGAGAACCACCGAAAGGGACGGTGCTCCAAAGCTGACACACTAGCACCCTTCACCTGCCCCAGCCCCGCAGGGGCACTGCCCCAGGGCCTTTGCACCCACGTGCTGCTAAGCTGGGGCTTCCTCACAGACTTTGTCACCTCTTTGCACCGCACCGGAGGCACGCAGCTGGCTGGCGCGGAAGACAAGGAGTCTCCTTCTCCACGTTTCAAGGAAAAGCTATCAAAGGCACACGTTGAGCTCACAGAGTGCTCACCATTTGGAACTTGCGTAAAACCAGGGAAGAACGATCGAATTCTAGAGAGTTGGTTGTAAATTTAAGTGTGATGACAGGTTTCAGGGGATTTGGGTGTTGTTCTGAACTTCCATAATCGTCACTATGACAGCATGATTGTGTCCTGGAGAAGATCCACATGACACAACTGAAATTAAACAGAAAAGTCAGTTTTCAATGTGCAAACTGCATGTTGTGCACTGAGTCATGATCACTGAAATTCCCAATGAAGATGGAATATTAAATCTAATCAATACCTTCCAAAATTCAGTCATTTCAATGGAGCCTACTGCAAGAGCGGCGCCCCTGGGCCGCCCAATACAGTCTGTGCACACAAGCTCAGAAAGGGACGAGGGTGAAGAGTAGCTGATGTCACGAGCCAATCAGCTGAGTAGGTCACGGTCACTCTTCGCATGCGGGGGGGCCGTGGCACAGGACAGGTGGGCGTTCATAGAGAGGGTGGGCCACCAGCTTGGGGCCACCAGGGACTGGGCGCCCACGGGCTCCCCACTGTTGCGAGCCCCAGCTGACAGGTGTGGGCTGGTGGTGTGCCCTCCCTGCAGAGGGTTGAGGGTACAGACACTTCTCCTGTAACCTGCTATGCATGGGCCTCCCTACTTTCTGCTTATTTTCCCAGCCTGGTGGCCTTACTGCACACAGGGGCTTGGAAAGCACATGTGACCTCAGCTGCAGAGTATCGTCCCTGGGGAACGGCGGCACGCCACTGCGGTCGGAGGCTCGAGTCACAGAGCTGTCACGTAAACAGGAGACTTTGGGTTGGAATCCAGGCTTTTTTCGCTAACTCTGGAGCTCATTTCCATCATGGCTTACCACCTGTGTTTGTGTGTGTTCATTCAGTGCCCACTTACTGTCTACGGTGTGCCAGGCACAACGCTGAACAAAATAGAACGAGACCCCCCCGCCGTCGGGGTCTACACCCATGAGAGAGGCAGACATGGATGGTGACACAGCACAAGGTCTCGGTGCAGATGTGACAGTCGTAAAGCTGGGGGTGCGGGGGGCTCAGGAGGGCTGCAATCTTAAGAGTCACTGGGGGGTTGGAAGTCCATGGGCTGGAATGAACCAGAAATCCTTACAGACACCTGCAAGCCGTCCCAGGAGCGACGCGGAGGAGTGGGAAGCCCCCCCCCAGGATAGAGCAGAGGGGCATCAGCATCTAGTGGGGTGTGAAGCCCCCTCTGAAGGGAGGGAGGAGTGTCCGGGTGGGGGGCCGCATGGAGAGGGACTCAGGGAGGGAGTCATCCAATGTTCCAGATGCCCCAAAGAGGAGGCCTAGGAGTTGACCATTACGGAAATTACCTTAAATTTTAAATTATTTAAATACATTAAGCCCCTCCCACAAATAACCCCAGGCCACAGAACCATCAGACTGCAAAACCTCCGCAATAAGCAATAAGGAAAAACCAGTCCAAATACACAATAATAACATCGAAAGAAGATAAGACTATAATTACATGCCATTATCTTTTTTCTAAAAGATTTATTTTGGGGGGCACACAACCAGGAGGGGCAGAGGGAGGAGAGAGAATCCCAAGCAGACTCCGCACTGAGTGCAGAGCCGGGCGTGGGGCTCGATCCCAGGGCCCTGAGATCATGACCTGAGCCAAAACCAAGAGTCAGATGCTCGATGGACGGCGCCCCCAGGTGCCCCTCGGGCCATTATCTTTTAAAAAGTGAGCTACCACGGTGGGAGAGAGAGTATAGAAGCTGACACACAGCTCTGACCCCTAAGAAACAAAATCTAAGAGAACAAAGTAAGTGGACAAAATTCTGAAATTTTTCACTAATAAACCTCAATTTGAAAAGAAACTCCCAATGAACGATGCGCCCCGGGTTCCAGAGTCGTATCCTACCACCACCTGCTGTGCAGAAAGCAGCCTGAGACGGAGCTGCCGGGACGGGGACGTGGGGAGAGAGACCAGAGTTGGAACAAGATGACCTGCGGGAGCGGAGCCCGGGAGCAGAGGTGGGGCTCTGCCTGGGAGGGAGGCCCCGTCCTAACAGAACCTGAGGAAACCCCCTGGGGGAGGAGGCTGTGCTGGGAACTTGCTGGAACATGCCATGACCCCCAGTTCTTGACACAACTGCACCCACAAGAGCAGGTTGAGCTCCATACGCGGCACTACCAGGTAAGCCTTCAACGAACACGAGAGCAACACCGAGAGAGAAGGTTCGGGTGAAGCCGAGAAAACATGGTGTTTGCAAGTTTAAAAATGGTCAAAAACGGCAATTTCATGTGATTCAACTTGAGACAGAGAGAAGCCAGACAGAAGGGCGATTGGTGTGTTAGAAACAAGAATGAGTAGACAAGAAATACTTATATGGATTTGAAATGGTTTTCCTGAAGAAAAGACCATGTCTACAGATTAAAGGGATGCTCTCTCTTGTTCGAGAAAAACTCAGTCACAAGCACTGGTCCCTGAGACCCATGCCAGCGATGTAATGGATTCCCAGGACTCACACTGCCTCATCTGAGTGTCCAGGCAGGAGGGCAGACGTCTGCGTCGGCTACCCAGGGGAAACGGGCCGGCCTCAGGCTGTCCCAGCAGCACTGGGTGCCAGAAGGTTCTGGAATAGTCCCCTCGGGTCGGGCTACCCAAGAATCACGCGGCCTCTCAACCACAGAAGAATTCATCCAGCAGAGCACCCCCAAGCCTTCTCGAAGAAAATACTTGATGTCAAAACTTCAGCCATCCAGCAATTGAATCAGAAGTGTTTTAAAACTTAGGAGTGAAAAAGCTGGAATAAAAAGTCGCTGAACCTCCTTGAATGTAGAAAGGACCAGAACTGCGTGCTGGGGCCATGGCGGGTGCAGAACGTGCAAGCCTGGTGTCACCCATGAAAGCTGGGGGTGGCAGGGGTGGCGGATGGTGACACACACACATCAGTCGGCCTTCTTAAAGTTATGATGTCCAAATTTTTAATTTTAAAAGAGAAACTTGACCTTAACCCCAATTTCTTGGCTTCATTCTTTTGATCCTTTAGGTTTTTAAGAACTAACATCACTTGTTAAGAGAAACATGTATCAACATATATTTCCTTTCTTTTAATTTTCTTTGGTTCATTATAAGCAATATGGAATCCATTAAGTGACATATTTTAAAAATCACTGATCTTATTTCTGTACAATGATTTCCACCTACTCTCCGACGAGAACAGCTGCCTTGAGAAATCTCTGAAGTGTTGACCAAACGTGAGCAGTGGTCAGTACGAGGCAACAAGATTTGCAATGAATTTTTGCTTTGTCATTCTTAACAGCAACCTCATAAACGCAGTAGTTATTCTGGAAAGCGAAGGCCGGGGTACGGTAATGCCGGGGCCCTGGCCTGACCGCCTTGCTTACCCGGGCCTCTCCTGCAGGTACCATTCTGCTCATCACCGTCTTGGCCGCTGAGGGCCGTAGTCCCTGCTCCACCTGTGTTTCAACACACAGCCTCGTCATCTCCGTCCAATTAAAATCATCTCAGAAGATACCGCGTAGTCAAAAATATCCTTCTGTTAAGCAAAAGATGGTCATTACCCCAGTGGGATAGGGATCAGTAGAGAGGTAGCCTGGCTAAATGATAGTGTTTAGAACAAAACAAAGCAAAACCAAAAAAGGGACTCTGGTAAAGTCATCATGATCCGCCCCCAGCAGCCTGTCCCAGGAGCTCCCTGGGGCCTGTCCTCCCCTCTGCCTTCACCCAGGTAACAGGTGAAGGTAGGCCTCCCCACGGTGCTTGCGTGGGAGGGCACTGCTTAGAGCGGGTGAAGCCGGCGTGGGTACAGTGCGCGCGCCCCCGGAGGCCTGCAGAGCCCGGGTTCATGCAGGCTCTGCACCCAGCGCTGGGCACACCCAAGCAGCCGGACAGGCGGCCAGGCAGCGCAGATAAACAGGCCACAGTGTGCAACACACCCATGGGCACCAGGTTCTCCTGCAGGGGCGGTCCAAGAAGAGTCCAGAAGGACAGGGGAAATGGGGTGAGGTGCAGAGAAAGGGGGGACCCGGCAGGAAAGAGGAGGAGGGGAGAGGCTTCGTACCTCACACAAGTCAGGAGCTCACTCCATGTGCCCACTACCGTGAATCGAGTAGCCATTCTTGTCTTCCTTGGAGTCACAGGAAGCAGAGAGGTGCCTTGTGTGAAATCGTACCTCCAGCCCCTGCAGTAAGGATCGGAGCTGTAAGAAGCTGTCGGCGGGGCTTCCAGGAAAGCCGCCTGAAGAGGGCTGATTCAGCTGGCCGCAACGGAGACGTGATGGCCCCAGCTGCAGCTGCCATCTTGCAACCATGAGGAAATTTGCAGCAGATGGGAAAAGCCTGCATCCCTAGTAACAGGGAAACCAACTCTAGACAGCCTACCTCCAGATTTGTATTATGTAATTCATGTATTTCATTTTAGATATTTTATGTGAAAGAAAAGTAAACTTTTGTCTCTCTGACATGGATTTTCTGCTACATGCAATCTGAATCTAATCCTAAGTGATACAGCAAAAATGCTCTTATTAAAAAGTTGGCTGTTTCTTACCGTCAACCAACGTTTGACAAGGGAGCCTACAATACCCAATGGAGAGAGGACAGTCTTGTCAATAAATCGTGCTGAGATAATTGGATATTCACATGTACAGGAATGAAACTGGACCCATATTTTTCCCCACTCACAAAAACATTAACTCAAAGGGGATTCAAGACTGGAAACCTCAAAACTCCTAGAGGAAAACAGGAATAAATCTCCTTGACGTGAGTCTTGGTGGTGATGTCTGGATGTGACGCCTGCAGCACAAACAACAAAATCAAAAATGAAGAAGCAGGACTACACCAAACAAAAAGGCTTCTGCACAGCTACAGAAATCATCAATTAAGGAAAAAGACAACCTAGGAATAGGAAAAAATATTTGCAAGCCACGTATCTGAAAGTGATTAATATCCAAAATAGAAAGAGTGCGTACAACTCAATAGCAAAAATAACAATAATAATGATGACGATGATACCCAATCCGATTACAAAATGGGCAAAGGACCCAAGTAGACATTTCTCCAAAGAAGACATCTAGATGGGCAACGGGTACATGAAAAGATGCTCAACATCACTCATCATCAGGGAAATGCAAATCAAAAACCATGATGAGATACCACCTCACACCTGTCAGAATGGCAAAAATCAAAGAAAGGGGAAACCGCATGCACTGTTGGTGGAAATGCAGACTGGGTGCAGCCACTGTGGAGAACAGTAAGCAGGTTCCTCAAAAAGTTAAAAATAGAACTACCCTGTGATCCACTAATTGAGATACTGGGTATTTACCCAAAGGAAACACTAATTCAAACAATTATTTGCACCCCCACGTTCACTGCGGCATTATTCACAGTAGCCAAGACATGGAAACAACCTGTGTCCATGGATGGACGCATGGATGAAGAAGGGTGGGGTGTGTGTACAGGAGACTATTACTCAGCCGTAAAAACCAAAGAAATCTCACCATTTGTGACAGCCTGGATGGGCCTGGAGGGCATGACACCCAGTGGAGTAAGTCAGGCTGAGAAAGACAAATGCTGCGTGCTCTCACTTGTATATGGAATCTAAAACAAAAGTCCAGAGACAAACGTCCAGGTAACAGGTAAGTAATTACTAGGACGTCACGTTCAATACGCTGAGTGTAGGTAATGCCGCTGTAGTTCACAAGGGAGTAAGTCCTGAATTCTTACTACAAGGGAATTCTTTCCCTTTTTTTGTTCCTTTTTTGTTTTTGTCTTTGTACTGTTCTGTAGGAGGAGAAGGGCGTTTGCTGGACCTGCGGTGGTGACCGGGAGGATGGGGAGGAAGCCCTGCTCCTGTCTAGCGGTCCTGGGGGTCCTAGCCTGCTCTGT
Source organism: Callorhinus ursinus (assembly GCF_003265705.2). Lineage (NCBI taxonomy): Eukaryota > Metazoa > Chordata > Mammalia > Carnivora > Otariidae > Callorhinus > Callorhinus ursinus. Next base: position 78,943,606 of record NW_027397068.1, read on the forward strand.
GAGGCTTGCGAGGGTAAGAGTAACTCCAGAGGTTTGCAGACGACATAACTTTCTAGTCAGGAAATAGGCAGGGAGCAGACCTAACACAGTATGTGTAAGAAGTCTACAGAGGAGACATCAAAATGGTGTGAAGGTAAAGAGATCTAAAGAATTGCAGGCATTGGCGGGAGTCTCGCTTCCTGGACCACGGGGCAGCCTCGGGAAAACGGGTGCTTCTGCTGTGTTGCTGCACAACCAAGCACCCCAAAACTCAGGGCTTAAAACAAGAGAGTGTTAGTCTCCTTCCCGGGAGATGGCTCCGTGGGCCGGGCTTGGCTGTGCTGGGAGAGGGAAGACCTGCAGCCAGTGCCGGGTGCCGACAGGGCTGCGGGCTGTGCGTTCCCCCCATTCTCCTCCCTGCTGCCGAGGAACAAGAGCGAACGAGACCCCTCCACGCACCGGACAGCAGCTCCGTCTCGGGTGCACCTCAGACCACGTGCTGTCCCTGAGCCCCGTCCTGCTGGCCGGAGCCACCCACAGGGCCGTGCACGCTGCTACGTATATTTAACGCTTCGCCGCCATCCTAGTGGAAATAACTTAAGCAACGAAAGATTTTTTTAAGATTTTTTATTTATTTATTTGAGAGAGAGCGGGCGCGAGCAGGGGGAGCAGCAGAGGAAGAGGGAGAAGCAGGCTCCCCGCTGAGCAGAGAACCTGATGTGGGGCTCGATCCCAGGACCCTGGGATCATGACCCGAGCTGAAGGCAGACGCTTAACCGACTGAGCCACCCAGGCGCCCCCTGCAACAAAATTTGTGTGGTCATTTATCAATCTTTCATTTCTTTGTCTTTGAGGTCTTGCTTAAGAAGGACTTTCTTTTCTTTTCTTTTATTATGTTATGTTAGTCACCATACATTGCATCATTAGTTTTTGATGTAGTGATCCATGATTCGTTGTTTGCGTGTAACACCCAGTGCTCCATGCAGAACGTGCCCTCAACCGTTGAAAATCTGTCTGTCTTGATAGGAAATGCAAAGAGAAAACCCAGGATGATTGGCGGAGCAAATTGAAGCCCTGCTTGCCAATTCTCCTCTCATTTGCAAATATATTAGTGAGAAGCCTGAGACCGGCTGGGCCAGCTTCGTGAATCCAGCCTTCCAAAGACAGACCCTCATCCTAGAAGAGAAATGGGAGGTTCCAGATCTCACAGCTGTTTGTTTGGCTAGAATTTACCGTGAGTTCAAAAAAAAAAAAAAAAAAAAAGTCACTCCTGGCTTAGGAAAGGCGATTTAACAGGACAACACCTTTCCACTTATGATGAGACAGGACATTATTCCCCTCATCATGTCAAACACCCAGATATTATTTGAGGGGAACACAGAGTTTGGCCTAGGGCAGGTCCTGGTTGGGGTGGCCAGGCGTGAAGACTACCCTCTGATCTTTTGTAAGCCTGTAGTGTTTAGATCTTTCAGGTATAGATAGTAACCCCCAGGACACATGTTTAAACGGGGCCCGACTCTAAATCAGCGCAGAACCGCAGTAGGCGGCCATGGGGGGACTGACATTCAGAAATTCCATCAGGCCCGGTTCCGGAGCTGGTGGCAGGATGTGGGGAGGCCCAGAGAGGCCGACACGGACGCAGAAAGGAACCTCCCTTCCCTATTTCTTCCTCACTGTCGTCTTTCAAAGAAACAATGACGCAGAAAACATTGAAAGATGTTGCTCGTCAAGTTCATGTTCGTAGCAAAGAGCCGCGAGCTCCGAAGTCACTGCGGCTCCAAGGACCCTCGAGAGCCCAGCCCTGCCGTCCCTGCCTCGTGGGCCTTGGGCCACACACTGTGCCCCTCACTGCCGCCTCAGGGCTCCCCTCTGAGGAACTGCCCTCCGAGGGCTGTGGGATCTCACGTGGGGCACTAGCCCGGTCTCTTCACGGGCATCGCCTCACGGACACACTTCCTAGCTGACCCGTCCTCACCCACCGCAGGTCATCTCCGATCCCACAGGGCAGGGTCGCCCGTCACCCTCGCTGACCCCCACCGTGCTCCCCTCCCACGCCCACTGCTGGAACCAGAAGCCCGGGGCTCACCCTCCCCCTGTCCAACCCGATCAGCATCGATTCTGTCATTGTACATCCTAATACGAACCCCGCTCACTCCCTCCCCTTCTTGCCACAGCCACCTGCCTGGGGACAATCCACCATCTCCATTGTGCCACCTGGACCGCCTGTCACCTGCGAGGCCAGCCTCCCGGGGAGTGGTCCCTGCCGGGAACCCGGGGCACACAGCGCGTCCATGGGGGAGGTGGCTCACCGCACACTCCCCTGGGCACGAGCTGCAGGCGCACTGCTGGCTGGGCCCGAGGGCAGTGTGTGCTCCAGAGACCCCCTCGGCCTTCCACCCCAGCGCAGGCCCCTTGGACGTTGATTAAGGAAGGTTCGCCGGCCTGGAGGTTCTGCCCTCCTCTTGCTGATTCCCTCTGCGGGCCCCGCCCCCTCCCAGTGTTTGGACTGACCAAACAGTTGGTTTAAACAATGGCCTAAATTCGTTCCTGGGAGACGGTTTTCCGCCTTTCTGAACTCGGCTGTGCACTGGGATCGGGTTGGACACTGTACAACTTCTGCAAGAACGCACCATCCCCCTGGACGCAGAGGTTGCAGGCCGGCCAGGATCATCAGCCGCCGCAAACCCGACCGCTCGGTGCCTGGCCCGCACTCCCCATGCCCCTGCGCCATCTGGGTTTAATGACAGCCTTTTCAAAGGCTGCTTCCCAGCCAGCCTCTGACTGCGAGGCCTGCCCTCCCCTCCTCCGGCAGGGCTGCGCGGCGGATCCCGGGGAGCATAAACCAAATGGGTGCCCAGAGCGGGCCGGGAGCCCTGGCAGTAGTCTGGGGGGGCCGGTGCTCCGCATGCAGCTGGACAGGATGAAGGCAGCCCTCCTGGGGCCTGAGCTACAGTGAGCCCTGCCCACGCCCTGGCTCCCGGGGTGGGACCCGTGCCAGCGCCAAGGATCCCACCCACCCACCTTCCGAGGGAGGCTGGGGGTCTCCCATGAAGCAGCGCCTGACCTGGGTCCCCGGGAGAGGGGCGGGACCAGACCCTTCCCACCGGCAGCAGCTCTGTGCTCATGCCAACAATCCTGAAGTCGGTCCTTCTGTGGTCATTTACTCCTGAGCCTTTAATAAGTGCCTATTGTATACCAGTCACTGTGCTAACTCCCAGGCATACTCCAGTGGGTAAGAGAAAGTTCCCTGGGGGAGTTCATCTAGCAGGAGCTAAGAGTGAGTTTCAGGTCGGTGCAGGGGGTGACATGCAGTCCCCAGGCACAGACGCCTACTTGGGGGTGCATTTCCTGCCCTTCCCCTCTGTGATCACGCACACTCCTTGAATCCATGTCTATTCGCTAAGATACTGGGGACACATTTTCCTTGAGCCGGGAAGTTTCCCCCACGAAGAAGGCACTCTGTGACCCTGCCCTGGCGACGGAGGGATGGGCTGCAGGGACCCGGATCTTGACGCGCTGGCTCTGCGGCCTGGAGGACAAGGCCAAGCACTCGGTTTACGCTAACGATCGTTCATCTACCAGAGGGTGCGGCCAGGCTTTGAGGGTGAGCCGGCGTTCATCCCTTCACTCTGACCCCCCCACGCTCCTCAGAAAGTCGAACTCCGTGAATTTAAGAGCCATTTCTATTTTATGGTGCTGCTCAATGTGCTTCATAGAAAGACCCGAGCCCCCATCTACTCAGCAAAAGAACAGGCATTTTCAGAAGAGTTTGTTGATGACAAGAAAACCCTCAGCAAGATTTCTCTTCATGGGGAAAACGACCTTTTAACTTTCACGGCGCATTAAAAAAAAGTGGGGGGGAAACACCGTGCGGATAGTGTCTTCACTTACAGCCCAGGATGACCCCAGTGTTGAGTGAGCACCTGGACACCGCTGTCTCTGCGGAGCCCCTGCACAGTCAGCAAGAGAAAACACAGAAAGCACCTACCACGTTCCAGACACTCACTAGTTCCTGTGCATCTTTGCAGCAATTAGTGATGCAAATACGACTTCTCTCTTCCGAGGGAAAGCAGCTGAGCCACAGAGGGATGAGCTCTCTGACCGAGGTTAACACAGTCGACCCGAGCGCGAGATCCCGGCACAACCCAGAGGTTCCCAGAAGCTGGGCTCCGACCGGCGCCTGTGTCTCACCCCTGCTCAGGCCTTCCCTGGGATTCTCGAGGACCAGCCGTGGGTCTGATGAGCAAGCTCCCGTGGAGAGGAGCTAGTGCGTGGCATGACAGCCACAAAGAGCCATATGTGCCGGCGGTCGTTCCCCAGGCAGGGGCTGCTGCAGGACCGCCGTCCTCCCTGACTCCACGTGCACCATCCCTGGACCGGACCCGAGGACTGTCTGGAGAGAGGGAGGCTCAGAGTGTCGGGAGGGGGCCTCGCCATCCTGCCAGCAGCCCCACTACTGACCCCTGTCTGCAGCCCTGGCCAGCCCCCCGGACCCCACCCACCATCACCACGGCCTTCTGTGCCCAGGGCCGTCTCATGAATTCCATGCAGAGAACGGCGCTTCCGTCCTGGGCGGGGGCACCATGCTCCACACACAATGGGAACAGGGAGAGGCCCGCCAGGCCGCCCGCCAGGACGGGACACTGAGCAACAGGACTGGCGGTGCAGAAACACAGCCAGAGCCGTCTCCAGCCCGCGGCTGGAGGGCCTCCTCGGGGACCTCCTGTCCTCCCCGCGGCCCGGGGCGGGCCACCTGCCCTGCGCCGGTCCCCCCGCACACACAACCTCAGAGCAGGACAGAGTGGAGTTGCCCTCTGCTTCCGTGGCCCCCGGCAGCGCTGCCCGTGGGCACGGAGCCTGCCCAGCGCCCTCAGTCCCAGTCACCCTCTCCCCTGCCTGAGCCCCCACCCTGCTCCCTCCTGCCATCCTCAGGGACCACACCCCCCGCTGGCTGGCGAGGGCTAAAAACCGCCCCAGCAGGGGCACCCGGGCTCCCTCCCACCTGCCTTTCTATGAAGGACACGCAGCCGCAGTTGAAATCTGTGTTGCAAACTTGTAATGGGTCGCACGGGGACTTTTTTTCGCTCTGCGTTAAACGGAAGAGTGCCAACATGGTGTGTACAATATACTCAGACTTCTTAGGGGAAAATATGTGCCTCGAAAAGGGGCCTGAAACTCCGCAGTAGCAGCCGTAGCTGTCTCAGAGCTCAGGGGGCCCTGCAGGTGCTCGCTTTCCTCTGTGTTCTCGTCGACGGTGATTTTGTGCCCGTCAAAGCCTGGAAACTGTCCATGAAACAAGGGGGGGACTTCACTGCATGGCCTTCCGTCAGGATGTGCTTCGGGATGGGGACCACATCTTCACAGCCTGGGGTCTGTGGGCCCAAGGTGAGCTGCCCCAGGACAGCTTCCAAATGTGTCCACGAAATACGAAGAGGGGGGTCTCGCCACAGTTAACACTGGAGGAAAGTCTGGGTCGCTGGGTCCTGGCCCAGGGGCTCTCCCTGACAGGACGGCTGAGCCGCTCGGGGTTGGGGGGGTGGTCAGCACAAGGAACGTCAGGAGCTAAAGCACTAATGCATTCTCTCTGTCCTTCTTCACATAAATGAAACACTGATCTTGTGTGTTCGGTGTGTGTTCCCCCTTGTACGCGCCCGCACAACGCCACAAAACGCATGACCCGGAGCACACTCTCCGTGCCCCTAGAGAGTTCCCTTCTGCGCCTTTCCAACCAAATCCCCGAGTCTGTCCCCGTAGACCAGTGTTGCCTGTTCCGGGTTGGTGGGCGCGGAACCCTCCGCGGTTGGCTTCTTTACCGCCGTGTTGGAGACGGGTCGGTGCTCTGGCCGGTGTCGTCACTGTGAACGGCGTTGCAGCGCGTGAACACCGGGCGACGCGCATCTCCGTTGCTCAGTTACGGGACCTTCGGTTCCAGCTTGAGCAGTTCTGCTCATCCAACAAAGTCTTTAGTTAGATACATACTCTCATCCACTTGGGTAAATACCCAGATCATAGGAAAGGCTGACCCACCTGACACGGCCACCATACACCGTTCATACCAGCGGGTGTGAAATGCATTCCACTGCGTTTGATTTGACTCTCTGTAAGGATTCACGATGTTAAGCACCCTTCCATGCTCACTACTGATGTGCCCTGTTCAAGTCTTGTGTTCATTTTACATTGGCGTGTTCATCTTTTACTGTTGATTCATGGGAGGACTTTCCATATTCTGGACACAGCTCTTTGTCAGCTATATGTGCTGCAAATATTTTCTCCCAGTTTATGACTTCCCCTTTCTGTTTCTTAAGGGTAGTTTTTGGATGAACAGAAAATTTTAATTTTCATGAAGTTCAATTTGTCATGTATTTCTTTCTAGTTAATGCTTTTAGCATCTTGTGCAAGAAATCTTTGCTTTCCTCAGAATCATGTGGATTTTCCCTGTATTTTCTTCTAGAAGAAGCCTTATGGTTCTGAAGCTTATATTTAGATCTATGCTCCATTTAAATTAATTTATGTGTATACAGAAAGAAAGAAGTCAAGGTTCTTTTTTATTTCCATACAGATACGTAGTTGTTCCAACAACATTTGTTTAAAGGGATTTTGCTTTCTCCATTTGATTAACTTGGCACTAGTTGAAAATCAACCCACCTATAATCCACCTAATGTATGGATCTATTTCTGGACTTTATTTTGTTACATGATCTATGTGTCCATCTTTTTGCCAATACCAAACTATCCTGATAACTGTAGCTCTATAGTAAGTCATGATTCAGGTAGTGTAAATCTTCCAACTGTGTTCTTTTTCAAAAATGTTTTGACTATTCTAGGTCCTTGGAATCCTCAAATAACATTTAGAATCACGTTGTTAATTTCTACACACACACACACACACACACACACACAAACCCTGCTGGAATATTGATAAAGATTGCATTGAATCTGTATCAATTTGGGGAAATTAACATCTTAACAATATTCGTATTGTCTTCACAGAGGCATGCCCTGCACCTAGAACCAAGCTTGGCACATTGTTTTATTCAATAAATACTTATTGAATAAATGAATGAGTAAATGAATGAATGTATGGGTGAATGAGTAAGTGAATAAGTGAATGAAATATTAAGTGAGTGGAATGTAAATTACCCAGTTGGGACACAAGCACATAACTGAATATATCTGAGCACCATCTGGGTGTGTGGCTGGAAATAGGAGGGGATCCGCTCTCACTATTCAATGCAGAAGGAAGAAAGCAGACATCCAAAGGACTCAGGTTACTTTTTCTGGTTTTGGAATGCCCACGTATTTACTATTCTTAGTAAATCCCATCTGTTTCTTGCCTTCAAAAGAAAAGTTCAAATGTTTTTATCTTCATCAACAGCAAGAAAAAGAGGAAATTGCCCTATTTCACACTGTAGCGACCCACTGCAAAATGTTTGCTTCCCATCCCCACAATTTTAGGGTCTACTAGTCTAGAGATCTTAGTTCCAGAGGGAGAAATACTTCCCCCAGGAGATACAACAATGGTTTCATTGAACTGGAAGTTTAGGCCACCACCAGGCCACTTTGACCCCTCCTGCCTTGACTCCACAGGCAGAGAGGGGGTTCCCGTGCTGGCCGGGGGGAGGCATCCTGACCACCAAGGGGACATTGAGCCGCTATTCCATAATGGCGATGAGGAGGGATGTGTCTGAAATATGGGAGGTCCCTAAGGGTGTCTCTCTTGGGACTACTGTGTCCTGAAAATCATCCCTTCAGATTGGTGGAAAACCACAAGAACTCAACTCAAGGAGGACTAGGAATGGCCAAGACCCTTCAGGAATAAACCGCCAGCTGAGGTGCTTGCTGGGAGTGAAGGGAATGCAGATTGAGGAAGAAGGCAGTTGCAAACGGCACAACGACTTGGTGACTAGCGACAAGAGGACCGTCATTGTTGTGAGTTTTCGTTCCTTCTTTTGTTATGAATATGTTTGTATATATAATTGACCGGATATTTTTGTTTTCTTCCTTCCCTCCTTTTTTATCATCTGACACCGATGAACTGATCGTAACTACCTTTCTGTCACAGTGTAAACATGGATGTCAATGGAAGAGTAAACATCACACAAGGACTTTCCCTGCGCTTCTGGACCAGGGGTGAGCCCGCAGGAGAGCTGTGTCCTGATAGGCATCTGGAGATTAACTTCAGGCTAAGGAGACTGGCTGGGTCCAAGTAGACGAAGGGTGGACTGGGATGTTTTATTTATTGTCAAGCCGGCTAGGCTACAGTCGCCAGTGACTCGAACATCCATCTGGGCACATGAATGTGATCAAGGTCCCTAAGCTTGTGTGACTCTGTGTAAGGAATATGACTTCAAGTCAGGAAGATCGTCCTAGGTCATCCGGGTGGGCCTCGCCTAACCTGTTGAAAATCCTGAAGAGAAGAGCTAAGGCCTCCCAAACCAGGAAGAAACTCCCCATAGACAAGGCCCTGGGCTGTGCCGAGGGTCCTGCTCCCCCACCACCGATGGCCTGCCCCAGATTCAGACTTGCCTCCACCCACAACCACGCAGGCCAACTCCTTGCACTGAATCTCATAACATATGTTTCCTCCCGACCTGTTTCTCTGGCTGCACCCTGACTGACACAGATTTCAGAACCAGAAGTGTGGAGAAGAGCACACTGACCAGAAGCTGAGAACCAGGACAGAGAAGAGAGGGTGACTCCAGCTCCATGGACATCTGAGAAGTCGTTCTGGGACCCTAGAGCAGAAAGGGCAGTGAGGTTCTCCCATCACAGGATGACTTTATAATAATCGTACACACTCTTGTTACTGAAGAGTGTGGTGGCCAACAGCTTTGGCATCAGATGGATCTGAGGACTGAGGACACCGTTAATGGTGGTTGTCACGGTCACTGTCATTGCTTTTATCCATAGTTCTGTATACTGGGACCCTCCCCCCCCCAGACCAGGATTTTAGAACATCTGCAAGTCCAAGGACAGTGGCAGGAAGATCTCCACCAGCCGGGAAATTGGCCATAACTACACCCACATCTCCCGGAGAAAGAGGTTTGCTGAGCACACACAACTTCACAGCGACCCCCCCGCCCCCCATCAGCCCTACTCCCCAGGCCGCCTCCGAGCGGCTCCCCGCTCCTGACGCCTCCTACTTAGAAAGACATTCCAAAGCCACCAATGCCCAGGGACGGGTTTCCCCAAGTCCACGAAACCTCCGTTTTGAATGCAGAATTGAGTGTGTATATGCACATGTGCCTTTTTCTGGGGACAGGTTAGACAGCTTCTATCAAATCGTCAAACCAGTCTATCAAGGTGCTCCCGCCCTCAGGAGAAAAAAACAAGTTCAGAAGCACTGTTGTTGTTTGTTCTTAGAGGAAACGTGATTCACACTACCTCTCCATCAGACTGTGAACACTCCACACTAGACCATGGTTGCCACTTTAGGACACCAAAGTTCCCGGGCAGGTTCAGAATTTCGTGGGCATTGTAAAATCCCAAATTCTATGCGTCCTAACTCTTGCGTTAGATCGTAGGCTTATTCTGCAAGCAGTTCTTACTTAGGGCAAGCACTGTGTTCAACAGAGGTACTTTTTGGGGGCGTGGGGAGGCCATGGGAGGCCTGGCCATGTCATTTCAATGAGTCATAAGAAATGTGGCTCACGGAGATGAAGATCAAACCCCAGAGAAGTTGTAGGATCTACACAAGTTCACACGACAGGCCGTGGGTCTGGGATTGGAAAACAGGTCTTTCAGATCCCAGAGACTGGAGAGAGAACAACCCAGTCTTCTTATTTTAGAAATGAGAAAAGCTGAGGGCCAGAGATGCCTTAGCCACAGAGAGCCACACAGAATGACAGCCCCCAGGCCAGTGAGCACCCCCGCCCCCCCTCCAGGCTGCCTCCCCACCGGGCAGGTCTGAGCCCTGCCAGAGGACAGGCCCCGCGGACAGCAAATTCCAGGCATTCTGCAGGATTCCACTGACCCTCCTTATCACAGGGTTTGTTGAGGTTACCTTATCTCTCTGTGAAGTATCAGCGAGAGAAGTCTTCCATCACCCCTGTCCTTGTGCCGTTGGGAAGGAATCCCGTGAGCATCTGGGGATATCTCCAAGGACAGGGCGGGGGACCAGAACCTCTGGGCACTGCTGTCCCCTCACACAGCCAGCCGTAACGCAGTGCAATACGTGTGTGTGAGAATACATGTTTTTCACATGTATAAAAACCCATACTTAAATACCCTTTATATTTGAGCCTTAAGGCCGTGAGCGTTGGGGGCGGGGCTCTGTCTCCACGTGGGCCAGTCAGTTGGCAACCCCCTCCCCCCGCCAGGGAGTGAGGGTCCCCCCCCAGGCAGAGAGAATCCCCGGCTAATCACCAGGGCACCAGGGCATGGGAGTTCTGGCCCCAACCGCGCCGCTAACGGCCTGAGGGACCTTGAGCAGGTCACTCCACGGGCCGTGGCCTTGGGCAGGTCACTCCACGGGCGGTGGCCTCGGGCTGGCACCTGTGCAATGAGCGCGGGGCTCCGGGTGCAAGCTCGGAGCTCTATCCCATAGGCCTATGGCTGCACAGTACTTTAAAGTTAGGATATTTCATTGTAAAACTTAAATATCTGGCTTCTCTTTAAACAAAGAAGAAGAAGGAGGCGCTTTGGCACACACGTGCTTCCTTCCCGCTCCGTGGGCTGTGCGGCCCAGGCCCCGACCCCTCCCCGGACCCCACATTTGTACCCCCGCCCCCACCCAGGGGCTCTCGCAGGCGGCACAGGCCTGGACTCGCGCCCAGGCGGTCTCCGTGACCCTGGCCAGAGCAGGGATTCCGAACCACACTGCCGCACGCCCCACACAACGTTGACCCTCTGCTGAAGAAAATGTGCCCTCGGCTTTGGGGAAGCAGAGTCGCTCAGACCCAGCCCACCGGAGAAACTCCACTTGGGGAGAAAATATGTGTCCTATCTCTTCCTCGAGGAGTTCAACCGTAACAGCGTCTGGCTGCGCGGCTAACCCCATGGGAGCGAAGCCAGGAATTTCTTGCACGCCGTGGGCCAGGCGGGCCATCACGGACGGGCTCTGGTCTCCATGCCGTTCCGCTGCCAGACCTTGGTCCTGATGTCTCCCCGTGGGGCTCCAGGGTGTGCCCGAGCTGTGATCTCGGCTGCACGAGGCCACTCTGGCACCCCGGACACGGCGGCCTGCCGGGGACCAGGCTCTGCAGACCGTGCTCTGGGCGGGCACCAGGCCCCCGGCCCACACGGGCCCCATCAGCTGGGGCCGGAAAGATGATACAGCTCTTTGGAACTCCGAAGGGACTCTTGGTTGTTTAGAATATTTTCATAATTGCATTTTACAGGACTTGTGCTCTGGGGCTTTTTTAGTGTAGAACAACAACTTGAAGGCAAACCTTCAAAACCTCTATATGGGAAGAAAAGGGACAGCTCTGCGAGTACGTTACTTTTCCATCCGCTTGCAACCCAGTGTGGCTGGTGTATTTTCTCCTCCAGTAGAATTCTCTGAGAGCACATGATAATATATCCATCCAGAAAAGATCTTAATCCCTTTTGAGACTGCTCTGCAAGCTTGAAATCTTCAAGAGCCGAGTGTTTGACGTGTAGTGTTTACCGTGGACAGGGCCTGTGGGGCACGTGGAACCCTCGGGCAGCCACGGCTGTTCTCGGGGGGGCTGTGGGGTCCCGGGGAAGTGTTGGGAGGGTTCCACACAGAGGCTGACCTGCCCTCACATCTCGGGGCGGATTCTGGGAGCATATGGATTGCCTGGCGTAGCGTAGTGGAAGGTGAGTCTAAGCTGGGTTGTGGTGCCTGGAGTAAAGGGAAATAATGTTCTCCAGTTGCATGCATTATTGATGGCATATTGTAAATTTTTAAACAAAATAAATAATGTATTTAGAGAAGTGTCATTTTTATGACCGTTTACCAACTGTATGGTTTAAAGTTACCTAAACAACGTGAAAATACTTTTTTTGGAAATGAGCTTACTGAAGAGACAACAAATTTTGACTTTTAAACCCCTCTTACTGTGTCACGTGTTATTGGGGTGACTCGAGCCTGAGCTCTGGAAGAAGCGGGCACAGGGAGAAGGCACGACCTCCCGTCCTTCATGCCTACATCCGGCTCGGTGGGGATGTGTGTGTGCGCACGCTGGGAGGAACAGGACATGGGTAGGAAAGGGAGGGCAGGTGATCCCGTCCCCAGGAAGGTGGCCATCTGCGCAGGTGCAGGGCAACCCCACACCCATGCCTGCTCGGGAAAGACCCCAATGCCAGGGGCATAGATCTACTCTGTCCGGCTTTGTCCTCTGCATCCAGAGCTCCGCCAATGAAGCTGGACTCACAGCACACATTTTGCAAGGTCTCAGAATAATTTTCCGGACTTGCTGATGTCATTTGATTTGATCCGGCTCACTGACCATCGACTATGTAGGCAGCAGGGCGCTGGGCTGTGGGGACACAGAATGCCAGAAAGAAGGTCTCGTGATCCGGGGTTGAGCCCTGGGCAGTGGGGAAGACAGCTGTGCGCTTTAAACCACATCGGCTCTGGGGTCCCCGTGCAGTCCCAGTCTGGGCTTGAGGCTGGGATTACAGTGAGAAGGGTGCCCAGGCATTTCTGACCCAAAGTCCCCCTGCATTCTGAGCCCTCGGACCTGGCAGATTGCCCCGGCGTGAGGACGCAGCCAGATCCCCACGTTCCGGAGCCAGACGCCCTGAGCTGCCGCGTCACCACGGACTGTGACCGTCCATCCGCAGTCGATCCCCGTGTCCTGGGGCCAAGGCCCTCTCTCCATCCCCAGTTCAGAGCGTCAGCCGCCCAAAAAACGCAGACGCAGGGCAAGGGCACCACTGGAGCATCGGCACTTGGGGGACAGACGTGGCCCCGCCGGGCCCCCAGGGAGTGGCCCCTGAACCAGCTGTGACCAATCGCCCCCCAGGACAGTCCTTCCTCCCCCTGGAGAGACCAGCCACCTCTGGGGCAGCGAAGAAGGAAGCACAGGGGGAGGCTGGGCTCCAGCCCCAGGAAGGGCAGACCCCGCAGAAGGCTTGACAAAACGGGATGGAGCCACACATTTAGGGAAGGGGACTGGGGGTCTTGGACGGCTTTCAAAGGCAACTATAAACCTCCTAAAATTTTAGGCAAAATTATATGTTTTTGTGTTTGTGTGTGTGTGTCTGTTTCTGAGGAAAGGATCTGTGGCTTTTCATATTTTCAAAGGGCTTTGCTATCCCACAATTATGGAATATTTTCTTACATTTTACGGTACAGGGAACTTTTTTTTAAAAGTACAAGATTTCTACTTTTTATCCTAAAACCGTTTCCCTGTCAGGAGTAAGTGAGACCTGCAGACAGCATCTGGGAAGCAGAGGCTTATTTTTAAAAATTGGTCCCATCTTCTAAGATTTGAAGGAAAAAGCTCACATTTTAATTGTCTTTAAAGAGAAGAAACAGAATCAGGGGTATCTATGACCAGGTGGCTTAATTCTTATCACCTTGGGATACCAAATTCATTAAAAGTTTCTATTTAGAACCGCGATCCCGTCTGCCTTACAAATCCCAGCAGCTCCCCAGTTTCCAGACTCCCACAAATCAGCTGCCTTGTAGATAATTTGTACATTTCAGTACATTTAAATGAAATGCCATTTGGATGACCTGCAAAACCTGTCTCAGTACCGTTTCTATTAGAGAGGCCACGTGACCCGTGACACACGCATCACACCACCTGGGGACCCAGTGCCTCAGTGCACGGGCGCGTCTCCCTGCCTGCACACTGAGACTGGGACTGCAGTCTGCCCCGGGGTGGCCTTGAGACTGGATAGGATGATGCCAGCGCACGGCCTAACACAGGCCCAGGACTGCGGGGTTTTCTTCCTGAGTCTGGTCGCCGGCCCCTGCTCTCCAGGCTCAGGGACGGCAAACTGCCAGCCGGGCTTCACATTTCCATCTGCCACAGGCTGGAGTTGCAAACCCGTGTCTGAGCAGCCTCGTAGGAAGGACCAGGCCCCTGTGGGCTCTTGCTCTCAGGTTCCCGGCTGCGGAGGCGCTCGGGGCGGAGCCAGTCCCGCCGCCCAGCGTGGGGCAATGGGGCTCGGGGTGCTCCCCGACCGACCGGCCCTTCTGGAAGCACTTAGACAGAAAGGGCACACCTCCTTCCGTGATTGTGGAGCTCACTGCGTCCCATGGAAAGGCAGCCTCACCTGTGTGTCCACCTCCAGGGTGTGCTGTGGGGAGGCGGTGACCTGTGTCATTTCAAGGGCGAGTTACATAAGCCCAAGACCGGCCAGAGCTCTGCAGCCGCTCCAGCACCCCGGGCGCATGCGGGTTGGGGTCCCCCTTCCGTGGGAAGTGGGGACACAAAGACGCGCTCCAAAGCGCACAGACGCCTGCTGCCTGAGCGAGGCCCTCCCCACAGGGCAGAACCCGCGACGCGTCACCTGCACCCTCGGGGGCCAGAGTCCCCTGCACACCCTCGTCCCCCGCTCGAGCGTCCCATCCTGACCACCACACTGCCCACTCTGCCCTCTCCCCTCCGGGGCATCCCCATGAAAAGCCTCACAGCCGGCTCGAGCCCGGGTGATCGAAATCCGCTAGATGGGGCCAGATCCAGGGTCCCTGACGGACCCTCCAGTTTCAGATCTGAGCAGACCGCGCTGTGCTCCTGGAGCACCTCCTCCTCCTGGGAAGGAGGCCTGGAGTGTCCGATCAGAGTCTGAAAGTCAGACGGGATGTTCAGAATCATGTGTTTCCATGGTTTCTGCGCGTTCCCGGCTTCCCAGAGTTCTCCTCTGCAGTTCCGGCAAAAGCTAGATGTGTGCTCACCGGGGAGAGGAGCCACACATGCCCAGGTCCAACAAACACTTCCTCGGGCTCACGGACCCCACCGAGGCATGTGGGGCCCGGGGATGGTATGAGCACTGGAAGGTGTGAGCGCCTTGCGGGGTCCTGGCATCTCTCTGGCATCAGCCAGCCCAGTGACCTCGGGCCTGCCCCTGCTCCCGGGACCTGTGTCTTCTCTGTAAACAGGGTCCCAACCATCCGCAGCTGTGTGTGAAAGGCCCAGCCGAGAGGGGGGCAAGGTTAGGACCCCATGGGATAGCAGAGCCCGCCACGCCCAGTCTTATGGATGTGCGGCCTGAAGGCACGACCTCCCCTCGCCCTCCTCTACCCGGTGGGTTTTCCTCTGGTGTAAACAGAGATTTTCCCATTCCAGACAGTTCTTACAAAGCTTTCCCAGCTTTCCAGGTGACATTAAGACAGTGGTAGGTAAACTCAATGAGCACAATCACCAAAAAGCAAGGTTTGAAGGCATCAGTTAAAAGATTAAAACACCAGCTTAGATTCAAACACCTGACAGTCCTTCTGTGAACGCCAGGGTCCGGTGCCCCGCGGAGAATCTGGCCCAGGCTCGCACACCGAGACGCTGCCCTGCCCCAGCCCCAGCCCCGGGAGAAGCACCGTGATGGTCAGGGCTCAGGCGGGCCATCGGCGGTCTGCCTCTGTGCGTCTTGGCCACCCCTTTCGGAACCACAGCTGATGGGGCTGAGAGAAAACATTCCTTTTTTACGGATCCTTTTTCCCGTGACAAGGTAGGTGGCTTCAGACCGACGAGCAAGCCCTCCCCCAACACCACACTTGAAAAGGCAAAGGAATCTGGGTTAAGATCTGATTTCTTTCCACCTGAATCCCTCGATTGACTTTCCACGTCTCAGATTCTGTTGGCTTGTTTGGTGTAAGTGAAGTCTCGAGGCCCTTCTCTGGGATGGTAATATTTAGAGCTGTCTGGGGCTGGGGAGATGCCCGCCCCTGCGCGGAGCTGAGAGCCTCCCCTGCAGGATGCTGGGCAGGCCGGGGGCGGGGGGGGCGGGCAGAGCGTCCAGGGAATGGGCAGCTGCTGCCACGGAGTCTCCAGGGCTTTCTCGCTGGACCCCATCCTCGTCTTAGAGAGCTCAAGGAGTCTGAAGGATCTTCAAAGACCCTCCTTACATTAAAGGGGCCGTCCTGCAGCTTCTCCAGGGCAGAAAGTTCCCAGACACAGAGAGACAGAGCTGTCCCTTTGGTGGCTGAGAAACATTCCACCAGATGAAGCCAGGTTCCTCAGCCTCACCAGTTGGCGTGGGGCCACCCTGCCTGTGTCTTCATCACCAGATTTCTGGCCCCACCGAAGCTTATGCTGACCCACAGCCCCCCTGCATCCAATCCCAGGGAGCTTTGTCAAATGCCACGCCCCCAGGCCCACCCCGGCACTCACATCGGGCATGGCCCACCCTTGGCCCGGCCCAGGACCGTGGGGGCAAGCACCTGGGTTTAGACTGAGGAAAAGTACAAATAAGATCCAAACCCATCTCAAGAATTAATTAACAAAAGGAGAAAACCCAGTGGCCAAGGCTCGTGCTCCGGCTGGGCGTCAGCCACCGTCATCAAGAACCACCCTGCCAGCAATTATGCCAGCAGATGAACCACCCAGCCTGGCTTCACCAGCCCCAGAATTTCAAAGAGAGCATGAATCATAAAACTTTAGGCTTGGGAAGACACCTCAGAAATTGAGACCGTATCTCAGAGCAGGACCTCTCAACGTCAGGGAGCCCAGGCCCAGGCAACCACAATGTCGCAGAGCCCGAGTCGGCGGGTGGGGGCCTGGGACTACGTGTTCCCAACCAGCTGCCGGCGACGCTGGTGCCCGTGCTCCTGAGAACAGCAACATGCTCGGGAACAGTGTGGCCCGAGTGTGGGCTGGCGGTTCACGCCCCAGGACGGGAAGGTGTGGGAACTCACAGAGCTGTGCCTTCAGATCAGGGGCTCCCCGGGGGTCCAGGACACGCCGCAGGCTCGAATTGTTATAGAGAGCTTCCATCCCGGCGCCAGACATTAGCCCTGCAAACTCTCTGACTCATGGTCAAAAATGTTGAATTTTTAAAAATGACTTTAGAGTTTTTATTTACTATTACATTTTACAACTTTAAAGCAAAACTCAGGTATGCGGTCAGAAGTGTTTTTTCTCCCTTTAAGAATGTTAACAAAATGCTTCAGATAAATAAAACATTTCATTGGGGTCAGCCCACTAGTGGAAGAGACGTGTGGTCTGTGCCACTGAGGCACTGGGGGGCCTTGGGCCAAGTAGCCCCCTTTCTGTGTGCCATGTGCTCACCTGCGAGCTGTAGGTGGCAGTGGGGCCTTCTGGAAGGACTCGGTGAGTCATGCACTGTCACACACTTAGCATGTGTGACGCCCAGAAAGCCCTCATCAAATGTCAGTTGATAATATTCCTGTTATTATTTCCTCCTCCGTTGGCGCCTGGGTGGGGAGATTTACACAAACGTGTTGAAATCCTCAGCATGGACTGTAGACTCGAGAGGTCGGAAACTGGGTTGTTCCCTTATCTGGAATGGTGGCGAGTTCAAGGTGTGTGGCAGACGAGAAAAAACAGGGCTTACATGGCACCTAACTGCCCTACGGAAAATGCCTATCGGCTCAGCCAGTGTGGCTCCTCGGCTCCGTGGGCGCCCCCACCATGGCCCCACGCGGGAAGGACACTGTGCTGTGACCTAGGAAACCCCTTCCTGCTTGGGAAGATCAGATTTTCATGACTCACTGGGGCAAAGGTGTTACCACCAAAGGTACCTTCAATCTCACCTACAACTGACTGGTTTTATGGGGACACACCTCACCCCTTACGGGGCCCAGGAGACAGGAAGCTGACCTCAAGCTTGGGATCTCAGGATGAAAAGCAGTGTCGGAACGCTGAGGAACACTCCTGGAGGGTCACGGCATCTTCTAGAAATAGCCTTAGCACAAACCACCCCTGGGATTCACCCTTCCGTTCCCAGCAGGCCTGGGCCGCCTCCGCCCAAGAACCTGCCTCCTGGGCCCCTCGGCGTCTCTCGTAAGAAGGCCTCAGTGTTCCTGGGCGCAAGAGGCATCAAGTTAATCAAGTTTCATTCGAGTCAAGTATCTCATTAATTACTATTACCATTGCTTATTTTCATTGGTGGAACAGTAATTTTTTTTTTAATTGGTGAAGTTGTCCCATTGTTTGGCGTCATGTAGACACATCCATGAGGATTGACAAAGTGAAGTGCAGGAAGGGTCTTTGCCTTCATACTGGAGAACAGCACTGCCATCCCCTGAGGACGGACTCAGCTGATGCTCGGAGCCTGGCCTGCCCGCGGCTCCCCGAGCTTGTGCAGCACGTGGCCTGGGGAGGCCTGGGGCTTTCCGTGGCCTTCCATGGTCGATCTGGAGGCTGTCACTGGCTCCCACAGCCCCCCGCATCCCAGTTCACCCAAGGGAGACCCTCGCCACCGACCACATCTCAGAGCCACCTGACGGAGGTGTGAGCCTTCCTGGGGACCCTGGAAGTACCCTCTCCTCAGCTAATGTTTGTCCAGTCTCCCACCCTGTGCGAAGTGCCTTGATGAGTAATACACAGCTCCTTCCCTCCAGAGATGTATCATTTAGGGGAGACAGGCAGGTTAATTACTAACTTACGCAAGGCTGAGTAAAATAAACACTTTAATCACCGTGTGGATGGCGCGCTCTGGAGATGCTGAGCCCAGCCACCAAACCCGAGTGGCGGCGTCAGGGGTGAGGTGGCACGTGAGCGGCCTCAAAGGGCACCATGGGCACAGACGGGCGACAGGAATGTGACCCAGGTCGGAGGCTGCGCTGAACCTCCCACTTTCTGTTCAGGCAGAGGACCGCTGACGAGGCTCAAACATTAAAATGAGATGTGAAGACGTGTGCGCTGGGAGTCTGCGCCCAGCTCCCCCTCGATCTGGTCCCCTCGCCCCTGATGACAAACGTTTGCATCAGGTGCGTGCTCTCTCTGTGTGCATGTGAGTGGAGGCAAACGCTAATACATATGCTGCTCCCCCCTCAGACCCAGTTCCGCACGGCATCGTATTCTGAAGATCTTTCTGTCCTGGTTCCTGGAGATCTTCCTCATCCCTCTCTTCCACTGGCGGGCTTGACCTCTGGGCCGTTTCGAACCTTCCGCGCTCACAGACCCCCACGAGGAGCGACACTGTGCGTGAGTCGCGTCGCAGGTGCGCTGGTGTTGATCAGAGGGACGGAGCTGGCTTCTGGCCAAGATCCATGCATCTGCAATTTTGGCGAATGGTACGGATTCCCATCCACAGGGGTCGTGCCTTTGCGTACAGCCACGGGCGGCACGTGGAACGTCCACAGCCCTGCAGCCAAGCATGCCCTCCAGCTTTCGGGCTGTCAGCCTGTGGTGAGAAGGGGGGGCTCTCCCCTCGGTTTCAACAGCATTCCTGTTACAGGAGATGATGAATAGCCATCTCAATGCGTGTTCTTGGAAGAAAGATCATTTGGTCTTTCACTCCATATGCACCTAATATCCAGTATCAACGTTAGAAAGTCAGAAGGGAGACCGTGAGTCAGCCCTCCCATTCGGTGGAGCTAGCTCATTTCCTCTCTGATACAAATTGAGCTGGTGAGGGTGGGAAGCCCCGTTCGGAGACAGCGGGGCTCAGTCGATGGCGTATTTGGTATCGAGCACCGAGAGGCAAAAGGGCCTTGGCTGCCAGTGCCTGTGGAGGGAGCCCCACTCGCCCCATATATGGGCCCCGAAGCCTCAGCCCTCTGTGCTCAGGACCCGCCTTTCCTGCACACAGAGGCTCAGGCCTCAGGCCTCCTCAGGATGACCTGGGGCGAGGGAAGGAGGAACAAGGGGCTGTCTCCCATGCAGGAGGCCTTGCCTGGGTTAGAAGTCCACGATTACTTTTAATTGAATCAAAATGGTGCAACAGGGCGTGGCAGTGGGGACTTGACCTCAGGTAAAGCGAGGTCCGGTGGTGGCCATATGCCAGGTGGGCCACGGAATTCCTGCGCTGGCCTTGGCAGTAGGTCTGTGACTGTCTACTGCCCCTGACATGGCCGAGCGAGCCCGGTGAGGAGCTGAGGTCATGCCCGGCCCCCAGGCCAAGACCGCAGCCTGTCCCAGGCCCCAGCTCCCACCTGCTCAGGGGGACACCCCAGGCAGGGCTCCACAAAGGCTGATTACTTAACTACACACCAGTGAGGGGCCCAGAGCAGGCCCCCAGGAGTCCCTGGCCTCCCTCCCTGGCGGCCTCTCTCCCACTTCCCCTTCCTACCACTCCAGAACATCCCTCCGAACCTGGGACAAACTCCTCCCTGGAAGAGTAATGTTCGGCTTGAATGAGTGGGCAAGCCAGTGTCCCTTCAAGCTGCTGCCCAACTCTGGAACCAAGCAGCCAAAGCCAGGGAGAGATTCCGCCCACGATGGGGTCCCCACCACGGTCTCTGCACCCCCACTCGTACAGATGCTGGGCTTGGGACACGTCACCGTGAAACAGCCCTTCTTCCCTGGCTCCCTGTCTGAACCATCAGGAGGCTGGACACACTGTGGTTCAAGAGCGGGCTGCCACTCACTGGCCCCTGACCTTGGCCAGGGTAGGCTTCCCAGGCCTCTTACTTCATCCGTAAAATTGAGGAAATGTCCACAGCATTTTGCAAAGATTAAATGCAATCATCACTACAGAGAGCCGGCAAGTGATTGGCTTCCCCGATAGACTGTCAAGTGAGCCAAGCGATGGGATGGAGTGTGTCGGGGGAGCAGAGTGTGCAGGCTGAGCGCCCCTCACCCGCCGGAGAGGCAGGTTCGGGGGAGGGGTTCTCAGACCCGATCTAAGGGGAGAGGCCCAGGAGGCGGCTGAGAGTCTGGGGTTGGCAGAGGGGGACCGCACGGAACTGGCCACAAAGCTGGTGGCACAGGAAGAGGTTAGTGCACGGAGCAGGGGCAAAGGCCGAGCTCGGCCCACGGACAATAAGAGGTCCGGGAAGGAGCCAGAAGGGGAGGCCAGAGGGAGCAGCCCAGGGAGGCGGGAGGGAAGCCAGAGAGGGCTCTGGAGGAAGGGCAAGGAGCTGGGCCAAGGGCCCAACCCGGCAGTCAGGGGCCGAGGGCCAGTCTAAGGGGGGCCAGACAGAGGCAGCTCGTCAAGTTTGCGGCAGGGGTGAAGGAAAGCGGGGCACCCGCAGGGCCAGCTGGATAACTTGTTCAAAACAGAGACATTTGCAGAACAGGTAGGCATGTGCCTTTTGAAAAGCTCTCCAGAGATGCTAAGAGCCATCCCCTCCTGGCCCTGCCCTGCAGCAGTCAGACTGTGGGGCGGCCAGGGGATAGCTGCTCGGAGGTCAGCAGGTGCGCAGAGCTGTTCCAGGCTTAGGCAGCGAAGGGGCAGACGTGGGGACGCAGGGCCACCGGGCACTGAGAGCAGAAGCAGTCACCACCACTCACTACATACAGGGCCCTGCTCTGGTCGTTAAGTGCAATTTTGCAACTTACTTTCCATTTTAATGTGTGGTTTATCCTTCCTATGTCCAAGCCTGCGGGAATATTTCACTGTTGCCCCCGTGGCCTCCTGTCCACCTTTACTACTGCTCCTCTGCTTTGGGAACAGAAATCGCATCAGGCACCACCGAGAAACAAAGATCTCCAGGTCAGGAAGACCCTCCCCACTGAGACGGCCTGCCACTCCGCTCCGGACCCACGCGGGGTCGTGCCCGGACTAAGATCTCCGGCAGACGCTGAGTGGTGCAAGCAAGCCCACTCCGTTCACTCTTGCGTCCCACAGCCCACTCTGACAAAGAGAAGAGCGGGCGAGCCCCTCCCTGGCCCTCACCCCTGCCCA
Organism: Callorhinus ursinus; assembly: GCF_003265705.2. Taxonomy (NCBI): domain Eukaryota; kingdom Metazoa; phylum Chordata; class Mammalia; order Carnivora; family Otariidae; genus Callorhinus; species Callorhinus ursinus. The sequence continues at coordinate 78,965,251 of NW_027397068.1, forward strand.
CTGGGGCCTCCGCGGGATGCCGAGTCTCCCTTCTGGAACCTTATCTGTCCCATATCCCTCCTTACATCCTGCTGAGGAAAGTTTGCCCAGATCTGGGGTTAAGGCGCCCACAGTGCAGGGAAAGAAACTGAGACTTCGTTGGAGGAAGAAAGAAAGAGAAGGAGGGAATGAGACCCATGTCCCACCCACTTCTGGCAGGAGAGGCTCCCAGACTCACACCTGCCAAACCCAAACCTGAGCCCCGGGCAGGCGTTAGGACCACACGGTGCAGAGCAGGGAGAGGGGGACTTTATGGAAAAAATGCTGGGGGGAGGGGAGGGCAGATGAAGGCCACAGAGCCCGGGACTGCACACTTGCGCACAGTAGGCACTTAACAAACATCTGGGAGTGGCCCGAAAGGACAAAACGAGGAGCTAAGCAGGAGCCAAGTGAGCAGAAGCGGACCGTACTGACCTCGAGCCTCAGGACGTGCTGCGGGGGAGCCACGGGGGTCCGCGGTGGAAGGGCAGCTGGAGCATCTCTTAGAGACTCACTCGGGCTCTGCCAGAGAGCACGGCGCTGCAGGCTTCCTGTCGGCTTTGAAGGGCCAAGGTCAAAGGTGAGGAATGATTTTGAAACTGTGGGAAGTTTCGGCCCCCTCCTGGTTTCTCAACGTTCTGTCCAGTGTCCATGTGATTCATGCCCTGACCCAAGCTTGCACCATCTGTCTCCAGCCCAGCCAGGCCTGGGAAGCCAAGAAGCTGCGAAACTGCCCCTGGGTTAATCACGGTAATCATGATCGTCATAAATATGCGGCAGACACTGTTCCAAGCACTTTTCATGTATTAACTCATTCATCCTCACGACGGCCTTGTTTTCATCCACACTTTACAGTTGAGAAGATGGGGCAGTTTCGGAGTCCCCCGAGGCCGTGTGGTGAGTGTTCGGGGCCGTGGGCTGCAGACCCGGAGAGCGCGGCTCCACGGCCTGGCTCTCGGCCGGCACGCTACACCGCCTCTCTCAGCCCAGGGCGCGAGGTCGTCGCGACCCACTCAGGCTCCACCCGTCCGTCCATCTATCTGCCCATCCCTCCACCCGTCTGTCCTTCCACCTGACCGTAGATCTGTCCCTGACAAACCTTAGGCAGCAGTCCAAACAAGGGGGCAAAGGGAAGGAAGAGATGAAGACACGTGTTACTGCGTGTCTTATCACACCCATCAGGCTGCCCGCGCCTGGCTGACACCCTCTCCTGCCTACGTGTCGGGCCGACCCCACTATCGACCCCTCCTCTGGGCCATCCCTGTGCTCACGCCTCCTTCCGTCCTCACTCTTCACACCACCCTTACGCTCTCCCAGGAAAGCCTTTCTTCTCTTCCCCAAACTTTACCTGAGTTCCAACAATGCTGCATTTTGCCAAGGCATCACCTTCATTTATGGAAGGGAACTAATTGGATTTTCTGTGACAAATTACCCAAACCAGGGTGACATAAGGAGTGGATTGTATTGATTAGTGAAATGATAACCAAGCACGTCCAGTCTTCCACTGCCCTGGCAGCCGACCCTGTGACCAGTGACACACTCCTGGCTCTGGTGTGAATACAGGATGAACTATGAACTACTTCTCGCTTGTGTTACACCGGCGCAAGTTCAGATGTCAGCACGCTACCATCAGCAGATAGCGTGAGTGCCGGTACATGATGGAGTTTTGTGTGTCCATGTGGAGCAAAGAGAGGAAAAGAGCTTTGATCAATAGGTAACGTGCATGGTTGTAGGGGTTTTCAAATACATAAACACAATCTTTAAATGGAGTTCCACAGAGATACACTCACCGCTGCTTCCTTGTCATTGGACTCCATCTACTTTACGCTTCCGTGAAGTTGCTACCACGGGACAGGGTTGCAGACCAAAAATAGGATGAAGATAAAGAGTAATCTTGATTCCCATTCATATTTTGCAATAACTGATAGCATCCGTGTGACATTACACACCTGATCGGCTTCCTTCTCCTCGTAGGTGAACGCCGGCTCAGCCACATGTCTTGCTGAAGAGTAACAGCTGATGTTTACAAAGTGTGTGATGGCGAGACTGGTCTTCCTGACCCCTCGGGGTGGTGGCGGCCACACAGCAGGATCGGGGCCGCGGGGCTGTGTATGATCTGTATGGGACATTGAGTGGCCGGTGTGGGTCCTGCCAGTCCTTACCGCCTTCCCCTGGCCCCTGGATTTGCTGGTCCTGGACCCAGAGGAGGTGAAGACCAAACCAGAGGACCCACTGGTGGTGCCCAGTGGATACACAGACAGCGCCCTAATAAAAGTGCCTATTATGTGCCAGATACCGTTCAAAAACCCTTAGCTGGAACAGCCCATTTTGTACTCAGAGTAACCCCTGGGGGCTGGTTTCACTTCTTCCCAGGTGACAGACACAGAAACGGAGCGCAAGCAGAGTAACACCAAATGGAACCGAAGTGTTGGACACCCTACGTCACGATGCTTTTACTGAATAAGTCGTTCTGTGGAGATCAGGTTCGGGTTTGATGGCCTTAGATATTCCGTTTTGTGTTCACAGTTGTGGATAAGAGCAGCAAGATGACCTCCCTGGCTTCTTGGTTGTGCGGGGATGTGGAGCTTGAAGAAAGGCTGCGGACCAGGCGGGCTCCCCAGTGGGGGTGGTAAACTGCGCGTGCACGGAGTAGGCAGAGATGCAGCTGGGGTCCACCGGTCACTCCACACCGTCGTGGGCTTACGGCGGCAGCGTCCCCCATGTGCTGGGTTCGGAAGATACTGCGCACAGAGCGCACTTCCCCTGCCTCTCACAGCCGCCAGCTCCTACGAACCAGGGGGTGCAGCTGTGCTTCCGGAAACCCAAGGGTTCCAGGGGGGAGACGCAAAGGAAGAGAAGTGGGGGCATGCTCCAAGCCCAGCTCCCCAGAGCACCTCTGCTTCCTGGAGTCAGGAACTGGATTTCTGTTCTCAGTCTGGTTTTAAGACACCCTTGCACGGCCTTGGGAAGGCTGGAAGCTGCAGATGTAAATAGAGCCCGAGCCTTCGAATCACCCAGAGCAGGGCTGTGTTTGCACTTCGCTCTCCCGCCCTGCATGACAGAATTTTGAAGACTGGTCAGCAGATAGCCCACATCACCTCTCCATGTGAAAAGGAAGCAAAACGCGAGATGCCCTCTATGTCACATCACCTAGTACAGGCTTGCCCGCTTAGCTTCCATTTTTCTCACTCAGCTTTGGGCAGAGTCGAGGGGCATGTGCTATACTAACACAGAGATTTCTAGTACGATATGCTTTCCACCTGGCAGAACGCCTGGTTGGGTTTTTGCTCCATCCTGATGGATTTCGAATTCTGTATTAGTTACCTCAAATGTAGTCATCCTCAAAGAAATTCACTGGCCCCAGAAATCTGAATTAATCATAGACTCAGTCTCTCATGGAGAAAAGCTCATGCCCCGGGCTCCCCTCCAGGCTCCAAACCACGGCAGAAGCACCCGGGCCGAAAACAAGGTCTAAAAAATACGCCTTGGCCTCAATTAAGAGGAAGAGTTCGTGCAAGGAAATTGAGCCAAATGGGATTGGAAGTTTCTGCTGGCCTTTCCACAGGGGCAGCAAGGTCCGCACCAGACGGGGCTTGGGGACGGATAGGGTTCCAAGAGTAACGGGCTGCTCGGGTCAGAGCTCCGAGCCTTCTGGAACTCAGCCTGGGCCACTAGAGCGGGCGCATTTCTCACCAAAGCAGAAGGTGAGCATCAAGCGCAGCAAGAATCCTAAGACCCACAGCGAGGGCTTCTGCTGCCCTTCAGGCGTCCCCCAACGTGCTACTGCGTCCCGCCGCCCAAAGGCAGAGCCAGTCAGAAACGCGACAAGCGACTCCAGGAAGCAGCCCGAAAATCCCCCCCAAATCTGACCCTAATCAGTGTCACTCTTTCCTCCCCAGGCATGGGCCCAGCTCCGCGGGGCGAGCTCCCGGAGCGCGTGCAGGGGCCGCCCACTCCGATGGCCGGGCGGGAGTCGACTTTTCACCCATGTAGCTGACTCGTTCCAGGGGACCTGGGCCCATTTCTCCAGGAGAGGACCCACCTGACAGCCCCCAAACTGAGATCCGTCAGTCACTTCCCACGAGCTCTCCCTCCTCGCCACCATCTGACTTCCCCCGGCCGCGATACATGAGTTTAGACCTGAACACACGGCTCGCTTTCCCACAAGCCAGCGTGGAGGTCATTCTGCCCACACCCTGAGAGCTGGGCTCGTGTTTTTCAAAGTCGGGCTGTTCCAGCCACGCGAGCCCCTAGGACCTCCAGCCTTTGCCCACAAACTGGAAATAGCACCGCCCTCCCCACAGTGTTGTGGCCATGTTTCCACGCGAAGCAGTATGCACTACCCGTAGGCATTTTACTTATTATTACTATTTTGGATTTTCTGACTGATGCACCAACATTTTTCCCACTTGCATGCCGGAGGATCTGTAAGGCAGCAGGGATGCAACGGGCCCAGATTGTTGGTACCTGGAGGTTATCGAGATGGTTGGTGGAACGGGAGGTGGTTCAGGAAGCCTCTCCCATCTGTTGGGTCCCCCTGCCAGGGCTGGGGTGCGCCACGGGCCATGGAGAGGCCAGCACACGCGGGACCAGCTTGCAGGAGAAAGGTCCATTCCATCTGGGGGCTAACGCTCCGTGTCCCCAGACCAGATCTGATTGGGTCAGTATGTCCCCAGCCAGCTCAGTTCCCAGCATGTCCCCCAAGGCAGACGGCCTCCCTGGGGCACAAATCCTTGGTCTGATCAGATGGCAGGGTCGGCATCATGCGTGCACAAGAGGCCATGTCTAGCCTTTCTTTTCACGTCCCAGCCCGTCCGAGCTCCCGGGACTGCTCTCCAAAGCGGTCACTGACGGCTGCCTCTGGAGAGGCCTCTCAAACATTCAACAGACCACGAGGGGTTGGGCGGGGGCTGGGTAGAATAGTCCCGGGGGTGCTTTGCCCTGCCCCACGCGCACAGCTGGCGCAGGATGGATGTGGCTTCATTCCGTTCCTGTACCCAGAGTCCTACCTCATGACCCGCTCCCACAGAGCCTACTACATCCCACCCAGTGAATTAAAATGGCCAAAAATGCACCCTGTTTTTCCCGATTCCTTCTTTTCCTCCTCAGGCTAACTTATGACTCTATAATGAGCACTTGGTGTGTTTGAAATGATCCTAGAGAGATTCTGTTGCTCTCCTTTTCTGTAAAATAGTCTTACTTCTCAAGAGATAACATCTCTGTGCATTCCACACCCTCTATGATATTAAAAATAGTATGCCGAGGTTTTATTTAGTTTTGTATGGGGACCAAGTTTTAGCTGAATAAACAGAAGGAATGACCAAAGGCAGCCAGACAAATACAGAACCGGGCTTGTTTTTTTAAAGATTTATTTATTTATTTACTGGGGGGAGGGGCAGAGGGAGAGAATCTCCAGCAGGCTCCCCCATGAACACGGAGCCTGATGTGGGGCTCGATCCCATGACCCTGAGATCATGACCTGAACCGAAATCAGGAGCTGGACACTGAACCAAATGAGTCTCCCAGGTGCCCTACAGAACCAGGCTCTTTTTAAACAACTGGGTTTAATGTAAGAGAGAAGTCTGGTGTGGTTCCCCACACAGTATTATTATACCCGTGACTTATTTTCTTCCATTTCAGTGAAATCTTTTACCCTAAAACAGCCAGCCTCAATGTTTTTCTCCCGATGACGTCACCAAAGACCCCCACAGATACCCTCGCCAAGCCTCACGGGAAGGGCCTGCGGGACAAAGAAGGAGAAAGAAAGACCTGGCTTGGTGAAAACAGGCAAGGAGGCTGGCCAGGAATGGGATTCAGGTGCAAGCAGCCAGGAATAGAGAAGCAGGTCTTCACAAACCTCGCCAGGTGGCCCTGCTTCAGAGTCTGCCCTCCCTTCCTCGCCCCCTGTCCACCCGCCGCAGAAAACAGGAAACCAGCGAAGCCTCTGGAAGTCCCACCAGCCTAGGGCAGCGTTTCCAGGGGGAAAGGAGGTCTCCAGAGCTGGTGGCCTTTCCATCCCATTAACAGGAACGCCAAACTTCAGGCGCCTTTCCCAAAACATAGGGATCACCGCCCTGACCCAGGACATGGGGTGACAGAGGAGGACACCAGCACCAGTCCTGGTTGGAATGGAGCTTCGTGGGGGGACAACCAGGGAGGCACGCGTCTATCCCGGCGAGGCCTGAGGGGCGCCTGTCCTTCCCGCTGCAGCAGACCTGTGAATGGCTGCTCCTCACCCAGCATGTATCCTTCATCAAGATTTTCTAGGCTTTGGCCACCAGAATTTTGTCATGTCCCCCGTGGCCATTTCTCGCAGAAGCCTCTCTGCATTTTGTTTTCCCCGGCCTCACCTCCCACCGCCAGGCGTCTGAGTCATGCCCCTGGCCTAACCCCCGGTATCTGTACCTGCCTGCACGCCGTGCCCCGCCAGGCACACCGCAGGTATCGTTCGTAGCCCTCAGTCCCCGGCACGGTGCCAGATACCGGTGACACTGCCCACTCCTTCCTTCTTGACTCCACCACTCTCTGTGGCTTCCGAAGACCTTTCCTCCTCCACGCGACCCCGTTGCCATCCGTCCGGGATGGCCGAAACTCTGAGTTTCCTGCTGAGCTCTCCACCCCAGCCCACCAGCTGTCCCAGACCTCTTTTACTTGTCACCGCACACTGACTGTGAGACCAAATCCAAGCCCCCAGCTTAGGATGTAAGGCTTTCCAAGAATTCATCCTTCTCTGCCAACTCAACCTTGCAGAGCCCATCACGCCTCAGATGGCAACCTCCACTGTCCCGTGAGCCCTGTCCGTGGGCGCCTTCTTCATGCCGTTGCGCACGCGGCCCCAGCCGCCCCAGCACCGCCCAGATGATCAGGACAAGCCTCTGCTCTTCTCTCTGATTCCCACACCAGCTCACGCTCTACTCTACCTCAAGGCTTTGAGCGTCTCAGACCAAAGTCCCCCCTCCCTCCTCATGCTCCAGGTGCCATGTCTGGGCTGTGTCATTCATTCGGCAGCCCTCATAAGCATGAACTGTATACATGAGGACATGAGCGTCTTCAGGAAAGAGGAAGACCTGCCCTATAAATCGTTATAAACCATTCTGTGTCCCTGTCTATATAGGCACTCCACGCAGTGGGAAAAAGTCAAAATAGTTAACAACTGCACAAATTAACACATAAATGTATGTATAAATGATAAAACATATCCCCCCTTGTTCACTAAACCATGACATTATTCCATAAACATGTGTTCATACATAATCATTGACCCGGATAGATGAATTCCAGCACAAATTGCTTATCCAATCATTCTAATAATTTCCAACTCATGGACAGACCTTGGAACATGTTGGCATGACTTCCGGTTGACACAGGTGTTCCCAGAAGACGCCCCAGGCTGAGCCACGACTTGACATGGGGACTGCACAGTGTTTGCAAAACACCCTTACTAATTCCATAGTTGTCAGGTGACTCTAGTCTCCATGGAGAAGTTCTGTTGATGTCACTGACATTGTTCATGGTACAGAAACCTCTGTCAGCATTTGCTATATTCCAGGCAAATATTCCAGCCCAGTAACACTGTCTGACACTTTGCACGTCCCGGGTCTCCACCATTAAACTGAATCATGAACCCCGACTGTTGGATTGTCATGTTCAATTAGCTGGCTGCATTTTCTCTATCTACGGAGCCTCACGTGTCCTTTGACCTAGTTTCAGAATGCCAAAAATGGGAAAACCTTAACACTTCCTTTTATTTTCTTAGTTTTTCAGATTAGAGCACAAGTGCATTTTTACATAATTTATTAGACAAGGTGGTTGCATTTCCTCTTGGAATAGGTATACATGTTTCGTTTCAAATTTCATATCTGATTTCTTCCCTTGAATATCAGCTTCCACTTTCCTTCTTAGTCTCATTTGTTGTTTTATATATTCATTGACTCACAACATATTTATGAGCATCCACCAGGTGTGAGGTACCATTCTAGGCTTACGGGACACATCAGCCACGACAATCAGCAACAAGAATAACAAAGCTCTCTGCCCTGTGGGGGCTGACGGTGTAGAGGAAAGAAAATAAAGACTGAAGTTCTGAGTGTGTCAAGGAGAGGAGTGCTGTGGGAAAGCACCTAGAGCAGGGACAGGGAAGCAGGGCAGGTCTCTCCTACGAGAATAAACATGCGCGAAAGCTTTCTTCATCTTCGCTGTAATAGCTGAAGTGAGTCTTTCCTATAACGCTAATGAAAGTACTCACTCCTCCCTCGGAGTGTCGTGTTTATGAAAGCCGATCTTCAAATATCTAACCACCCCCATCACACAGCTGTTATCAGAGAGACTGCACAGATCTGGACACCCAGCTGTACCGGGCACCCACACGGTCCACAGATTCTTTCAATTTACATTACACATAGTATTTAGTACTCTCTGCTCTTCACTCGATACTCAAAACACATATAAAGCTTTTGGGGAAAAGATACAAGGTGATCAGCTTAAATATTTTATGACATCATCCAGATATAATCAAGTGTGGTCATTTTAGACAATCTAAATGAAAACATCTGGAAATTTTAATGAAAATCTGGTAGCGATGATATACTCTCTCTCTCTAATTAATTACAATTAAGTTACAATTACAGTGTAATTATAATTACGTGGACACTGTTTATAGATACCTGATGTGTTTTATTTGGGAAGATTTCCCACTGAAATTGCTCAAGCACTAATAATAACAATCGATATGTAGCTACATGTACCCCTTCTGGACCCAGGAAATCATGAAACCAACCAACTATCTTCCAAGTCCCTGTGTTTTGCCCTTCAAATACATTTTACAATATTCTTAAGTGAAAGAAATGAAGTGTGACCAGTAATAGCTAAAATTTTGCTGCCTGGGCTTGTAAGTTTTCCCAAAAGTTGTTTTCACGTTTCAATAGATGCATATTTTCACTCAGCAGCATCAACATCTAGATCACAATGATCCACCTACATTAGTGTTATTCTTTTTTTTAAGTCCTAGTAAGTGTTTCATGCCTGAAATGCCACAGAGGTGGTATTAAAGATAATGATAGTATTTTCTGATGTTTTTCATTTGCTTTATCAACATCTTTTCATAAAAGTTTTCCTAAGTTTTTATTAAGTGTTTACTATATGAAACTGAATTATGATAGTCTTTTAAATTTTCCCTCATTAATTATTGCAAGTGTTCTTTATGGAAACCATGAGCCTCTAGCAGAACATGATTATCTCTGTGCTGAAATATGCAGATGATTAACATTTTCAAATTTTAACATTACAAATGTTGGCACCATTTGCATCTGCCTTTATACCAATATCAATAAGCCACTCATATTTTGTTGAAATAAATTGTATTTCATTCAGGAATGCAGCTTTTCTGATTCATTCTTGCATAACATCAAATCCTGTTCCAAGCTGGTCTGGTATTTACACAGTATCAGAAGACACTCCCAGCCGCAGATGTTATTACTTCTTCCTTGTTCCCCCAAGATTTGGAAGATGGGTGCCCATGAGATTTAAAGGGACCATTAACCCACTTATCCAGAGTGGTGTTTGCTTATAATATTTTATTATAAATCCTGCAGTTACTACGTACATAAGAAACAAAACACACCACAAAAGTAAAACTACAAGTTTCTCAGGAAACAGAAAGACAGGAAGCCCGTGTATCTGTGGTCGTCATGATGGTCTGTAACAATTAGCATGACCTATGTTAGAATTCCTACGATTATGAAATAGTGCCCCTCTCCTGGCTTCTATTTTGCTACTTACCAGCCCCTATGGAGACACTGTAGTATCTTTGCGCCTGGTTCTTCCTTGACAGCATGTTGTTGCCTGGCGGCATCTGGATGTGCTGCTGGGTCTTTGCCTCACTTGTGCGGTGCAGAGCTGAACTGAACAGAATTAAATTACCATCGTCAAGGGCAATCCTTTTCAACATGCAGATGGCTTTTATATCTAACTAAAGGAGTGAAGAGTTGGCTAGCCCCATTTGTTGCCAGCACCGCCTCCCCCAATGCCAGCACAAGCCTGGCTCACCCCGAGTGTTCCAGAGCCAGTGGGCATTGGCGTCAATGTGCTTCAGTGGACCTTGCTCGCTGTGTGTCTCCAGGCCAGGCCGGGACCAGACTGCTTGTATCGTCCTATGTCAGGATCTGCTGACCTCTCCCATGGAGCTCAGGGCTGCGTTCATCACCCTAGCATCTTAGGCCAACATATTTCCTTACTGGACTCACGAACATCCTCATCACTTTACCAACGGTTTCCTTCTCTGAATGTTGTGAGGATAAAGGAGAAAATGTACACAGAGGGCCTGGTTCATCTTAAGCACCTGGTATACATTAGCTGTTCTCATCATACTATGCTTGAACCAGACCTCTGGATATTATCTGGGTTTTCCCCCAGATGCTGTTGTCATCCGTGCAGACACGAGCTCCTGCTCCCGCCCTGGGTACGTGCTTTAGGGTCAGCAGCAAACGTGCTCATGTAACCTCTTTGATTTGTTCTTTCAAGGCTTGGATTCTGTCAGTTTTCTACTAACTGGGGGTCTGATCATCCCATTTAGTTATTTTTCAATCAATGTTCTGTTTCTCTTCTTTCTTCCGCTGCTTTCATGTGGAGAATTTCCCAACATCCATACAGAAGAATAAACAGTAAAGCTGTGACCAGTTAAGTTTATAATTTGCTGACTAATCCTGCCATAGGATTGATGAACACTGCAATTCTTACACGGATTTGGAATTTCTTGCAGCCTCTCTCAACTGTCTAAATATTTAGACACATGGTATCTAAGCCATACTATGTCTCTCCCCAAGTACTCAGCTCCCAGCTTGGCCCATGAATAGAGAATGAGATAGTTTTGTTTACGGTGGAGTGGGAGAGTCTTTTTTGAGAAATACAGAAAATTAGGGTTTCCAAGCTGGGAGGGATTCCTTAGGGAAGTGGGAGAGTTGCTATAACCAGCGAGGTTCATGGCAGCGAGTGGGGAGCAAGGGTTTTATAAGCGGGAGACCTGTTTCTGCAGACCATGTGGACAGCAGTCTGGGAGCACCGTCCTCCCTCTTGCAAGAGGCCAGCCCCTCAGCACATACCCATGAGCCCAGGAAGTGGGGAGAGAGGGCGGCGGGGTGCCAGTTCTGAGAGCCCAGGGCAAGGGAAGGCATGACTGGGGAAAGGGAAACAGGCAAACTTTAGCTTCAGGTCAAGACTTTAAAAGCGTCTACCCCAAATACATGCATGTGAACCCTGTCATGAGCTGTGAGACTAACCTCCTGCCCTCCACCCGTACCTGTCCATCGAGGTTCTGAGCTGGGAGAAACCTGCTCCCAGTCAGAAGCATTATCTGAACCATCCTGGTCAGATAAACCCAAGTCTCCACCGGTGGCCTTCTCTGTGGCTACCCCACCTCCCCTAATCAGGACCGCCCTGAATCCTCTTGCTTTGAGCTCTTTCTCTTCAACCTCACTTAATGTGCCAAACGATAAAACCTGGATTTACAGACCAAAAACAAGCAAACAAAGAAGTGCCAGCTTGTTTGTCCAAACTAGCCTTCATCATCATCTACAGCACAAGTGAAGCGTGAGCTGTGGGTGAGGTGACACCAGGTGTGATGGTGAGAAGCTCACGCACATCCGCGTGGCCATGCAGGAGTAACGGGACTGGACTATCTCTGATTCTGTTCAAAAGAGTGTCAACCAAATTCCCTGGGCTCGTGGTCCACTCCTTCCGGGGGAGGGGGGCGTGTTCATACTACTTATACTGCTCACTACTACCATCATGTCCCTTGCACAAGGTCTTTCATCTCCAAGCCCCTCAGCACTGGGCAAGTAAGGGTTATGTTTAGAGGTCTGCGTGCACATCACCACCCATGGATGGCCGACAGACAGGTCCCTTACCACCCAGCCCGGTGAGACCGTCCTCTGGTCCCAAGGCTGAGCTCAGGGCTGGAAACAGTGCAGTCCGCACTATCTGTCACCACCCCAAGCACCATGGCTGCAGTTGGCTGATTGCCTCAAAGAGGTCTCCAGCCACAGCCAGGCGCCTGCAGCCTTCTCCTCCAGCTCTGCCCCTGCTCTCGCTGCCCCCACCATCCAGGCAGATTCACAATACTTCCTCCCAGCCCCGCCGACCTGCACCAGGGTCTCCCCCCCGCCGCCCCACGCTCCTTCCCAGACGTCCCTGCTCAGGCCTCCAGCGCTCAGGAATGACAGAGGCTCCTAATCACCCCACACCAGGCCACCGACTGGTTTGTCTGGTTCTCAAGACTTTCCTCCCATCTGGTCCAAGCACTCAGATGACGCTTGGCTCCTGGTGCCTCCCATCCCCTCCTCCAGCCAAGGCTCCAGCCACTTCCTCAGCCTCTATCATGCCCCCTCTCCGGGCACAGTCTGTCATTCTCTGTGACACATGCTGTGTCTGCAGCACTGTCCTGCCTTCCCCTCACCCCTGTCACACTCCCCACACCATAAGCCAGGGGAGAGCTGGTGTCCCCGTTCTGCAGAGCGGGACACACTTCAAAACAGCGGGACCCCCTGGCTGAGCAGGGCCAGAGCAGGGATCCCCAGGGCCAGCCCCCCTGGCTGGAGGCTCAGATTCCTCACCACACGCACCCCCTTCTTCCCAGGCCGGCTGTCCATGCTCCTGATGTGTGGGAAGGAGTTCTGGACAGTGACAGCCTGGCTGAAGAAAGCTCGCAGGAAGTCAAGCAAGCGGAAGGACGCAAGCAATGAGGCTGACCTTGGGGAGCACGCGGGGAGTGATGAGTAGGAAGCGAGTGGCAAAGCCTGTGCGGCTCCGGAAGGAACAAGGCAAGGGTCCGAGTGTCCAAGGCCACAGGGGTCCCGGGACGGGAGCCTTGGAGCCGCTGGGAGAGGCGGGCACCTGGTTGGGCCTTCTGCCCAGCAGTGGAGGGCCACCCCAGAGGGCAGCGTGGGGACACCGGCCTGGCTCTGGCTCTGTTTGCCCACTGTGCTGGGGACAGGCGGGTCCTGCCCCCCAGCGGTCTTTGCAGATTTGGCCCCGAACCCCCCAGCCACGCGGCGCCGTCCTCCAGACACGGACATCCACAGTTCAAATGCGGCCTCCTCTCCCTCGAAGTCCACATGGGTGGTGAAGGAAGGGGAGCCTGGGCAGAGCAGCACTGGGGCCTGCAGTGAGCGCCGTCCTGGAGCGGCCAACGCCCTGGGGACCCTCCAGACAAGGGGCGATTTCCAGAAGAAACATCTGACAGACATCAGTGGTTCCCTCAGAGGCGACTAAAGGACATTTCAGGACATCAGCCTGATCACCGCGTGGTGTCGGGGGCGACCATACTCCTGGTGGCGGGCACTGCACAGGGCGTCAGCCTGGTCACGTCACTCTGCCGTACACCCTAACTAACATGGCACCGTGTGTCAACCGGGCTTCGATAAGAAAAACTGGTCAGGATTCTAGTCAGGGAAGGTCAGCCTCCTCCTGCGCTTTCTTCCCGCCTCAGCCCGGGGCTTCTGGTCCACAGAGCTCCCCTCCCCCTCCTGCTGGGCTCAGGGATGGGGCTCCACCTCACAGGACCACCCCGGGCCACCCAGCTCCTCTTGAGAAGACCTGTGGACCTCCAAGGCCACCTGGAAAACCAGGGTGGCCATGTCCCCTAAGCCGGCCATGAACTCCTATGGGCAGCGCGTGTAGATCTCATGTGTCATGTTGCAGGCACCTGGTCCACCCAGTCCGTGGCGGGCCTCAGGGACTCCGGGGGACAAATAGACAGACTCCCAGCTCTGGTTACTGTCTCTCTGGAGCAACTCAGCCCTTTGTCTGCCTTAACAAACACACAAGCACAAACCACTCAAACCACCCAAGTGTGTGAGTCTCTGCCCAACCCATTAACAGTAGAGACGGACTTCACAGTCAAGGTCATTAGTAACCAATCAACGGGACCAGATCAGCCCTTAGATTACAAAACCTAAGGTAGAACCAGTTGAGAGGTCAAAACACAGAGCAAGAAGGCCTGAACGATTCTTAAAATCTGTCCTGTGCCTGCCCTCCCCCTGGACCACTCATCTTTGCCTGGGCACTTCCCAAAGTCAAGGATGGGAAGCGGTACAGGCACACACATCTTCACGTCCCGTGTGGCCCCAGGGGGAGCCGGAGATGCAGGTTGGCAATGACAGGTGGTTTTTAGTGAGGACATGCACGGCCTCCGAGTGCCCGCGGAGCTGGCGTACACGAACCCGAAGCAGCCACGATCCACACGTTCCTGATGTGATATCATCTTCTCCACGAGGTGTGTCCTCCCCTCCATCACACAGGTGGGGAAACCAAGCATCCACAGGCAAGCCACTCAGCCGGGGCTGAACACCCCTCACTCGGCACCCTAGACTTTGAATGTCTACACTGTAGAGCTGCTTCTCAACCCTTCACGTGAACACCAGCAGCGTGGGCAGCCCGCCACGACCTGCACTCCTGAGCTCCCCCAGGGTGGCGGCTGACAGAGCTTCTCCCAGCATCAGGGCACTCTTCACGCGCAGGGCCTTTGGACTCAGTCCCCTGAGACAACTCCTGCCCTTCCCTAATTCTGTGACTGATCCCAGATTTTTATTCTTGTGGTTCAGTTTCATATCAGTCAAGATTCCCCAGAGAAGCAGAACCAATAGGATATCATCTATATATAGACAGAAGGATTTTAAGGAATCGGTTCAGGGCATCTGGGGAGCTGGCAAGTCTGAAATCCAAGGAGCAGGTGGGCAGGCTGGAGACTCAGGAAGAGGTGACACTGGCTTGAGTCTGGAGGCAGAATTCCTTCTTCTTAGGAATCCTCAGTCTTTGCTCTTAAAGCCTTCAGCTGACTAGATGAGGCCCACCACATCAATGTGCTTTCCTCAGAGTCGCCCAGTTTAAATGTGAATCTACACAGTACCTCCGCGGCAGCATCTAGCTGGGTGTTTGAACAAATACCTGGTCATCATAGTTGCATATAAAATTAACCATCACAAGGTTTCTCATTCTTCTTTCCCTTATCATGGCGTCTTTGCTCAAGCTTTATGCGTGCCACTAAAACAGGACTTCCCCACAGCCCCTTCCTCTGGCGCCCTTCCTCAGCACACCAAGGACCCAGCTTACCTGTTTCCAGCTGCAACTACGAAGAAGCCCTCCGCTTGTTCTCCTCACACAATCTCGCCACGTTGACCTCCTACCACGTTGACATGCCCTCCCTCAAGAACCTTACCCAGATGTGAATCTGATGTTTCAACATGAACAAATAATATTAATTATAAGCCTTTGGTAGATATTCTTTATCAGGCTAAAAAAGTTAACCTTTACTTCCATGTTTGCTAAGTTTGTTTATTTGTGCTTTATCATGAGTTAGTGTTAATTTTGGTAAAAATAAATGAATGGTAATTTTTTTAATTATGTTCATGTGTTAAAATTTATTTTATTATGAATGAATATTGAATTTTCTGCTTTTGAGATGATTTTCTCCATTAATATTTTAATGTGATAAATAACAGAATTTCTAATGTAAACATTCTCTTTCACTCTTGGGATAAAACTGAACTTATTCATTATATGCTATCTGATTCATATATCATTGGATCTAATCCACTATTTTTTTAAGGATGCTTACTTCTATTTTATGAATAAAATTGGCCTTTAATTTCAAAAAAAAAAAAAAAAAAAGAACCTTACCCAGAGCTGCGGGTCTCAAATGTTTGGGGCCAAGGACCCATTTACAATTATCGAGGACCCCAGAGAACTTTCGTTTATGTGGGTCATTTCTACAATACTGTATTTGAAATTAAAACTGAAAAGTATTCAAATTCTGCACTACGTCCTCAAAAAGAATAATGCACCCATTTCATGTTAACATAAATGGCAAACTTTTATGAGAAAACATATTTCCCAAAACAAAAAAGAATGGTTTAAAAAAGTACAAAAACGTGTATGTTTGCAAATACCTTTAATGTCTGGCTTCACAGAAGAAAGCTGGACCCATGTCTGCTTCTGCATTCAGTCCATGGTGATGTGTTGCTTTGGTTGAATCTAGAAAGGGAGAAGTATTTTAAGATAATTGTATTTTCAGATCGTTGCATTCCTTTGATAATACACCAAAACTAGAGAAGTGTTTATTTCTTAAAGATTAATTGCGACATGGAATCTGAAAGCGTATCAGTGAACATTTCACACCCTGAAATTTTAAAATGTGTGGCCTGTCTTGCACTTCGAATGGACCTTTCACTGGTGTGAGATTTTGGAATAGCAAGCAGGGGTCATTTGGAAAATTTTGATTCACTGAGTTTTGCAGATCTTCCAGATGTTGACATATTTCTTACAATATTAAAAAATCAAGTTTGTTACTATTACCATCAATCTCTTCAAAAAAGTCCTTAAGTATTGGGAAATTGTCAAGCTCGTAGTGGTGAATACAAGTTTCCCAAGATTTTAATTTTCACACAAAATTTCAAATTTTGTCCTTGCCAAGAAATATTGTCAGTTATCCCCCTCGAAGGGACAGGCTCACTTTAGTCATTTTCTGGAAAATGTCTGCCAAGGACCCAAACTATGCGGTCACTCGTTCTTCTGAGTAAAAACGGGCTCAGTGGGAAGTGGCGGGTTCAGCTCCCAACATGAGCTGTGCGGGAGACACCCCGCCGCTGACCCCGTGTGAGCAGCAGAGCTTGACGATGTCTACGGACTCCAGGGCTGAGACTCACTAGAGTCAATCTTCACTGCTTCGCATTCGTATCTGAAACTGGCCATTTTGTTGCCACCGTCCCTTAGTGTGAGGAATCCAGTGACCACTTGCACTGTCGGAGCTTCTCCTCAATTTGTGCTAGCACTCAGCAGAGGCACCGTCACTGCGCGTGTCAGCGTGGTCACAAAGACGTGCACGGTTTTGCTACGAATATTGTTTGTATTCAGCTTTACATTTACAACAGTATGATTATGAAAACAGTTTTGATCTTGAAGACCCCTGAGCGGGGTTCCCCAGGGAACCCCGGGCCGCATTTTGAGAACCACTGGCCTGGAGCACTGCACTCATCCAGCTCCCAACACCTTTCATAGCCCGAGCATCCAATGTATCACTTCACATTTGAAAAAACCAAAAAACTTTCTATGTCAGTCAGACCTGGATTACAACACTAGCTCGGTTATTAGCTGTGTAACCTGGTGAAAATGAACGAATCCTTATCAACTTCGGTTTCCTTCATCAGTAAAATGGGATAGTTGTGAGAATTAAATGAGTGAATGCGTGTGAAGCACCATCATCGCTGAGTATTAGCTCCCTTCCCTGGTGCTCACTGTGGCTAACAAGGGCTGTGATTCTCTGGAAGCTCTGATTTATATTTATATATATCAAGGGCTAATCAGATTCATTTGTCCTCGAAGTGAGTTCCCAGTACTCCAAAGTTACGCTTGAAACTACATCCTTCCCAAAAATGAGCTGGCTTTGAGCCACTCCTTTGAACACATATGGCAGTGTTTTCTGATTTATTCGTTTTTAAGTGAGTCCTCTACTTATCCCGTGTTTCACAAGTGTTTCTTCTACCTACGACTAAAGTCGAAGCTTCCAGAAGACAGACTCTGTAGAAGATCATGTAGCTCCTTCACACCAGTGCCGTATTCCTGCACAGCAGATCAGCCCACAATGCAGTGGCTTAAAACCCACAGTGATGGCTACCGTCTCTCTTGTGGCTGTGGGTCGGGAATACAGAGGGGGCGTGGCGGGATGTCTGTCCCTGCTCCGTGATGTCTGGGGCTGCAATCATCTGAAGGCTCTTTCACCCACACGTCTACCAGTGGACGCTGGTGTCAGCTGGGAGCCCAGCTGGTCCATCGGCCTGAGCACCCACACGTGGCCTCTTCATGAGGCCAGGGCTTCCTCACCACGTGGCAGCCAGGTTCCCAGGGAGAGGATCCTGACAGAGAGCGAGAGCCAGGCAGCAGCTTTCTCCTTTGCTGACTGAGCCTCCAAAGTTACAGAGCCTCACTTACACCAAAATTCCCTGGTCAGCAAGTAACGAGATCCCACAGGGGCTCAAAGGGAGGAAACACTGACCCCATCCCCAGGGGGAGGAATGCCATTCATGATAAGTTCCAGGAAGAGTGACAGGAGCGAAATAGACAGGTGTGGCTGTCTTTGCAAAATGGCATCTGTCACACCCTCTGAAATCCTCACTAAGTGAATGCAAGCACACACACGTGAGTGAATTAACCAAGAGGGTTTTCTCAGTTGCGGAATGGGTCCTGGCGTAGCCTAGACGGTCACGTGAGTTATATTCTCTGCTTTACTCATCAGCTCCCCCACCGAGTGGTAAGTTCCTTGAAGGTAGAAACTGAGTCTTGAATCCTCAGAGGTGCCCCAGTGCCCGGCAGGTGCTCAGCAAGCACCAGCTGGAAGGAAGGAAGGACTTAGGAGGGAAAGAGGGGAGGGTCTTCAGACCACTGTGAACTGTGTAAGACCCGGTGATATGGGAGGTTCTAGCTTCATGACCCCCGCTCTCAGCGGGGAGAGAGCTAAAACCTGCTCTGCGACGGAAGGGAATGGACAGCAATTAATTCACTGCACTATTCTCTCTCCAAGGCCCAGAGCCAGTGTTGCCTGAGGGGTGAAGAGTCCGTCTTTCAAAAAGCTCATGTTTGGACACATTTTGTAAATTCAGAAGGATGCCCCAGAATGTTCTGATTCAAATCAAATAAAAGCTACTGTACCAAATAGTAATTTCACCTATGTTTACTTTTTATATGCCAGGGAATTTTTGCCCCTTTAAAAAAAATAATTCATTTAAATCTCTAATGTACATTTCCTTTGGAAGCATAATGAAGAGAACAATTCAGATAGTCAGTACTTTTTAATGCTAGTGCTGGGTCAGAAAAGGGAGCTTTCTGATTTTGAAAATAAAGTTACCGTGCCTGGGTGGCTCAGTAGGTCGAGCGTCTGCCTTCAGCTCAGGTCATGATCTCAGGGTCCTGGGATCGAGCCCCACATCGGCATCATCCATCATCAGGTCCCCTGATCAGTGGCGTCTGCTTCTCCCCTCCCTCTGCCTCTCCCCCTGCTTGTGCGCTCACACCATCTCTCTCCGCCCCCCCAATAGATAAGTAAAATCTTAAAAAAAAAAAATAAAATAGTTGATGGAAAATAAGAGTTAAATCCAATAAGACTGGAGATTTACATAAAATCTGATAATGAAAATCAGCTTCTTTAACTACTCAAAGATTATGAAAATGGAGAATATTTTCAAATCAGTCCTGAGCTGGGAATTCTACCAAATTACTCTCTTGATAGTTCTCTATGACATCATAATCATTTTTAAATGAATATGCTTTTCTCCCTAACACTCTGTTCTTGCTTTCCATTTTCAAGCAGCATCTCGTGAAACCAGCATGTGTTTTGCAGTGAGCATGGTTTACCTTCCTCCTAATTTCCAGCCCCTGGGACAGAACAGAGCCTCCTCATGGATTTTGACCTTTTAGCTTTCCCACCAGCCACTGATTTGAAATTATTCTAATCAGTGTTTTTAATGTTTCATCTCTGAATATTTAAAAATATTAATTTTAATTTAATTTCAGAATAGGTCATGGTTCATGTGATCAGACGCCATCAGCTAACTTCCCAACTCCCCAGCAGGTAACCGTGGTAAATAGTTAGTAGAGTCAACCCCACACAGTGTCCCCAGCAAAGCCCACTGCTTATCCTTGGACCTAAAGGGCAAACAAGTCAAAACTTTGGGCTTCCACAAGAAAGAGGAAAGAAAAAAACCCTTGTCTTCCTTAAAAACAAAGGATGATTTGGGGTGAATTTTTCAGATAACCTCCTGCATCGCCCGGTCCCATGGAGCTGAGGGTCGCCTTCAGCCACAGCTATGGCCACGGTGGGCTGACTATACTACTCAGCAGCCAACCTCATCGAGACCTCGGCAATTCCAGATCTTCTGTGGAATGTCAATTTGTAAGTGCAGAGATCCATCTAATTACTTCCCGCCTTGAAGAGATCCAGTCCAGTGGCTAAAATGGAAACCTTTAAAGGAAGAATTATGTTTGCAAAATATTTGCAGGCACTTAACTTTCAATATGCTCGTGCTAGTTACATTAACATTAATAGTTAGTGCGAGTCCTGAACTATATTCCTCCAAAACCCTGTGTGACTCAATTTCACTACTCAAATTAGTTACTCAAAGACCAACTAAGAAAGAACATCATTTTATTAATAACTATGAAAAATTATACATAAATGTGTTACATAATTACTGTATACTACATGATAATGTTATATATAATTATCATAAAGTATAAATATTATTACAATAATATATCAAATATTATATTTATATGTAATAACTAGAGAAGTCAGATATAAAGAAACAAAATGTGAGTGGGTATTTATGTGATCTTTTGATGGAAAAAGCCTATCTTTTTAACAGGAAAAAGCAAAGAAATAACCCACAAGCAAAACAGTTACAGATTTTATACTTAAAATGGTAAATGTGTAGACGTCAAAATTTTAACCAATGAAGTTAAAAGCAAATGAAAAATTAGAAGGAAACATTCGCATTTCAAAGCATTAATTCATCTAATGATTTTGATTATTTCAAAAATCAGTAACAGATAAACCCATGAGAAAAATGGGGAAGGGCATTAATTGGCAATTCTTTAAAAGTATATAACAAACGTCAAATAATATTACACTTCTCTAGAATTCAAAGTCTATCTCAAAATACGAGAAATCAGTTTTGTCAATGAAAAAGTTGTATTTATTTCTTTTTTATTATGTTTTGATAAGCATCTTCTCTGGACAGGATCTGTGAAACTGGACACTCTCCAACACCAGTGGAAGAATATAACTTTAGATAACTTTTCCGGAAGGAGTTTTGCCAATACTTCCCAGGAGGCTTAACAATTTCAAATGTTATGACCCATTTATTCTGGTTCTCGGAGCCTACGGAAAAATCAAGAATGAGCAAAGTTGTAGATATAAGGGTATTTGTTGTAGTATTATTAATAACCATGAAATAGTAGGCCCCAAACGTTCAAGAAAAAGAGAAGGGAGAAATTAATTGTGGGGTTTTTTTTCCTCTGATGGAAAACTACACAGCCATTTAGACAAACATGTTTTGAAGAATACTGACTGACCTTGGAAAATGTTTATGACAATGTTAAGGGAAAACAGCAAGCTGGACACGTGTGAATAACAGAGGCTTCACCCCCCATGTGTGCACAATGACCCACGTCTCTGCGCTTATGACAATGTTCTCCTGTGGGTTTTAGGGTATGCCTTGCCTTCAGAGTCACCAATATGCTGTATTATCCCCATTCTGTTGCACAGAGAAAAGATCGAAACAAAATCCACAGAGTACTGTGGTTTTTCTCCCCTAAACTGGAGGGGAGAATGTGGAATTGGCAGGCAATTTTACTTTGGCTTAAGACGTTATTTTTCCGAATTCTCCATAATGTCTATTTATTACATTTATAATTTGAAAAGGGTACTATTTTTAAATGTAAAATAAAATCTTTAATCTGGGATGAGATGTGCTGCTAATTTGTTGGGGGGGTATTTTAGATCTCCTTTCTTAAATCAGATTTTCCTTAGATAATTTATCTAATGCCCAAGCACAGAGCCACTTTGCTAGCGCACCAAGACCATACAATGTTTATATTTATATGTTTATTGATGATTTTCATCATTGTTTAAATTGATAACAATTTTCCAAGTGAAAATTGAAAGTTAAATTCAATTTCTAATGTTTTTCTTACTAATTTAACATATCTTTGAGAAAATAAACACGGACTTACCTTTTAAGTTAAGAAATACGTTTCTGTTGAAAAAATCTTAAGCAGGCCATTAACTAATTCATAATTTCCTCTCTTCCTGTTTCTATTTCAAGAGTCTGAACGCAGCAATAGCTGTATCATAGACCACGTTACACTTTGAGAAACGTGGACAGAGCTCGCTTCCCAAGGTAGGGACAATAATCAGATAGGCTTGTTAACACAAACCACATATTTATAAAGAGTTACCAGTAGCTTATAATCAGCCAAGCTACAATTCCTTTTAAATGATTTGTGTTTTTGTCTCTCTGTCAAAATCCAGCGCATCATTGGAAACAAAGATGAAAACTGCCCTGAGTCCGCGGTGGTAACGAGTCCTCTGCATTCTGACCGCACACACGTCTCGGCGGCATCAATTCCTGCACCAGCTGTCTTGCCTCCTAATCGAGTTCCTGAATAAGTTCGAGATCCGGGGGGCAAAGCCGTAGCCCCTTATACGGCCCATCGCGTAGCTGGTGCTCAGAGATCATGCAGCTCAAATTCCTGACGGTAGCTTGCACTCAATGGACCATGAATCTTACAAACCCCAACGTTCCAGAGGCGCTAATGTGCTCACCTCTCCAGAGCCTATGTTCGGTGCCAAAGGAGCACATCCTCGGCGGTGGTTCCAAGTCAGAGCCCACCGAGGCGGAGTCCCCACCCGGGCTGCATGTGCGTGCTGAGGCTCTGTGGGCATCCGCGGGCCCTGGGAGCTTGCAGCCTACACCCCAGCCTCATGGCCCGTGACTGCCTGTCCCCATGAGTTCTGCCCTCTGTGCCGTCGCATGCGGCCTGTGGGCTTTGCCTTCGTTCCCACTCATCTCAGGAACAGGATCCCGTGTGGTCCGGCAGGGCATGCCACCTCCCCCGAGGAACGTTCTCTGATCCTGAATGCAGAGGCTCTGCTCTGTTCTCAGCGGCAGGGGCTTCCTGATGTTACAGGAGACGCGTGTCTTCAAAACAAAGCAAGAAACAAGCCAGAATTTGTGATCTGGGTCATAATTGGCCTATCCTAGGAGAACTGTGTTTTCCTGCCAGTGTGTAGCTTTCCTCCTGGTTATGACCCCCTGTGTGTGTGATCTACCTCGAGATTGGGACATCCCAGAGGGCAGAACGTGTCTCCGTTCATCTGGCACCCCCACCCCCAGAGTAGTTGGGGCTTTGTGGCCAGAAAGTCTCCAGAGCCGTGGGTGTGGATACCAGGACTTGCTGAAGGCTCCTGAAACGTTCAGAAGCTCCTGCTCAGGGGCTGCTATGACCTGAATTGTGCGCCCCAGAGTCACTGGCTGGAGCCCTAAGTGCCAGTATGACCGTATTTGGGAGTGGGGCATATAAGGGGCTACCAAGGTTAAAGGAGCTCCTAAGTGGGGGGCCCCCATAAGACAGGATTGATGTCCTCATGAGAAGAGACACCAGAGTGCTCTCCGCTTCCCTCCCTCTCCCCTTTCTCCCTCTCTCCGTCTCCATCTCTGTCTCTCTACCCACCCACCCGCACCCCACAGAGGCCCTGGGAGCTCACAGTGGGATAGCAACCCCCTGCAAGCCTGGAGAAGGGGCGTCAGAAGGAGACTCCCCACTGGCACCGGCTCTGGACGTGTGGCCCCCAGACTGTGAGGACGCACGCCCGTGGGACTGTGTCACGGTCATTTCAGACACTGCAGGGACGGGTCACTGGCCTGTCTTTGTGGATGAACAAGCCCATGAAGCCAGGACTCAGGGGAGGTGCGAGCTCTCCCTCTGCTACACGTCCTTGCCCAACGCCGGGGCACCCGTCCAGGGCCAGCCTGCTGAGAAGGCAGGGACCCCGCCTCCCTTCCCCCTTGCCCTGCAGGAGGCACCACAGCTCCTGGCCCCTCCTGGCCCGGCCCCGAGGCAGCCGGGCACAGGTCACTGCTGGGAACAAAGATTGTTTTGACCACCCCCCTGAAGAAAAGATCAAGGAACCCAACAGCGAAGAGTGGCCCCTCCCCCATGTCCTCCGTGGGCACCCCCCCCAGCCTCCTGCCTGGCATGGGCCATGGATGCAGCAGGCCGGCCGGAGGGCACGCAAACACCTAGGTCACACTGGAGTTCAGAGGAACCGCAAAGAGTCTCTTAAATGCTACTGCACATCGATTATTCTCTGCCCTACCCCTACTCCACTATGACTTATGGATTACACCAAAGACGACCGGTGGTTTATCTGACCTTCGAACCCACCCGCGCGCACAATTCCTCTGCTGCATCTGCACCTCAGTCCCCCTGGGAGGTGGGCAAGGAGCCGTCTGAGCTGGGACGGGGGCGTCCCTGGTGTGCACAGCCTGTCCCGCCTGTCCTGGCGCCCGGGAGCGTCTCCCATGGCCCATCCTCACTCCTTCTGTGGCTCCAGCTGAGCACCTTCGGGGGCCGTGCAGGCGCCTGGGACACACGAACAGCAGTCTCTGCGCTCAGGGAGCTTCTGGAGGGAAGTTTCTCTCCACCGCACAGCCGAGGGGCACATGTTCTTCTGATGCCAGCCACCCTGGGACCAGGAGACACCTGTTGTCAGAGAGGGTGACCCCGACCCGCTGCCGCGAAACTGGGAATGGCCGCTACCCTGCCCTCACCCCCACCCCCAATCCTGCCCTCACCCCTCACCCCCCTGCCCCCCAGTCTCCGCACCTCCACTACCCCACCCTCACCCCCCTTCAAACTGTTTCTTGGTTACCGCGGAGACTTCTTCGATCATCACTTCAACAAGGTTGTTCCTATCTTGGAGTTTCAGGTTTTAAGGCTGAATCCTTACAGTATGATTCCTCTGGCATTTCCAGTAATGACATGCACTCACCTGACAATACGTTGTGTCCTTATCTCTACTTTGAAACAAATGTCAAGTGTTATCTCCAGTACATTTTACAGTAAACTTAGTATAGGGGAAAAATGCAATGAAAATGTCACACAAAATCCATTTGCAAAAAGTCCAAAAATAGCGAAACAAAGCAGCCTTCCGAAGGCAGCACTGTGGGGGCGGGGAGGCTTTTGGGGTCCCCTGTGTTCCGGTTTTAATCTGGGCTTGGATGACAAAGGTGTGCTCAATTTGTGGAAATTCACCAAGCTGACTCGTCAGTATACTTTTCTGTATGCACGTTACATTCCGCAAAGAGTGAAAGTTGACCAAGATATTAATGGGAAGCAGGGCTTGGTTACAAAGCAGGAAGGTGGCTCGGCATCCAGGGGCTTCTGCGGGGCACGCAGGGCAGGGACGGTGCCCGGCTGTGGGTCCCCTGACCTTGTCAGAAGGCCTATATTGCATAAAACCCAGGCCCCCGCACAGGTCGCGGGTGCTGTGGCCGTCCTGCCACCTGCCCGCAGCAGCGGTGTTCGGGGCCAGGACGGGGGGCAAGCTGTCCCTTCGACACAGTTTCCTGGAGCACTCAGAGAACAAGCGTCTCAGGCAGGACTGCACATGCAAAGCTCCCAGCACCACTTGGTGCTAGAACAATGTCCTTTCCAGGCATGGACTGTACTGTCCACGTTCATGTTCCTTTAACTCTGAAGCCCAGCGACACAGGCAGTGTTCTCAACAAAAGGCATCTGTGATGGCCTTGGGAGGTGCTGAGCGGCAGACAAGGCGTAGGTGCGGCGGCGCTCACGCCTGGGACAGCCTGACACCCAGCAGGTGCCGAGTACGGCAGAGGAGATGAGCCCCGCGAGCGCCCAGGTGGTTGTATGGGAGGCTAACGTTGCCATGTTTCCGCTCGACTGGGATATTTTAAAGCGTTTTGCCAAAGCAGGTTGATGAGAAAGGTGGTCAATGAATCAGTGTTTCAAATCTCCCCACTTACGAAATGTTAAAGCTAAATGCCATTTTTACGATACCTTTTTTTGAGTGCGGTCTGCAGGTTCTGTTTCTGCAGTGGTTTGGGGCTGATCTTCCAGGAGATGGCCGGTGGTGTAGCTGTCTTCACACTCCTGTTGCTCTTTCCGGAATGGTGTTGGGGCCTGTGGCCTGTTGGTGTCATTCCCTTTCATCCCTCCTCTGTTGTGGGGCCTTGGGCACAGGCGTCTCTAACCAGCACCTGGGAACATGCACTCAGGATGGAGGGCTGCCCCACGAAGATTCGGGAGCCGCAAATGAAGCGGAAGGGGCAGCAGGTGTGTGAAGCCGCCCCGGAGGACACCAGTGTCGCACCCCCACCCTGATGTCTGTGTTTTACTGCCGTTGTTCCTTTTATGACAAGTTCCTAAAGTACTTCCTGATAAGAACTTAAAATCCAAAGTCCACCTCACTTTCAACGTCTTGGAATTTCCAAAGGGCAGTGCTGTTGAGGTTTGGTTCAAACTCAGAAAGTTGGATTTGGTGCTGATGTCACTCACCATCACGGTTCTGGGGGCTTCCACGGGAACACGCAACAGAACTCGGGACGGGACCCTCTCCCAGATTTGCTCCTTCACTCCAAGCCTTGAAGCTGTCTACCTCCGAGGACTCCCGGACGTACACACTGGTCCAGAATCCCTGATGGCGCTGGTGAGTGGCATTCCCCACCAGTCTCCACCTTCCCCACTGCCCAGAGCAGGACGTGCTATTTCACATTTATCTGGGACTCTGACCTTCAGCTCCCTCATCAACATGGACATTCCAGGAGGGCAGGAATTCGGTTTTCCCCATTGGGAGGTGGTTTCCCCCAGCAAAAATCACATGCACGGCCTGATACAGTCACGTGAATAAACTGTAATTACACATTAGTGCAGGGAAGGCAAAACCCGTCCACATCCTTCTGCAGCCCAGGCCTGGAGCAAAATCACTCTGCTGAGCCCTCGGCCAGCGCAACCTCTGCAGGCGTCTGCCGCATTCACGGCTCCTAAGAACCCGGTCCTGCAGGTGCAGAGCCCCCCCACCCCTTGCCCCGTAACCTGGAGGATGCTATCATGCGTTGGGCGGGCCTGCCCTCATTCCTGGCCCGTGGGGACAGCTGTCATGGAGCAGCCCTGTGAGACCCCACAGGTTCACGTGCCTGGGGTCCTTCGGGGCAGGGCCCCCAGCGGCTGTAGTGCTTCCTGCCACACTCAGCAAACGGTGTTCGTGCGTGTGTTCACTCACACATTTATTGCGTTCACTATAACCGTAGCGCTAAACAGGCAGACAGTTGCTCATGCTTGGACACAAGTATAAGGATTCTCAGAGTCAAAGTCAGACAGATGATGGGCCGGTGGGTAGATGACAGACAGACAGACAGACGAGAGAGACAGATTGAGAGGCCGTGCCTGGCTCTGAGAGACATTTATCATCATCTTTGAGACAAGTCAGAGACTCGAGCGCAGGGAGAGCGTTTGGTGGTGTGCGTACGTTCACACGTCTGTGTGCTCCCGAGCCGGGAGAGAGGAAGGGAGATGGAGGGAGGAGAGCAGAGGCTCACCCGTGCTTCTTTCAAACAGGCAGTTCCTCGGACAGCGGCAGCGGACTCTTCCACCGCTATCCCCAGGCCCAGAGTGCAATGGGCCAGCCCCGATTCGGGAATGGTCGATTTGCGGACAAACAGCTCCTGAAACAAACCACTTGCACTGCCCTCTCTGGGGCCGAGTCCCTTCTCCGGGCCACTCCCGGTCCCCAGCCACAGTCCCGGACACAGCCTGCACTGGCACCCCGCCACTGGGCCGCCTGCATCTCTCCACTGTCCCATGCCCGGGCTGCTCAGATGCTGGGGTTGCTCACTGCACAAGCGCAGAGACAGCCCAAAACGATGGGGCGCAGGGAGGGAGCAGCTGGGGCTCTGCCCCAGGCTCCATCCTTTGGATGCACCCCACGCGCCCAGGGCCTGCAGCAGTGACCTCAGTTAGGCTTGGTTGCCTTTCTTGTTCCTCTTTCCCTTGCCCTGTTCCCCACTCCCGCTCCCCGGGTCACTGCTCCAATTAACCCCTCGCTCTCAGAGGGACCTGGGCGAGACCCCACTTAGCTCTGGTCCTCAGAACCACCAGGCCCACACTTCCCAATGGTGCAGCTTACTGGAGGCCTGAAGTCCCTTCCTGAGAGCATCATGGGCCACTCTGAGGTCAAAAAGGAGTAATCAGGACAAAGACGACCCAAGTCCGCAGCTGGTGCTCAGAAACCGCTCATCTACTCCAGCTGGAGGTCAGCCACAACCCTGCGGGAGCTGAGCCTGGAGGCAGGTGGGGGTGCGTCTCTGCACAGCAGGTGCCCATCTGAGCAGGGTGGTCTTCCCAGGGCAAAGGCAGCTGCCAAGCCAGCCCGGCCCGGCTCCCGCGGCCCCATGCGGCAGGACATTCAGAAGCGTGCCCACGTGCCCGAGCCCCGGCCGGCACACCCGGCCGGCTGCTCCGTGGGCGTGCTCCTGCCAGGCAAGCCGGAGCTGGTCCCCATCTGGGCCCAGCCCAGCCCCGTGCAGGCGACCAGCCGATGGAAGTTAGCTGGCTCCCGTCCGCAGCACGATGGAGGGATGCGGGCACTCCGGGCACCGAGGGCCGTGCCCAGGAGCGCCATCCCACACGTGCCTCCAGCACTTGAGCAATTCCAGGCTAGAGCAGGAATGAGGCCCCACAGCCGGCAGGAGAGATGCGTGGCTGGGAGTAGCCCCGGCCTGGGCAGCAGTGGGAGCGTCCGCTGGGACGGCCCTGCCCTCTCCTGATTTCTCATCCCCTCGGCGTCCTTCCTGCTGCCCCCCCGGCCCCCAGGGCCAAGGACTCGGCTGCTGAAGAGAGCCCTCTGGCCAGCAACGGGGAGACGCGGGGCTTCCAGGCTTCTGGCAGGAGCTGGCTAGTGGTCCACGGTGAGGGCGGCGGACGTAAGTACACAGTCAGCAGGTGGGGCCCCCGCTCCGGTGATCCAGAGAGAACAGTCCTACAGGGACCGTGCACAGTCCAGGTCGGCGCATGTCCAGTTGTCGAGGGGAATGGAAGACGCGTTTGGTAGCGGCACCGCATGCTGCCTAAGGAAGGAGGTGACAGGGGAAGACGGTTAATCCGTCCATTCTGGAAGATTCCAGGAACTCCTGAGGAACGCAGACCCTGGCCGACTGAAACTCTAGAGGTGCTCTTCCGTCTCCAGCGACTGTGATATGTTGGGGGTATGATGCCATGGGACGGCGTTCAGGGTGGGCGTGGGTGCGAAGTAATGCTTCGGACCCACACGGAACAGCCTGGCCCCTTGCAGCGGCTCGGACACTTGAACCAAGCGGCTGTTGCCAAGTGAGCCCCTGTTGCTTTTCCAGTGGGATTACCCCACTGTCACTGCTCTTCGGCGGCGGAATGGGGGCTGGGGGGCAGACATGGTCTCCGAGGTCTTCCCAGCTGTTCTGCTCTGTGACACTGAACCTGGCGAAGAGGTTCTGGAATGTTCCTCAATGACAAGCATACCGTGTTTGCAGTCCTGTCAGCTAGAAACAGCTCAGCCTCACCTTCTTGGCGTCCTCATGCTGCTCCTGCATGGCCTCAGCTTTAGGTGCAGAGCGTCTGGGGCCAGGTCCCCGTGCCGGCTGAGAGCCTCGCAGGCCCCGGCCAACTGCACGAGCGCTCTGTACCTGAGCGCCCCATTTGTAAACGGGACGCGGGGACAGGACCTCAGGGCTGGCATCAGAGGTCCTGATGCCGGGGTGGAGAAACCGAAGGGTGCTTTGTAAAGTGCCGAGTGCTGAGTGCTGGGTGTTTCCCCCTCTCAGCAGAAAGTTATAGAACGATGTGGGATTGACTAATAAGCAAAAGGATCGTATGAATTGGTAAAAAGGGAAAGCGTTCTGAGATTCAATGAAATGTTCATAGGTTAAGGGATTTTTAACATCCAAGTGAAGTAGAACTCACACCTGGTGTTTGTGGCTCTAATAGGAACGTGAGTCTGCTGTTGGGGCACAATTATTTCATCTTTACCCTTCATGTGACAGAACCAGCCAGCATGTAAGCTTGCTTGGGAGGGTTTGGCCTTCCTTCATCTTTGGAGCTCACTACCTGAAGCTGTGCTCCGTGCCGTAATGGCGACCTCAGGTCTTACGGAACTTCCTTGTACAATGGGCATGAGGGGGTCCTACCAGTTCAGAAGGACCTGTGAGGACGGTGGAGTCCCCGTGTGCACGGGCCCGCACTTCCTGACACCGCCCAGCAGCCCGGGGAGCCGACCGGGTGTGCTTTCTACAGCCCACTAGCTAGCCTGGCCGCCTCCAACCAGTGAAGAAGGGTCCCCCGTGGGAGCGCTCGGAGCCCTGCTGACGAGGCTAGGTGTCGTCCTCGGCTCATGGAAGGGTTCTCAGCCCTCCAGGGAGCCGTGGAATGGGGCAGGAGAGGCAGTGAGCTCCAGGCCAGGAAATAGACGTGGTAGCCAAAAATAGGCCAGTCCAGCCCCAAGTGGCTCAACAACTCATGCCTTTGTGTATTAATTAGACAGCCGAAGTATGCTGAGCGCCATGCAAGGGGCCGTGCAGACTGAGCGAAGGAGGCGTGGGCATGGGCCTTGAGATGTGGATGGTACAGACCAGAAAATAAGCCTACCAGAAATGGGAGCAAGAAAAATCAGAGCTGAGGGAACAGCCAGCCAGCCAGCAGCCCCTGGGGAGGCAGGGCTTCCATCTTTGCTGGGAGCTCCTGGTGTTGGGTTCCACAGTTTTAAATGAGGTGGTTGGGTAGCCCAGGGAACCCCGGCGGTGTGTGCAGGCGAAGGGCAGCTTCTGGGCACGGGCACCGGGCACCGCAGCCTCGAAGCGCCCGGGCGGCTGCCCCCACCCACCCCACCCCACTGCCTCCCGCATGTGCCACGACCGCACCTCTGCCAATATGTCATGCCTTTAACATCCTGGCACTTTATTTGGTTGACATTACTGGACAGTGAACTGTCATACAATTTACTTTTCTAAATAATGGAAATTTACTCCTTACTTAAAGGCCGTTTTTTTAAACCATTTGAGATGGTTTGTGATACGTGAAACTTTTTCTTTTTTTTGCATTCTTAAACAGATGGTAATTTAACCTTGATCTGTGTGTGTGATTCAGTGCCTTTGTTATGCAAGGAAGTTTGCGGACCATCGGGTCACCTAGAGCCCCTCAACTGAGAGGGTTCCAGGCTCCCAGTACTGAAGTCCCCTGGGGTTTGGGGTTTCTGGTGCCTTCGCTTCTTCCTCCTCACACTTCTTGCTGTATTTTCCTTTAATAAATTTCAAATTTTATCTTGTGGACCATGAAACACGACAGTAAGTAAGGAGAGAAAGTGAAAACAACTTCAGGACTGGGAGAGAGCCCAGGGAAGGGCAGACTGGGAACATCAGGGCGGCGGCCCCTGTGCTTTTGGTCCCCCAGCTCTGCACCCAGGCCCCCCAGGGTCTGCACCCAGGCTTCCCTGGCTCCACACCCAGGCCCCCCAGCTCTGCACCCAGGCCCCCCGGGCTCCGCACCCAGGCCCCCCAGCTCTGCACCCAGGCCCCCCGGGCTCTGCACTGAGGCCCCCCTGGCTCTGCCCCCAGGACCCCCAGGCTCCGCACCCAGGCCCCCCCGGCTCTGCCCCCAGGCCCCCCGGGCCCCGCCCCAGGCCCCCACGGGCTCTGCACCCAGGCCTCCCTGGCTCCACACGGAGGCTCCCGGCGGCCCCGGCAAAGAGGCGAAGCAGTACGTCCGGCCTCCTTGACCTGGCCCTCCTCTACCCTGACCAGGCTCCGTCCCCAACGCCAGTGTGTTTCATCTGTCCCACTCCGCGTCCCTACACCCTGTGTCCCCGACTCTGCTGCTCTCACCAGCAAACCTCTGGACAGAGATGTGACACTTCCCGGTTCTACTTCCTCCCTCTCCTTCGCACTTCAGACAGCTGACAGGTGACTTCCGGTCCCCCCCCCCGCAGACCCTTGCTTCCGACGGATGAGTGCGGCCAATCGCACTGTGGGGCCTCCTCCCGAGACCCCACCCGTCCCAGCCTCCTTCCTCTCATCCCCGGGAACCACACTGTCTGGGCCAAATTCTCCCTCTCTGCCACTCTGTCACCCTCCTCTGAGGGCTCCTCTTCTCCTGCCTGCCCCTTAGGTGCAGCCCTGGGGATCATGCACCCACGGGGAAACGTGGTAATGCAGGGCAGCTCTGGCCTTGCGGGGGGTCAGGCCTTTATCCACCCCCTGCGCATCTTGATTTCTCTTTCTGCAAACCCGATTCTGGCGATTGTGAGACCAGAGCTGGCCTCGGCTGTGCGGAATGCCATGGGGCAAAAGGGCTGGAAAAGGCATTGGGAAGAGTCTGCAGATGGAGGGAAGGGCTCTGGGGGAAGTGAGGGAGGCGGGTGGGGGGCTCGCAGAGGCTCTGTGGGGCACTGGGGGTCTCACATTGCTCAAGAAGCGCAAGGAAAGGTGGCGGCTCCTGGGTTTCTCTTCGGCCATGGGACTGAGCCACAGGGTCACCCACATTCCTACACTGTGGGGTCATTCCCTGTCTGCCTGATATCGCAGGGGGCAGCGATGGCCTGCTTTCGTTGGTCAGGCCTGCCTCTGCTTTGCTGTCCATGTTAACGGCATGTCCCCCCCCCCCCGCACCTCCCCAGAGCCAGAGCGGGAGCCCTCCCCCTGCTCCAAATTACTGGGGTTCCTGCTGGAAAAGGAGGCACATGCAGGAGTTAAACCTAGGAGTCTTACCGAAGGACCATTTCCACAGGTGTGGGCAGGGCTAGAGAACACAAAAGCAGGGTGGACTGTTGCAGGATTTTGTGTACGTGAGATTTCTCTGTAGAGACAGAAAGTGGATCTGTGGCAATCTAGGGCTCCAGGGACTGGGCACAGTCTTAGGACCGCTCAAGGGTGCGGGTGCCTCTTCGGGCTGAAGACAGTGTTCCGATGGCCTGTGCGGCCACCCGTCTGCGTCTGCGAATGCACCCAAGGCACAGGTGGTGCATGTGGTATGGTACGTGAATTGTGTCTCGACGGAGCCCTCGTGTGTGTTTTAGTAGGGTGCGGGGCAGGGGCAGCACCTAGACATCGAGGAACTCAGCGCTGCGGGAAGCCATCGCCGCAGACACAGGGCGGGGGCAGGCCCGGGCCATGACGAAGTGGACACACACCGCGTATCCTTCACTCCTGACTTCTTCCCTCACCGATCCCGCCCCCCCCCCCCCCGTGTCCATCCAGTCCCTCGCTGGCCGCAACGACCTGCCCGCTCATCCCCAGCAGGGTGAGGATGAGGTCCTGGGACCTGCTGTGCTCGCTCCTTCCTGCAGGCCGCGGGTGAGCCGCCAGGCCGAAGGCCGAGGCTTCCACTCTCTCAGTCCCACATATGTCAGCCCCGAAATGTAACGTCCTCAGACCCTGGCCCTGTAGGGGTTCCCAGGCCTCCAGAGTGGCAGAGGCCCCGTGGCCTCCACTCCTCTGGACACTTGCTCAGCTAAGTCCCAGCTCAGCGACAAAAGGAAAATCGGTCAAGGGAGGGGAGGAAATAAGCAGAGCTCCTTATATGTGGCCTTCTGCTCCAGCACATCACGCACTGGACCCAGAAGTTCCTGTGAGGCCAGGAAGGGGCGTGGGTCAGAAGAGGGCGCAGAAAACAAAGCTTTGGCGGCCACCGATACGGTCCATCTGCTTGGTTCTCACTCTATCATTAGGGAGCAGGGTCACCAGCCCGCAGTTACAGGTGAGGGCACTGCCAGGTGTGGAGAGAGCGACCAGGCAACAGCCCCAGCCAGGCCACAGGAAGTGGCAACAGCAGGACTACCTGTCCTGCAGAGCTTCCTACACCAGGACCTGACGTATCTGCAAAGCAAGCAACGTTCATACGGGATCTCAACCCAGGGCAGGTGTGGAAGTCGTCCCCGCCTGCTTCTGTCAGGCACTTCTCATCTGTTACAGCTGGACAGCATCTGAAACCACTCTTCCTAGCTAACAAATCTGCTTTACATTTTGTGTTCCTATTGTTTATTCCCCAGCAACAAACCATAACCATCATAAATGTAAACAGGTACAGGGGCAGCGGGTTTAATTGGGGAACTTTGTCACACACAGGAAACTCAAATCTTCACCAACAAACTGAAAATCACATCTAAGGACACATCTTCTGGGAGCAGGGCTTGCGAGAAAATCTCCGGAAACACACTATAAAACCATTTTTCAATGAAACTAAATATTAAGGAGGGCTTGGTGGTTTGGATGCTTTCCTTAAACAGAAGTTACTGTAAGATGTTTTGACAAAGAGGAAGTGCAATTCCATGTGGTTTAATATTTCATAATTTCCCTGTGAAATTTTACAAGAAGCTCTGGTAAGAATTTTTAAACATTGTAAACTCTTGTAGGGGTAGTAATGTTACCATGCATGATCAATATCCAATATTGGCAGACATCCAGTGAGGGAGAGAATATGAGTTAAGGGGATTCTGCCCTTTCTTCAAATAGGAACTGGAAACACAAGAGAATACAACAGTATCAACGAGTCTCAGGGCAGAATTTGTTATTGAAAAATAATGCCTCATCACTAATACTGTGTCATAGTTCCATAACTCAGCAAGCCTGAAAAGCCAATTTCTATCTCTTGGTGAGAATGATAGTCAGGTAAGGCTCTGACTCTTGGTTTTTCGGCTCAGGTCCTGATCTCAGGGTCATAAGATCGAGCCCTACATCAGGCTCCCTGCTCAGTATAGAGTCTGAGATTCTCTCTCCCTCTCTGTCTGCCCCCCACCCCAAATAAATAAATCTTAAAAAAAAAAAGAAAGGAAACACAGTAAGACAGAATTATGAGCAATGGACATTCTTTGGTAGTATTTTTTCTTAAAAACATTTGCTATACTACACAAAGCATGCTTTTGAGGGATAAAACTTTAAATGTGCACCGATGCCAGATACTGTGGCGACCCACATGGACGTGTGAGTTTTAGTCTATCATTTTCAAGTATCTAAATAGTTGACTTGAAAAGAGAAAAATGCAAAAAACTTCATTTAATTTTTGTCTGGCTGTTTGTCCTGTAGATAGCTTCAGAAAACGCTATTTAGATATAATTACAAGTAACAAATGACCTAAAAAAAAAAAAGTAATGATTGGTTGACAAATATTTACAATTTTCAGAAGTTGATGTCAGGAAGGACGTATGCTTTTGAGGGACTAGCATTTGCCAAGGTGATCCAGCACCTCTTCTAGTCCTCAGGATAACACTGACAGCAGGTGGGCAACCGGAAGCATGTGAGGGCTCACCTTTCTTGCACGTAGCAGGTTAGCCTGGCACAGTGCCCAAAGATGCTGGCAGAAGACACAAGCCTCTTGGTTCAGAGACAAAGGGCTTTGTTGCTCCCAGCAAAGCAGGTAGTGTGAGTTTCACGCCCACCTCCACCCCCTTGCTCTCCCAGGCCCCTGGGGTGCTGTGGGCTCCTGGCAGACGCTGCACGTGCAGTGGGTCTGTGCCACAGCTCCAAGCCTAGGAACTCTCAATCTTTTATAACCTACTCTTGCCCCCCCTGGGAGACATTATCTTTATTGCACAGGCCTGTGAAAAAATCTGCCCCTTATAGATAAGATAGAGGAGGACACTCTGTCTCCCAAGGCTGTTCACTCTATCACCATCCTGGGAAAGGTGGTTGTTAAAAAAAGCTGTCAGGGTCACCACCCACAAAACATGCAGAAAGCCAGACACCCATGGAGGATTGTCTCCCAACAGCGGACGATATTCCACTTATCACAGATTCATAAATGCAACACTTGAAATGGCAACCAACTTGCTCAAGGTCACAAAGCTAATCGAGTTGAAGAATCAGGATTCACATCTAGGTGGGTCTGATTCCAAGCTAATCTCTCTACCATACAGCTGGATAGCATTCTCCCACATAAGAGCAGAGTTAATCAATATATAAAAGGCACTATTACCGCAAATTCCTGAATTTACCATGCCTATACCTGGGATGTTCAACATTTCAATGACAGACCTATTATCATCAATCCTTTTAACCACGTCTAACATTATCATCCTGCATTTTTCAAATGCAGAACATGAAACACAGAAGTAAACCAGCAGTAGAATCAGAACTGTAGCATGTTTAAGGGACATCTTTAGAGTGTTCAGCCCCAGCTCTGGAATGCAAGGCAAAGCAGGAACAACCTCTGTCCCCTGGATCCAGCGCCTCTTCAGACCACGTGACTTTTAACGCTACAGTGGGTGGCACTTGAATTTGGGCACACTGTACAGTTTTCTTTCTTGTAAAGCTAATAACATTATATTCATAAATTTTGATAATTTGGTAATCTAACATAAAAAATCTGGTTTCTGAGCAAATTTTATAAGTCATTGTTATATGTGCATTTCTGCAGGGATTTTTTTTTAACCAGGAAACACTTTTTTTTTAAAGGTTTTATTTATTTATTTGACAGAGAGAGAGAGAGAGCAGGAACACAAGCAGGGGCAGGGGGAGAGGGAGAAGCAGGCTCCCCGTGAGCAGGGAGCCCAATGTGGGGCTCAATCCCAGGACCCTGGGACCATGACCTGAGCAGAAGGCAGACACTTAACAACTGAGCCACCCAGGTGCCCCAAACACTTTTTTTTTTTAAGTTGTAGTTAAAAGAATTATAGTTTATTTCTAGACATGAAGAAAGATTTTACATACTTGAAATGCATGGTTTTAGTCCCAGTGTTGATTACTCTGATTTACTTCTAAAATGTTTGTGCTGTACATGCCCATTTTTTTAAAAAAGAAGCAAAATTGCCAAAATTAAATGTCTTAAAAAGGATCAGAAAGAAAAAACTAACCAGATTTTTCCTGAGTCCAACCACCTCAAGAAGTGAAAACCACAACAGGAAACCACTCCGACCAAGCACATGACATTTGCTATATATATAACATGATTTGGGTTGCAGATAAGTAGAATCTTTTTCTCTTATTGAGGTATAATTAACATACAATGAACCACACATATCCATTTAATCCTTTTTTTCTCCTCTCCCAGATATATGTTTTGTAAATATTTCCTTCCAGACTTGAATAGAATCCTGGCGTCTCAATAAAACTCAAACATAAATGTTTCCAAATTAAACCTTCTTAAATTAACTGTGAAGTTTTACATTTTTAATTTGTATAGAAAAGCAAGATATGAAAACAAAGAAAAGCAAGATATGTTATGTTCTACTTTTAACTAAAACTTTTCAATTTAATAATTATATCCAACAAAAATAAGTTATCTGATTTTAAAAATTATATTTAATAATTTAGTAATAACTATTTATTGGCTAAGAGTATATTTTAGAAATATTAATTGTACAACATTATCCTTGATTTTTTGTCCTTTCAGCCAAATGAACTGACAATGTTTTAATCTATAAAATTCATTTTAATTTGCACTGTATTAAGCAGATAAGGTAGTGATAAATAAATCTGTATTGTGCAATAGTAATAGTTATATTTTGATCATATAGAACTTGTATGCCAATTTTTTTCATTTAGAAACAAAAGTTGTTCTACAACATAGATA
This sequence comes from Callorhinus ursinus, assembly GCF_003265705.2. Taxonomy (NCBI): domain Eukaryota; kingdom Metazoa; phylum Chordata; class Mammalia; order Carnivora; family Otariidae; genus Callorhinus; species Callorhinus ursinus. Next base: position 79,002,421 of record NW_027397068.1, read on the forward strand.
AACCTTGAAAATATTACACAAAGTGAAAGAAGCAGTCACAAAAGACCACATATTGTATGATTCTTTTTACATGAAATGTCCAGAATGGGCATAAAAGTAGAAACAGAAAGATGACTGGTTAACTAGGGTTGCAGAGTTTGGGACAAATGGGGATTGACACCCAATGGGTACAGAGTTCCTTCTCAGGGTAAAGAAAATGTTCTAAAGTTGGATAGGATGATGGTTGCACAACTCAGAATATACTAAAATCCACTGGCTGCGCACCTGGAAAGGTGAACTCTATGGTATGTGAATTATATCTCAACAAAGCTGTTACTAGAAAAAGCTGTTGAACTTCCTGCAGTAGTATAGGTAAAGGCCACTTTCTACTCTAACAGTGCTCAACCAGACACCTGCCTTTCCCATAATTTCACGGCTTTCACATGGTTCAGGCCAATCAATAAAACCAAGACTTGGTCCTTTGAAAAGATTAATGAAACTGAAAAACCTCAAGGCACAAATAATATCAAGAATGAAGTGAGAGACATCACTACAGGTCTCAGGATGTATGAAATCTGTAGTGATGTCTCTCACTTCATGTGCACATCACGCAAATAAATTTGGAAATTTAGATGAATTGAACATAATTTCAGAAAAAGGAAGCTTGCCAATGCTGACACAAGAAGAAATGGAAAATTCAAATAGTTCTGTAACACTTAGAGGAACTACATCTGTACTTAAAACTCCCCCACCTTCACCAATCCCACCCCTAAAGTGGAACTCTAGGCCCTAGTAAATTCTATCAGATTTTTGGGCGGTTGGGAAAATCAGAGAGAAGAAAAAGGGGAACACTCCCCAATAATTTTATGAGACTGACATAACTTTGATGTCAAAATTTTGACATCAAAATCTAACAAGGACAGTATAAGCGACAAAAGTGATTGGCCAATCATCCTCATGCATATAGATGCAAGATTTACACATAAAGTATTAGCAAATCAAATATAGCAATGTATAAAAAGGAAAACACATCTCAAAATTTGGGGCTCATTCCTGGGAGTAGCATAGTAAGAATATTTTTAAAAAGAAGAAAATTAGGGGTGCCTGGGTGGCTCAGTCATTAAGCATCTGCCTTCGGCTCAGGCCATGATCCCAGGGTCCTGGGATCGAGCCCCGCATTGGGCTCCCTGCTCAGAGGGGAGACTGCTTCTCCCTCTCCCACTCCCCCTGCTTGTGTTCCCTCTCTCACTGTGCCTCTCTTTGTCAAATAAATAAATAAAATCTTAAAAAAAAGAAGAAAATTATATGATCATAGAATTAATAAAGAAAAAGCATTTGAAAGAACTTAAACCCATTTATGATTTAAAAAAAAAAAAAGCTCTTAGCAACCAGGAATGGAGTGGTACTCCTTTGTTCTGATGAAGGGTATTTTTTTAAAAAGTAGGAATAGAGTAGAACATCACTATTATGAAAAAGGGTATTAAAAAATTAATAGTGAAATGTTGAAACCTTTCAATCTGAGATAAGGAAGTAAAAAAGTTTTTGGTATCGCCACCTTCATTCATCACAGCCAATTCAGTAAAGATATAAGGGTTGGAGAACTGCCATTACATGCAGCTGATAGGATTGTGTACATAGAAAACAAAAATTATTAGCATGAATAAGTGAGTTTAGCAATGTTGTTAAACACAAGGTTAATATTTTAAAATCAATTATGTATCTATGCACTAGCAATAAACAGTTGGAAAATGAAATATTAAAATATATACCATTTATGGGGCACCTGGGTGGCTCAGTCAGTTGAGCATCTGCTTTCGGCTTGGGTCATGATCCCAGGGTCCCGGAATCCAGCCCCGCATCGGGATCCCTCAGGGGAGCCTGCTTCTCCCTCTCCTCCCTGCTTGTGCTCTTTGTCACTATCTCTGACTCTCGCTCCCAATTAAACAAAATCATTAAAATAAATAAATGAATAATAAAAATAAAAATATATTTATAATAGCATAAAACATCAAATATTTAAGATTAAATCTAAAAAGAAGATTCATAAGGGCTACATAGAGAAAACTATACAACATTATTAAGAAAAAATAAAGATGTTGGGGGAGATATACCATGTGCATGGATTAGAAATGCTTTTATTATAAATGTATCAATTCTCCCCAAATTGATCTATAAATCCAATGCCATGTCAAGAAAAATCCCAGTGCATTTTTTTGTGGTAATTGACAATCTGATTACAAAATTTACATGGAAACACAAAGGATCAAGAAAAGCCAAGATGACCTTTAAGTGAAAAGAACAGTGGAAGGGCTTAGTCTACCAGATATCAACATTTATTATAACATTTTGGTAATTAGGGCAGGGTTTTTTTTGTGCAATAGACAAGTAGACCAAAGAAACAGAATAATTAGTTTAGAGACAGACTCACACACATGTGAACATACGGTTTATGGCAAAGCTGGAGCTGCGGGAGGAACTTTTTAATAATGACGCTCAGAAAACCTGGGTAATCAGCATGGAAAAATATAAAACATAACTCCTACCCTGAAACAGTACACGATAATTAATGCCAAGCCTACTATTTATCTAATGTGAAGGGTAAAACATTGAGAGACGATCATACAAGAGCAAAGCTCTATGGCTATGGAATAGAGACAATTTCCCAAATGAGACGTAAAAGAGCACTCCCCATGGAAGGAAAGGGGCATACAGTAGCTACATTAAAATTGGAAACTACTCAAAAGTGAAGAATAGAAGATGCTACTGAGAGAACGGAGGGGCGAGCCGCAGAGCACAGAGCAGTCGCCCACCAGGTAGAAAGTTTACACCCAGGATGAGTCACTAGTTCCTACAACCAATCAAGAGAAGACAGATGACCAAACAGAAAAATAAGCAAAAGACTTCAAGAGGCACTTCACAAAATAGGATATCCACATGGTCCATAAATATGTGACAAGAGGGTTATTCTCACAAAAACGAGAATTAAAATAATAAAACATCACTATATGGCCACCAGAATGGCTCCAGACAGAACCAACAGCAGCCCTGTCCCCGCGCTGGTAGTGCTGATCGCGTGGGCTCATGGACCCAATGACCCAGCAAGGCCGCTCCGAGGCACACACCCAACTGCGGTGCGCGTAAAGATGCCCACAAACTATTCAGAGCTGCACCGTTCTCAACAGTCTGAAGTCTCAACAATCACCCAAAGGCTCCCTAGCAGGAGAAATTATCGCCCAGTCATACAATGGGATGGTGCCCAGCAATTAATAGGAAAAAGCCACCACACACAACTAAGTTGATGAATCCTGACCCCCCACCCACACACTTTGATCCTATCTTTATACACTTCAAAAACTAGACAAATTAACCTGTGATATTGGAAATCGGGATAGTGTTTAACTTTGGACAAGGAACGGAAGGAATTCCTTGAGAAGACACGTAAGTGGGCAGGGAAACAGGCTACCAACCAGGATTCCCAATACTGTTGTATTTCTCACCTGAAGGCAGAATGCCCAGGTAAGCGTGGTCTGGGCTTTTGCTTTCATGTGGCGAAATTCCTGCTCTGTGCTCTGTGCCCTTCTCCCAGGACTAGCTGAGGACGCTTATTAATTCACCATTGTGCTTTTCCCAAAAATACATGGAACTGATACACAGCTATTGTAAACTAAAAAATAATAATTCAGCTTTTGTCCCTCGGCTGTCTTCCTCACGGACCTAGTCTGGAGTTGATTCTGGATTCCAACACCTTGTTTATAAAATCCCCCAAATATGTCAGGTGCTTTCATGTTGCTGGATCTTTCGGAAGGTGTTCTGATTACAGAAATCTCCAAATACTGAATTCTCATTTTGGACTAAAACACTTTCTTCTGGGGTAATTATCATTGCCCTCCCAGAAAAGCTGTGAAACCTGACAACTTTCTGTTTTCAACAAGGCAAGTACAATGACGTCAAGTCTTAACTGATGAGAAGTGGACATCTCCTCTTTTTTGCTTCTGTAACTTTATCCCTGTTTATTAAATACTGTCTATATCGAGGCTTTAAAATTAGCATCTTGTCATGTGTCACTTCTCATTTTGATTTTCTCAACCATTTAAAAACAGAAAGCAGGGGCGCCTGGGTGGCTCAGTCGTTAAGCGTCTGCCTTCGACAAGGGTCGTGATCCTGGGGTCCTGGGATCGAGCCCCATGTCGGGCTCCCCACTCCACGGGAAGCCTGCTTCTCCGTCTCCTGCTCCCCCTGCTTGTGTTCCCTCTCTCACTGTGTCTCTCTCTGTCAAATAAATAAATAAATACTTTAAAAAAATAAAATAAAAAATAAAAACAGAAAGCAGGCTGGGTCTGGCCCACAGGCTGTAGTTTGCTGATCTCTGGCTTAAAATACTAACCTTCGTTCATATTAATCCATAGTCTACATGACCTCAGAAATAAAGGTCAGTTGTGAAAATGTGGATTTATGGTACAGAAAATCATACAAGACAGGAAGTATTTATTTATTTTTTATTTACTTATTTATTTTAAAAATTTTATTTAATTATTTGACAGAGAGAGAGATAGTGAGAGCAGGAACACAAGCAGGGGGAGTGGGAGAGGGAGAAGCAGGCTTCCCGCGGAGCAGGGAGCCCGATGCGGGGCTCGATCCCAGGACCCTGTGATCATGATCTGAGCCAAAGGCAGATGCTTAACGACTGAGCCACCTAGGTGCCCCAAGACTGGAAGTATTTAGAATATGCCTTTTTAAAGATGGAATTCATCCTGCTTTGTCACTCTTTATAATTGCCTTGCAACAAATAAACCACATTATTAAACTAAAAAAAAAAAAAAATTGTCATTAGTCTTTGAATGGACATCTCTTCATGAACTTCTGTATTTAAAGAAATCGTTTTTAGCTAGAACATAATTATCTCACCCAGAATTGGGCATACATCTGTTGGATTCTTTGTTATGTATACTCTTGGCTACAGCCCCTTTAAAGATTTTATTTTTTACTCTGTTGCCAGTTCACTATATTCATAAATTGAAAGTCACACTGTAATCTTATCTTCTTTATTTAATGACTGTGGGGAAAATAACAGTTAAAAATTCCTCCTTGAAAAAATCTTGTTATTGAACCAAAAGGGTCAATTTCTGGCATCCCAATCCAAATGAAAGTATAAAATCATAGAAAATTCTCTCAAAACTCACTGCTGAGATTAATGTTTTAAAAGATGCTAATGATGTCTTAAGTTTTTCATGGGAATTGCAACCATGAATTACTGAAATTACATAGTACCTAATACTGTTTTGCTAATAATGTATTTCTAACCGCACTGAGGCTTTATGCTACTCTAGTGAAAGCATCATAGTCTCAGTACGTATTAATATGTAATTATTTTAAAGAATTTAGTATCTAAACAACAAATTGCTTTCATCTAGTCTACCATGTAAGTTACTCTATAATGACGGTATATTTATTCATTTCGTCCTTAATACTTACATAAATCTATATTAAACAAACAAAAATGCTGAAATAAAAAATTGTCATATATTTCAAAATAGATACTCAGGTCAAGGGTAATTGGAGACATTTGAATAACAAAACAATTTTACTTTATTTTTCTGACAATTGTTTTTAAATAGACTTTTCTTGTGAAAATTCCAGCGAATATTTGTTTTAGAAAGACAAGAATATTACTACATAATGATTTAACCAAATTAATTTCACAGTTATGTTTTGCCTTGTTAACTACCTGAAAAAGAAATACGTATTTGTGCTTTAAGAGATTGGGGGCACCCATGGCTCAGGACCACACTACGCTTGATCTCGGGGTTGTGAGTTTGAGCCCCACGTTGGGTGTAGAGATTACTTAAAAATCTTAAAAAAAGGTTAAAAAGAAGAGATTAGACTTCGGTGAAAATATTGAACAGAGAAATTTGTGTAGTCTTGTAATTGCCCTACATATAGAAAAAAATAAATCTTATTCTCTGAAATTACTTTAAGGTTTGCATGTTTGCAATACCAGGGAGAGAGAGATCTCACTGAAGGGTGAACATTGCAGCTCACTTACCTTTGAGGATCCTGAGCAGCCTGCCAATTACGTAGATAAGAAAACTGGGTTTTAGAAGGATACTTGGCCACTAATGGTCCATGACAGTGTGACCTTCAAACTTGGCTCTATGTGACCCTAAGTCCATGCTCTTCCATCAGCTGGGGCGTGACTGCAGAGGGATGAGGTGCCACGGGGGTCCCGCAGGGATGCCCCTCCAGTTGTGGTTAGTGCACTTGCCCCACTTCAGTGGTGGGGCAAGTTGTCCCATGGTAGAAAGCAGCCCCCACTTTTCAGTGCTTCACACCCACTGTGGGACCCAGTGACCCTGCAGGGTTGGCTGTGGCTGAGACTGGGCTGTTTCACTTTATGGCTCTCCCACTCCTACACAGACTTTTTCCAGGCACTGCAGCAAGGGAAAACAGGGCTGGCCGGTCACTCACTAGCTCTTAAGTGACATACTGCTTCTGCACCATTTCATTAACCAAAACAAGTCACAGGGCCGTGCCTAACACCACAGGGGTGGAAGGTGAAACTGTGTGTGCTTAGCAGAGGAAAATCAAAACCAGTAAACAGCACGGATGTCTAGGGGGGAGGTTAGGATTTCATCTGGTGGCTATAAGAGGGGATATTCCCAGTGGAGGGAAGGTGTGAGCAGAACTGGGGAGGTGGGGAGGCAGAAGCAAGTTTGTGAGATGGAGAGGCATTCACATGTGAAATAGTAGGAAACTAAGCTACCAAAATGAGCCAGGCTGAGCTGACGGCATGCGAGGGTGTAATTAGGGGGATGGCAGCTGTGATATGACCGCTGTCCTGTGTTAGGAAGTTCGGATGGGTCTGAAGTAGGAGGAACAGTGCAGCAAAATCTCAGGAGAGTACTGAGGGTAAAGAGAAGTGCCAGGGTTAGGGACCAACAGCACAGGCAGAGTGAGAAGGTAGGGAGTTAGAAGGACCCTGGCGTCGGAGCCCCTGAGTGGGGCGTTTGGAGAAGGCGTGTGATGGGGTGCGGTGGGGGGCGGGCTGCAGAAAGAGGGGAAAGGAGGGGACTGGCAGCAAGACAGCCTTGAGTCTTGGAGATGGAAACTGGAAAGGTGGTTTAGTAATTTGGGAAGGATAGATGAGCACTTGTTTTCTCCCACATACAGAATTACAGTTTAAAAATTCACAGTACGTAATGTACCAAATTCGTTACAGACATCGCATTGCGATGAAAACAATTATAATAATGCATAGTGAAAACAACCACCACCCAGATATTTATTGAAGTATTCTATTGCTTACAACTCTCCCAAGGCTCTAGAGGCTTACCGCAATGTTCTGAACAAATGGAATTTCTAATGTAGTGTCTTTTAATAATTAAAAATATGCATAAAAAGTTAAGATTTTACAATTTTTCTTTTTTCCACATCTAAGCATGAATACTTCTGTACGGTCTCACTCACTTTCAAGTCTGTTAAAAAAAATCTTTTCTGCAACCCTACGGTACCAATGTTCAAATTAGAATGACAACATCTCTATAGCCATGGCCTCTTAGCGAGCATGTTCGCGTGCCTTACTTGAATTTGAACTGTGTAACAGTTCTGCACGGTGGACAGTCAGGTCATCCACACCATGATGTTTATTTTTCACCAGAGGAAACTGAGTCTCAGAGAGCTGCAAGGGTCCATTCACTGTCCTACGATGAATGTTAGGAGACAGAGCTCAAACCTGAGAATTTGACTGTTGATCCTGTGCTACTTTCTCATCCCAACACTTGAGGTAACATGGACAGAAGAGATTCCCATGCTGGCTCTGTGACATAATGGAGACAGTCCCACTTAGGTGTGACTTCAGATGTGTGACCTTGGAAAAGTTAGTCTCAAGGTCAGAAGAGATCTAAAAGATCATGGAAGCCAGTGGTTATCAGGCCTGTCAGAATGACTCAGGGAGATTCTGGATCCTGATTCAGTGTCTAGGATTGGTTTGAGGGAATATGTAGGTTTAAAAAGTCCTCTGAAATGTGAACGTGGAGTTGATAGTTGATAGCTGAGGAGTAATTGTTTCTCTTCAAGTTATGATAAATGGTATTAGGAAAATATGTATTTTTGACAGTCCTTGTCTTTTTCCTTTTTTTATGATTTGAGAGTGAGAGTGCACATGTGGATGCATGTGTGAGTGGGGGAAGGGGCAGAGGGAGAAAGAGAATCTCAAGCAGACTCCCTGCTATGCGTGGAGCCCGACGCAGGGCTCGGTCTCATGGCTCGGAGATCATGACCTGAGTGGAAACCAAGAGTCAGTCGCTCAACCAACTGAGGCACCCAGGGGCCCCAACAGTCCTTGTCCTCTAAGTACACATTGGAAACACTTAGGAATGAGATAAAATAATGTCTGACTACATTTAAAAATAATCCAGGGATGAGGAAAGAGGGCAGAGGGTGCGTGAAGCAGGCTTGTGATGAGTGTGGGAGCAGTGGAGGGTGGGAGGGGGCAGGGAGCTCTCTATACTATTATGCCCATGGATAGCATTGAAAATTTTCTATCCTAAGAAAGCTACAAAACAAGTTAAAAGCTCCCTAGGAATCTCTGATGACCACCAACTTTCGGAAATCTCAGACCTAATCCAAGCACATCACTAATTACAGAGGGTCCCTGTCAGCTGGGCTATCTGCGCTCAGCTACGTTATAGGGGTATTGCTGAAGAGAACTCTCCTACTTGTCTTCCTGGCCAGTAGCGGCAATCAGGAAATGGTGTTACTGAAATAGGGTGTTTAGAACACAGCTGGCCCTTGATCAATGCAAGGGTTAGGGGTGCAAGGGTCAGTCAAAAATATGTGCTCTACTTTGGACTCCCCCCAAACTTTACTAATAGCCTGCTGTTGACCAGAAGCCTTCTGATAACATAAACAGTTAACCCATATTGTACATTATAGGCATTATGTAAGGTATTCTTATAATAAAGTAAGCTAGAGAAAAGTAAATGTTATTGAGAAGATCTTAAGGAAAATAGCTTTATTGTACAATACTGTAAAAAACCCCCGTGTGAGTGGACCATTGCAGTTCAAACCCATGTTGTTCATGGGTCAGGGGTGTAGTGAAGTAAGGTGAGTAAGACTGGCTGGACACACGTGCCCCTGTGTGAGCCTGAGTGCTCTCCCACCTGAAGTCTGTCCCTCAAAAAATGGGCATGTTTTCTAGGTCCTCTCTTGGATTCTATTCCTTTCCCTTCATTCGCAGTCCATTCTCAGGTAACTACTAACATTTCCATGTTGACCTCTACCCTGCAGTTTCCCAACTCTGTATCAAGTGTCGGTTTACTTTCCTTCATCCTGCTTGGTATTTAGAAGCACTTTTAATTTGAAGACTCATGTGTTTCTGACATTCTGGAACATTCCCACCTTTTATTGTTTTAATTATGCTTGTCTGTCATTCCCTTCATTCCTCTGGAATTCTAATTAGATTAGATTGAACCCTTAGCCTATTGTTCTTGTCCCTCATAGGACTCCTGTCTTTAAAAAAATCTTTCCATTCTACTTTCCAGATGCGTTTCTGAGCACGTTTCTTCTACTGTGTTTATGTCAATTGCTACATTTATCAACTCTAGGGTTTCTAGTTGGTTCTTTTTAAATATATGCCTGTTTTATTTCTGCCACTTCAATATTTCACAATTTCTTATCCCTTTTTACAGGTATTACCCCATCATATATTTAAGTTTCCTAAATATTTATTTAAAGCTCTTTTCAGAATGTTTCATTATTTTTATTTTGCCTGGAGTGAATTTATCTTTTTTAAAAAATTTTGATTTAAATTCAATTTAGTTAGCATATAGTGTATTATTAGTTTCAGGGATAGAGTTTAGTGACTCATCAGTTGCATATAACACCCAGTGTTCATTACATCAAGTGCCCTCCTTCATGCCCATCACCCAGTTACCCCATTCCCCCCAACCCCCTCCCCTCCAGCAACCCTCAGTTTGTTCCCTGTAGTTAAGAGTCTCTTATGGTTTGTCTCCCTCTCTGATTTCATCTTATTTTTCCTTCCCTTCCCCTATGTTCACTTGTTTTGTGTCTTAAATTCCACATATTAGTGAGATCATATGATAACTGTCTTTGTCTGATTGCCTTATTTTGCTTAGCATAATACCTTCTACCATCCATGTTGTTGCAAATGGCAAGATTTCATTCTTTTTGATGGTGGAGTAATATTCCAGTGTGTGTGTGTGTGTGTGTGTGTGTGTGTGTGTGTGTGTGTGTGTG
>NW_027397068.1:79012663-79018509 GCF_003265705.2 Callorhinus ursinus
TGTGTGTGTGTGTGTGTGTGTGTGTGTGTGTGTGTGTGTGTGTGTGTACACACCACATTTTCTTTATCCATTCATCTGTTGATGGACATCATCTGGGCTTTTCCCATCGTTTGGCTACTGTGGACAATGCTGCTATAAACACTAGGGTGCAGGTGCCCCTTTGGATCACTATTTTTGTATCCTTTGGATAAATACCTAGTAGTTCAATTGCTGGGTCATAGGGTAGTTCTATTTTTAACTTTTTGAGGAAACTCCGTACTGTTTTCCAGAGTGGCTGCACCAGTTTGCATTCCCACCAGCAGTGTAAGAGAGCTCCCCTTTCTCCACATCCTCACCAACATCTGTTGCTTCCTGACTTGTTAATTTTAGCCTGGAGTGAATTCATCTTTCAATTCCTGCTTTTGATGGTAACATTAGCATTTGGTTTGTGCATGTGTTTTGGAATTTTGGGTTTGTCAACTCATCCTAGGTGGCGATTCTTTCAATCTCTCTCTCTCCCCCCCTCTCTCGGTGCCTCTTTGCTCACACCTCCTTCTGGCTAACGGAGGCATTGACCCGGTCCAAGTGGGGCCTTCATCCTGGAGCAAGGAGTGTTGTCCTGGCAGGAGGATCCGGATATACCAACATATGGCTTAGCTCAGCTCCTGGTCAGAGGGCTGGATCCGTGTTTCCTCCCTTCCCTGTAGGCTCTTAGTCCCCAGTGCCCAATAGGATCCCACCGCCTTGTCGGATCTGCCTGCTCTGGGCCCCGAGTCCAGCAGTATGGCTTCTCTAGCTCCTTCTCATCCTGTGCACTTGCGTCCAACGCAGATCCTCAGGGATGTTTGGTTGTTTCAAGTACCCTCTAATTTTACATTTTCTCTGTCCTTCATCTATCATTAGTGTATATTTAGAGCAGGGGCATGTGTGTGGCACCAGCACCTCGAGCACAAACACCATCTTAACCAAAGCTTCAGGCCAAGATTTTTACTTTCCACAAGATTTTGCAAACATCAGCTATTTTAAAAATGTTTAAGTTGTACTGCATTTCCAAAAGCAAACACGTATAATTTGGTATTTTTGATTTCCAGAGATGCTAGTGGATCAAGGAGAGGCCGGGGGGAAGATCCGAGATATTCCACTTTCAGGTTTCCCATGAACACCACATTTCTCTTGGTTTCTCCAGTTCTTACTGCTGGTAAAGCATTTAATAGTCCACGTTCCCTTCATTTGGTCTGTGTTTTCATTTGTTTAAATAAAATGTAATGGGAGTTTGCATTTAAAAATGTGTTCTAACAAAATTATATATATTCTATATACCAGCATACATTATATATATAATTTATATTACTATGTAAATAATTATAGGACACATTTTATTTATATTTTATTTTTATAATATGTAATTATATTATAAAATATATGTTTATATATATATGTATGTGTGTGTATATATATATGTATATATATATATATATATATATTATACCCACTTTCTGGCAGAAAGGGGCATGAGACATAGGGAATCAAGGTTGATATATTTGTACCTTTGGTTCTTCTTAGGTCTGTTAAATTCCTGATTTTCTTCCTGACACTTTCTAGTTTCCAGAGCCTATGAAAATTGGGGCAGGAGTCAGTTCACCTTAGAACCTGGCTTTCACAATGTCTCCCCGCATTCTCTTTGCTTCTGTTGAATCAATGGCAGCAAGTGGATGGAGTCATGTGCAAGCCGCTCAGTAGACCCAGACCTCTGTTGTAGGGATGAGGCAAACACGCCTTTTCCTTCCAGCCCCACTGTCTGGAACTATACTTTCTATTATCTAGAGAAAAGGTGAAAGGCTGGGTGGAAACCATCTGTGGCTTTCATGCTGTGGCGTCCACCTGTGTAAAGATCACTCACTTGAGTGACAGCACTCTACCGCAAGAGGGCTGGCGGCGCTGGGCTGGGGGCCACGGACCACAGCGGCCGCCGCTGTGGTCAGCAATTATTCAGCCAACATCAATTCTAGGCAAAGCACGGCGCTGTGCACCGCGCTGGGAGTGGGGGACAGAAGCAGAGTCAGAAAGACAAGTCCTGGGCACCAAGCGGCCTTAGGTAAACTAAGGTAACATGAAGCAGTTCTCCAACACATGAAAGGTAAGTGACTGGTGTTCCCAAGGTATAATTCCCCTCTAACACCTTAAATACACACACACACATGTGCGCACGCACACACACATGGTCTATTTCTTTTGCATTCAGTGTAAATACCTTCTTTCCTTAAGATTTGGCATCTTCTTTGCAGCATTATCTTAATTTATAAAATGCTAACAAACACATTTAACCACTGATGTCTCAGTGGGTAAGCTTAATTTCCTACTTTAAGGGCTTTATGTTTCTCTGCTTTCCCTTGTTTCCTGAAAATTCTAACAGGTAACCTAAAATTTAACCATCAAGAACATGGAAATATAATGCAGGAAGATTTTAAAGGTATATTCCTCCATTTATCAGTAAAGTAGCACATACCCTCCTTACTTCTGGAGACTTAATCCTTTGGGATCTCTCTCTTTTTAAAAGTTAAATTAACAACACTGACATTCCTAGCCATGGGTTTGGCAGAGGAAGAGTCTGGTTATTTAACTTTCTATAACTAACTAGAACTTCACTTGTGGAATGTAGTCTACCCCAGAAAGTTTGCTCTTTGTAACTTTATTATATCCCTTTACTTGATGTTTTATTTAAAGACCATCCTCTGAATTGATAGATCTAGCAAAAGGGCTCCTAAAATGATCTGTATAATCTTAGGATTAAAATATTTCAAAATTAACTTACTGAAATATGAAATTTATTGGTGGCTAGAAAACTAAATGAACTATAGATTAAACAGAGTTGATATATTTGTACCATTTGTTCTTCTGAGATGGATTAAGCTCCTAATCTTTCTCTTGGCATTTTCTGTTTTCCAAAGCTTGGGAAAATTGGGGCAGGAATAGGTTTATTACATTTGGTTGGTCTTAGAACCTGGTTTTCATTAATATTGAAAAAAAATTTTTTAAGTTCAGAGTTTAACCAGAATTTTAATAAAATATCATTACTTATTTGTCCCCATTACATTATACTTTAAGGTTTTAAGTAGATTTAAGTTTTAGACAGAGATACTTAGAAATATTTGTAGACCAATGCAGATTTAAGCAGGAGCTCTTACTCTTTTAAGCGTAACTAAAAATACTACTTTAAAGAAAGAAAACTAAAAGTTAAATACGAAGTGGAAAATAAATCTTAAAACAGAGTTATAGATGAAAACGATTTTCTTTTTCAACCTCACCCAGCTTTGCTCACCTTCAGCCTAGTCTCTGGTCTCACATCTTGGTTTCTCGGTCTGTGAGGTGGGGTGAATAATGAATCCCGCATGAATTTATTTTTATACAGTATTTCTTGAGGAGCAGTTAAATCTGATTTCTTAAATGTATCAGAACTCAACAGTACACTGAAAACAGAAGATTGTGTCTAATTATTTTTATAATGTGGTATCAAAATTAACACAGGGATTAGTGTATTACCTTGAGGTCTTGAACAATAATAGTTAATGCAGCACGTCAACCTTAAAAATTTCATGGCCTGAACACATATATACTTGCTCTTCATGATTTAGAAGTCATAGGTATTCTACAGATTTTGGGTTGCTTTTAAACCTTTGTCAATAAACTAATGCTGGTTGCAATCTACTACGAGTTGTAGTTTGGATATTAATATACTACTCACATATAATATAAATGGGGATTTTTAATAAGACTCATGAAAACTACAATAATTAACATTGATTAAGAGCTGTCTATGTGTCCTGCATCATAGTGCAGGCCTTCCGTGCATGCCAGACATTTTTACTACAAAAACACTGCAGGGAGCTCAGACTTACTTTCTAGCAATGCTGAATTTTCCCTAGCCACACTACTGTACTTACTTCGGACACCCGCAAGGTACTCACCAGCTTTGCAGACTGCATAATTCTTTATGAGCAAAGTGGTTCCTGGTAACAGCATCATCAGGAATTAAGCTCTGACAACGAGAACTCGGCTGACACGGTGGCCGAAAACTCGTGTGGTGCCCGTGGAATCTAGCGAGACAGTTCCAAGCCCTGTTGACTCTGCCACGTTCACTACAAACACAAAACAAAACAGAAAGAAAAACCAACAGGAGTCTGTAAAGAAGCACGGGAACTTATTAAAGGTACAAAGGAAGAGAATGCCAGAACATGAAGGTACCATTTACACACCTTTGCTTTTCTACAAGTCACCATCCTCTAATTTTGAGAGAGCAGACCACAGAACTCCTGAAGGATTCCTCCCCCCACCCCCACTGGCTCAGCACCTGGGGGGCTCCTGGGCTGAAGAGCCTCCTTCCCCGCCCCTGCACTGTAGAGTGCTGAGGAAAAAGCTGAAGACAAAGCCCAGTAGGGATGATCTCTTCTTTCCTACAAAAGAAAAGATCCGATTGGTGGAGAGAGAAATTATCTCCACACTGGAAGACAGAGGAATGCCAAAAATAAAGAGGCTTTGTCAAATTTAACTCACTATTTTCATTCCTTAGCTCTGGCAATTCGAAGATGAAGGCTTTTGGTTACAGCACATCACAGGTAATGTAAGAAACCAGCTTCACCTGAATGAGCACTGCATGGAGGAATCTGTTGGAATGTGTTCTGTGGCCAAAAATAATTATTTTGGGGGGGGGGAGGTAGGGGGCAATTAAAGAGAAAGCACCTAATGAAACAAACATCCCTACAATTTAGAAAGCCTGCTAGTGAAATTAATTTGAGGGCTCCACACCTACTGGGACGCTTGGAGGCTTTAACATCAGGGTGAGGTGGCATTTCTCCCTGTCAAAAAAAAATGACTCTTCCCCTCTCTTGTTAGGCTGTCTCTCCACGTCTGGGGAGCTCTGCGGGTACAATCGGTCTCGGGGCGGACAGACACAAAGAGAGCTGGGCACCCCAGCTGCACTCTGCACTGCAGGACACACCTGGACAACAGCAAAGGCTCAAAGAACGCAGGAGAGCAGAGGAGAGGATTGCCTCCAGAACACCGGGAGCATGGCACAACGCTCATCTTTGAAACACACATACGGAGCACGCTAATTTATCCTCCTCCGAAGGAAGCAGCTCCAAAAGGATTGCTCTGATTGGACCCCAACAAGAAGGGAATCACCCTGGAAGGGACACCTTAGTGACCCACACACACCTGCGGGGGACCCAGGCGGGGCTAGAAGGGGAGCAGAGTACACACGGGCCCTGCGGCGCCGCACTCCCGCGCTCGCCAACGCGCCCGCCCACGGGGATTTCTGCCCGCGCTCTGCTGTCCCTCCACCCTTGCGTGCCCACGCCCATCGTCCTCGCCCAGCCCCGCGCGCCCGGACCCAGCCCCGTCCGTCGGAACCCCGCACCCTGCAGACCCCACACCTTCGGAGCCCCCAGCCAGCCCCGTCGGAGCCCAGCCCTGCCTGTCCAGACCCAGCACCCTGCAGACCCCACACCTTCGGAACCCAGCCCCACCCGGGCGAACCCAGCGCCGTGCGAACCCAGCACGGTCGGAAGCCAGCACCCTGCAGAGCCAGCACCCGGCACACCGGCACCTTCGGAACCCAGACCCACTCGGTCGAACCCAACATCCTGCAGACCCAGCGCGGTCGGAGCCCGCCCCCGCCGGTCCCAGCCCGGCACGGTCGGAACCCACCCCTGCCGCTCCGACCCCAGCACCGCCCGGCCCCGGCGGCGTCCGAGCCCCGCCCCCCGTCCGAGCCCCGCCCCGCCCCGGACCCCGCCCCGGCCCCGGCGCGCGGGAGGTGAGGCGGCCCGGCGCGCGGCGGCCTGTCGGTGGCCGGCGCAGCAGCACCT
>NW_027397068.1:79018909-79048540 GCF_003265705.2 Callorhinus ursinus
GGGGCCGCACCCGCGCCGCTCCGCAGCTCCCGGGCCCGCCGGCGCGGCCTCGCCTGGGGGCGGCCAGTCCTGGGCGTGCTCCCGAGAAGAGGAGGAAATCACACTTGCTCTTGGCCTAGGACAATGGCAGTTGTTTATAGCGAAGCTGCTGGAGGAGTTCTGAAGGGTTTTTTAGAAAATAGGTTTGAGTCCGGGTCTGCGGGTTATAGGAGCGGTGACGTGGGAAGGAGGAGAGAGGTGAAGTCTGGCCGAGACCTGGAGGTGGTTTCATAACAGTAAACGCTGGGAGTTGTATCTCGTGCCTGAGTTGTAGTTGCGCAAACTTGGACAACATGCCGCGCACCTTGCGCTGGGTTCAGGCTTTCTGGGGAGATGATTTTAATAGCTCCTAGTTTTGACTGGTTCTAATAGCTAATGTAAAGTCAGTATTATTGGGTAAGGTGCCTTTATGCACCAGTCATGTTTGCCAGCTTGAACATTCTCATGAAATTTCATCCTTTTTGTTATCATTAGCCCCCAGACTATATTTTTGAGTGAAGTTGGCATTTACGATTCCAACTTCTTGGACTTGTCTGTGGTTGGAAGGATTTCTTCTGTGTCTGGGTGGGTAGAGCCCTTCATGCCAATCCTTAGTTGAAGGCACATTATTAGGTTTGGGTTGCCAGTTCCAACACTACTCAGTTGTTCCTGATTCGCAGTTCATCTTAAATCATTTTCAGCTGGGTCCTACTAAGCAAATTAATAATACGTAGTTGTGCTCATTCATGGACTTAGCACGTCTTCTGAAAGGTGATATGCAGTAATTTAACTTCTAGCGTGACAATAATGGATTCATTTTTCTTATCTCTGGTTTAAAAAATTGGGATGTAAAATATTATCATGGTAGGTGGTTGGTTTGCTTTTCTCCTTGAATGAATCTATTTATAATTGTTTTTTCAGAAATTGCCCAAGTCTGGTTGAGAAAAGGAGTATTTTTTCAATTTAGTAGTAGATAATTTAGTTTTCCCTTTGGGATTTTGAATTGCGTTGGCATTTTAAAAAAATCTAAATCAGAAACAGATTATAGTTAATTGGTCTCTAAAAGTGTATTTTTAAGCACTCAATTGAAACTTTTTTTCTATTTTTCTTAGAGATGCTCTAGGTATTAAAACTGGCCTGTCATTTGGAGAGCTACTTTTTACGTAGTTACTCTGCAGGTGAGAAGTTGCTGTGTATGTGTCTTGAAGCAAAGCAAATTTGAAGGACTGGTTTTGAAAAGGATTATGAATTCCATTTAGTAGTTTCTCCTCTCCATTTAACACCTGATCTCTCTTTAGAGCTGGTTCTCCAGAATTATTTGGGATAGCTTTGCATAATGAAATAAACTGGTTTTTTAAAATGTCTGATGTTATTTATATTAGTTTTTTCATTTTCTAGAACCTAGCTCACACTTAATACTATGTGTTCTGGAGAACCTTCGCATACTATTAAATTTATTCTGGTCTTGCAGGTTGAGCTTCACATTTAATAGGGTGTATTTTTCATTATGATGTAGGTAACGTTCATGTTAGTAATTCTCTAAACCAATATTTCAGCGTTCATGGTTTCACTTTGCTTTATTTAAACGTGCGTCTAAAAGTGCCTACCATCTGATGATGAATTTTTATTTGGGCATCACGAATCTTTTTTTTTTTTAGCTTTCTATAAGAATATGTGATACAGGTCTTTACTATTTTCAATAAATGTTAAGCAGATTTACTACAGAATTTGATTTGTAGGAATGCGATTTAAGCCTTATATTTAAATATTTGGATATTCTTTTTATGTATCTATATGAGAGTACAGTGGTTTTATTTTCTTTTGTTTGCTTTTGGGGGTGAGGGTACAGTAATCAGTATCTATTATCAAATTTTATAACTACATTAATCATTTGTGTTTGGTGGCTTAAGGCAGTCTTGATAACCACTGATAATTCTGTGGTTTCTGTGTTCAGTATAAGATGATAAACTTGGCTTTTTGGATTATATTTACTTTTTAAGAAAATTAGAATGTGTCCTAAAATCAACCTGGTTAAGTTTACTTTTTCCTTCATACTCACATTTATGTGTAAAAGGAGGGCTTCCAAAGCAAAAGCAGGTTATATTTTGTCATTGTGTATTTTTCAGCCCCTTCCTCACTTGGGTCCTAGATTCTTTTGAAATTGTAAAATGAGAGTTGATTTAAACTTAATGTTGATATTTTTTATCACTAGGAGATTGATGTTAAGTTGAACTAAGATCCTGATTACTGTGGAAAACTATAGCCCCTAATAAAAGCTTCTTAAAGCTTTTTAGTCCTGTTGTTTTCTTAATGTTAAGGCTTTCTTTCTTTTAGGGATTTCTAATTATTATGGCAGAATGCTTGTTGCTAATCTTTACTTCCCATTACTTCCTCAGAAGAGGGCTTCTCTGATTACCCAAAGGTCTCCCTCTTGGTTTTTGGAGTTCTGTTGTTTAACTTATCCCAGTCTTGTTATTATAGCCATTGGTTTCTGTTTCCCTCCCTGATTACATGAAAGCAAGAGCTAGAATTTTATTTTTTTAAACATTGTTATGTCTTTTACTGTGGTAGGTCCTCAATAAATATTTTGCTGAAAAAGTGTTGAATATGGCTTCCTTTCTGTATATCTTTCCTTTTTTTTTTTTTAAGATTTTATTTGTCAGAGCATGAGAACGTGAGAAAGCAGGGGGAGGGGCAGAGGGAGAAGCAGACTCCCTGCTGAGCAGGGAGCCTGATGCAGGACTCATCCCAGGACCCCGGGATCATGACCTGAGCCAAAGAAAGGCAGACGCTTCACCGACTGAGCCACCCAGGCGCCCCTGTATACCTTTATTCTTGACAAAACAAGGGGTATATACATATTAAGAACTTGGCGAGATTATGTTAGGCTATTAAAGATTTATGTTTTCATGTGTTACTCTTTTGCATAAAGGTTACACCTAAATGCAAAAACTATTCTAAGTAGTTGACCGTTTTGCTTTACGAGATAGTTCTTAAAGTCAGTTTTTTAGAAATAATATATTGAGTTCACTATCTTCTTTTGATGGGAAAATATAACCTAGAGTTTGTACATACATCCACATTGCTTTATTAAAGGTGAATATGTTATGTTTTAATATTCTGATTAATCTTCAGAAGTAATGTGGTGATTCATATTACCCAGAGGTATGTGTAAAACACTTCTGGTTTGTCAGCATAGATGGAGTAGTAATGAGTTGCATAAAGTATAGGTAAATCTGTATTCCAGACTAGTGCTTGGGTTGTCACTCTGCTTTATCACAAGATTAACTATATCTGAAACTGTTCTAAAAACAGCAGTTGTCTTAGTATCGATACTTTAGAAGATCTCTTTTTCCGGTGACTAATATACAATGATACAGGCAGGCAGTTGCCAGTGATGTGTTTTTAGTATTGGCATCTCTGTCTTTTTTTTCTCTTTTTTTCTTTGAAACTCATTGGTGGTTGTAACTTTTTTTTTAACCCTTATTTTCTTTAAGAACTGGTTAAGATTTGTTTGTATGGGTGTGAGCCTGTCAGTCTGAGGTAAACCCTTGTCCGACACTGTTGAACATCTTAAGTTGAAACTGCATCTAGACTAGCTTGAGTTTGCTCTCCTTCTGCCAGTGAAAACTGATTTTAATTTCTGCAATTTATAGACTTAATGGAATGTAACTGTTGTAACTAGGCTTTTCTGGGCTATAAAATTTGGATTGTGGTTCATAACATGGTAGAAGTGTCTCTTTCATGTTCTTGAAAAAATGAGTCACAGAAGATCAGGGTATGTACCAGATTGGTGGGAAGCTTCTGAAAAGAAGGTTTAGGGTTATGCCATTAAGGATTTAATTGAGTGGTTGTACTGTGGAAGGCATTATTCCTAGGTGTTCCTTATTCTGGTGGCATAGGTTAATTTGTTTGTAAGCAGTTTTACCAGACTTGAACTTGGGTATAATGTCAGAAGATGCTAATAAATAATAATAGCAATTATTTTGATGTAAATCTGTTTTCCTTTATTATAAACGAAATGGTTACAGTACTGCAAATAGAACATAAAACTAAACTGATCTCTTAATTGAAAATTATTTTCAGGTTAGGTAAATTCTGTTCATTTTTGTTCAGAAGTTTGCTGTTTCTATTATTTTCCTGGCTGATTGTATTAGGATGTACTCATTCACCTTGAAGATGCCTAGGAGAGAGATGACAGTTTGTTTGACCTACATTTACACTTGTGAGTTAGATCCTAAATACTTCGCCAACTCTCACAGACCTTTTCACCAGTTTTGGGTGTGTCCCAGTCTGTTAGCTGACACGACAGGCTGGCAGGGCCTGCAGATCCACGGTGGGCTTCTAGTTAGTGTCCCTGTATGTACGAGCTGGTGGCAGATGTGGGCACATTGTCAAAGTTGGACCATCTTTATGCATGAGTTATGAATGAGCAGAAGCTTTTCTTAACATCTCCAATCATGTATCAGGACCAAATAGAGCAGGCACAGAGCTGGTGAGGGGGATTTTGTTTGCCTCTCTCAGGTCATCTGGTTGAGGTTTGGTTCTAGTAACAATAAAAATGTAAAACTTCACTCACCATTTTGGTATATGTGATTGACCAAAATTGTGTTATAATTTAATTTAGAAAGTGAATGTATTTTATAAGGGGAAAGTAAGCACATGTAGTAGTTAATATGTAAACTGGGAAAGTATTTTCCTGGTGTAAGTTGATTGCAGAAGATAAGGATAATTTGAAGTTTCATACTTGCAAGTTTACAAGTATGTGTCATGAATGAACTTATTTAGAGGAACTGAAATTGAATAGCTTACTATGACTGGAAAGTAGCCAGAATTTCTGTATTTTTACTCAGAAAAATTTTGGTATTGAAAGAAATTAAATTGTCTGGCTTACAGAAAATGATGTGAACTTTTGTTGCACTTGTTTGTATTGTCATGTTTTTAGGTTGATTACACATAGCATGCTTTGCTCTGTGTGTGTGTGTGTGTGTGTGTGTGTGTGTGAGAGAGAGAGAGAGAAGTGTAGATACCATAAGTATTACTAGTTTCAGGTGTACAACAGAGCAATACAACATTAGTGTGCATTTACATACATTAGGAAGTGGTCTCCACAATAAAGCTAGCTACCATCTGTCACCATCCAAAGTTGTTAGATGTATTAACGAAATTGTGTTGTGCATCATATCTCCAGGTCTCATTTTGTAACTGGAAGTTTGTAGCCTTTACTCCCTTCCTCCCCCATTTTGCTGCCCATCTTCCTACCACCTCTCCCCTCTGACAACTACCAGATTATTTTATGTGTCTATGAGTCTGTTTCTAGTTTTGATGTTGGTGGTGGTGGTTTTTGTTATACTTTTTAGACTTCACATAAGTGAAATCATACGGTATTTGCTTTTCTCTGACTTACTTCACTTAGCATAATACTCTCTAGGTTGGTCCATCCATGTTGTTGTAAACATCATAATTTCATTTTTTTTAATGGCTGAGTAATACTCCATTGTGTATGTATGCCACATCTTTATTCATTCACCTATTGATGACCACTTAAGTTGCTTCCATATCTTGGCTGTTGTAAATAGTGCTACAATGAACAGAGTGGTGCCTATACCTTTATAAATGTTTCCATTTTCTTTGGGTAAACACCCAGAAGTACAATTGCTGGATCATAGGGTAGTTATATTTTTAATTTCTTGAGGAACCTCGCTACTGTTTTTCATAGTAGCTGTACCATTGCATTCCCACCAATAGTGCACGAGGGTTCCCTTTTCAGTGCATCCTCACCAACGCTTGTTATTTCTTGTCTTTTGACAGTAGCTACTCTAACAGGTGTGAGGTGATATCTTCTTGTGGTTTTGATTTGTATTTCCCTGATGAGTAGTAATTTGAGCATCTTTTCATGTGCATATTGGCCATCTGGATGTCTTTGGAAAAATGTCAATTCACAACCTCTGCCCATTTCTAATTTTTTTTCTGTTGCATTGTGTGAATTCTTTGTTTGGATATATGGGATATGTGGTTTACAAGTATTTTCTCTCATTCCATACATTACATTTTCATATTTTTCATGGTTTCCTTTGCTCTGTAGAAGCTTTTTAATTTGATGTAGTTTTATTCATTTATTTTTGCTTTTGTTGCCCTTGCCTGAGGAGACAGATCCAAAAAGATACTGCTCAGACTGATGTCCAAGAGCTTACTGCCTGAGTTTTCTTCTAGGAGTTTTTAGTCTCCCATTTACATGTCAGTCTTTATTAATCCATTTGAGTTTATTTTTGTATATGGTATAAGAAAGCGGTCCAGCTTCATTTTTTCTACATAGTTGTCCAGTTTTCCCAACACCAGTTATTGAAGGAGATGGTCTTTTCTGCATTGTATATTCTTTCTTACTTTGTTGAAGATTAATTGACCATATAAATGTGGGTTTGTTTCTGGACTCTCTTGTTTTGTTCCATTGATCAGTGTATCTGTTTTTGTGGCAGTACCATACTGTTTTGTTTACTGAAGCCTTGTAAGTGTAGTTTGAAATCAGGGAGCATACCTCCAGTGTTGTTATTTTCAAGATTTCTCTATTTGGAATCCTTTGTGGTTCCACACAAATTAAAGAATTCTTTGTTCTAGTTCTGTGAAAAATGCCATTGGTGTTTTGATAAGGACTGCACTGACTCTGCAGATTGCTTTGGGTAGTATGGATGTTTTAACAATGTTCTTCTCTTGGGTTGGGAGAATATTCTTCCAGTCGATGAGCATGGTATATCTTTTCATTTGTTTGTGAGGTCTTCCATTTCTTTGATCAGTGTCTATAGTTTTCAGTGTACAGATCTTTCACCTTCTTGGTTAAATTTATACCTAGGTATTTTATTCTTTTTGATGCAGTTGTGTATGGAATTGCTTTCTTAATCTCTCTTTCTGAAGTTCATTATTAGTGCATAGAAATACAACAGATTTTTGTGTATTAATTTTGTATCCTGCAAATTTACTGATTTTTTTTTTTTTTTATTCCAGTAGGGTACCAAGAGTATGTTGAATAAAAATGGGGAGAGTGAGGGGCGCCTGGGTGGCTCAGTTGGTGAAGCGTCTGCCTTCTGCTCAGGGTCCTGGGATTGAGTCCCACATCGGGCTCCCTCCTCAGCTGGGAGTCTGCTTCTCCTTCTCCCTCTGACCCTCTGCCTGCTTGTGCTCACCCTCTCTCTCTCTCCCTTTATTTCTCAAATAAATAAATAAAATCTTTTTTAAAAAAGTGGTGAGAGAGAGCATCCTTGTCTTATTCCTGATTTTAGAGGAGAAATTTCTAGCTTTTCACAGTTAAGTCTGGTATTAGTTGGGGGTTTGTCATATGTGGCCATTATTATTTGGAGGTATGATCCCTTTATACCCACACTGTTAAGAGTTGCTTTTTCAGTGTTGTCACTGCATTATATAGTTGGGGTGAGCCATATGGAAAATATGTGAGTAATAATTATACCAGGACAAGAGGAATAAACTGGCATTGTCTCCATTAACTCCGGGTGCAAACAAGACAAACTTGCTAAGTGGTTGGTTTGTTTCTGAAGCCTCAGACTTCCTTCAGTACTCTTGCTGCGAGTGCCCAGGTGACCTAGGTAGAATGGACAAGACCATTTTCACAGAATATCAGATATTTTCTTTGTGTTTTTAAGACTGTCTTCCATTTGGGTAGCACAGAAGCATACTGCAAGAGGACATAGCACTGTTGAGTCTAGCTCTGCCCGCATCCCTAGTAAAAACAGTGTGACAGGTTGTTTCAAATAAAGAAGTCTTGCCTTGTTTCCTGAACCTTCATCTGAGAGTTTCACTGTTCTTTTGTAGGAGAAGAGAGTTTGACTCCTGAAATTAAGACCCGGGAAAAAAATGCTCATTCGTTACTCTTGTTTGGGTATTTATTGGTTAAGTGCAGTTCAGTGAGCTTGTAATATTCAGAATTATAGTTTATCGTTCTCTGTTGCTTGATTTCATATATGTTTTGCTAAAGGAATATTAGACTTTTGCCTTTTGCAAATTTAAATTGTTGTTCCTTGCAAGAATGTACTTTCTCTTTACCCTAGTTTGCTAAGAGTGGTACTTTCCATGGTGACCTACTTATTATTCTTTGTATTTACTGATTTTTACAAGAGAACCAACAAAATTTCTATCTTATAATTTCTTTTTGTGCCACTGTTATCAGTCACAGTGTTTTGGTGCTGCGACTTCAGATTGTCAGTTTTTCCCGTTGCTTTGAACCGAGTTCCATATGTTCACGTGCGAAAATGAAGTAGGAGCAAAAATACACACAGTGTTGGGGCACCCGGGTGGCTCAGTCAGTTAAGCGTTTGACTCTTGATTTCGGCTCAGATCATGATCTCAACGTCGTGGGATCCAGCCCTGCACTGGGCTCTGCACTGGGCATGGAGTCGGCTTGTTCCTGTCCCTCCGCCCCCCCCAAAGTCTTTTAAAAAAATACACACACTGTTGGACACAAATATTTATTTATTTATTTATTTATAAGATTTTATTTATTCATGACAGAGAGAGAGGCAGAAGCAGAGGGAGAAGAGTCTGATGCAGGACAGGATTGGGATCATGACCTGAGCCGAAGGCAGACGCTTAACCGACTGAGCCACCCAGGCGCCCATGGACACAAATATTTAAAAACCATTGTATTCTTAAAATGGATAAGTTCTATACACATATTTAGTATAAAGCCTATGCATTGGGAAGATGTCTTTCAAATATGTTATTTTTTGGTGGATGTTGGTATTATTATCTGAGTAAATTTCTGAGTGCACCAGACCTCTAGACCAATGCTTATAAAATATACCATGATTTTACATAAGTTTACAATATACCATGATTTTACATGAGCTCTCTAATGAGTTTCTAAGATACATTACATTTCATGTTAATGAATTTTTGTATTGGGCAAAACTGGTGGTTTTGGGGTGATTAAGAGACATTGGTAATAAAAGAATCCGTTATATGAAGGTTTTTGGTTTGAGCCTAAGTATTTTATTTTCTGCTACTAATTCTTCTTTGCAGGATCCTTTTAAATATTTTTTATGTTCTGTTACATTAGAGTTTGTCTGTCTTGTTCTTTGAATGGATTTTTTACCCATGGGTTTTTGCCATCATGCATTGACCATATAGAACATATTGGTTCACTGAGTTATGTGGCTATTCCAAATGTTGGAACATTGCTTTAAACAATATCGAAATACTACATTTGTTAATATTACCGCTGATCAGAAAAATCTTAAGTTTTCAAAACTTGGAACTTGCTATCCAAGCTCCAGTTTTAGTACTTGCCGCACGCTTGAGGGGGATAGGCTGCTTCCTTCCTGTTTGAGGAAATGCCTTCCGGATACTGAAGCCTGAATAAATGTAGCTCCTCAGTCGTTCCTTCAGGTGAAAATGGTACTCCCTGAAAAATCGGCTCAGTCTGTTCACAACATCAGCAGTTCACAAGTGCTTTTTCTTGAGAGTCATCAAACTGGTATGCAGCCTGTGTAGAAATTTTTCCCAGTGTGGTACAGAGATTATTGAACAAACATGTACTCAAGAGTCAGACTTTAATAAAATTAATAATTTTTTCTGTTTTATCGAAGATACTCTTAAGTGAAACTGCACCCCCATTTTTTAAGTGTGGATCCATAGCAGTGAAAAATTCATTGATTCTGAGTACAGTTTGTTGCTGCTGCCTTGGTTTGTGCTAATGTGCCATCAGTTCGGCCCATCGTTGCTTTTGAACATTAGTACGAATGCCAACACAATAAGAGGCTCATACTGTGTAAGTACCAGTGTGAAAAAGTTTTCACTTCCTGTTGTCTTTGGAAGCTCTGAGGGGAACCCCAGGGATTTGTGGATGGTAGTTTGTGAGCTACTGCCCTAGGATACTTAGGGGTGGGTTTTAAGAATTATGGTTTGTATTTGAATTTTGGTTTATATTGAAGGTAGGTATTCATTGTATTTTCCAACTTTGGTTATAAAATTACCATGCATATCATTTAAAATGTAGGGCTCAATATGATAGAAGGGTAGATTTCAACATGTATTAATTTTTCACGTATTATATATTTGATTATTTTCTATATAAGCACCTATTTTCATTTTTACTTATCAGTAATGAGATGCAAGCATTTACACTTTTGTTATTGAAGAATACTGTCCCACAACCTCACTAAAGTGGTGACCTGTGAATTTTACTACTCTGACTCACCCCGGGTGGGAGTTCAGCCCCTCCTCCTCGGGGGGCAGTTCCTAGTCTGGAGAACAGTGCTATTTGTATTCCAAGTTTTCTGATGGGGGGATGTGTTGTTTGGTGTGGGCTCCATCTTCTGGCACCATGTGTCCTTTGCTGCTCTCCTTTCCACGTGGACACTCGCAATCAGGCCAGCCGCTGATGATGGGAGGAGGTCGTCACTGCTGTCTGTGGTTGTATTTTCCATCAGTTTTAGTGTATTTCATGAGATAACACACAAGTACAGACAGATAATACTTATTTTCTAAAGCCTGCCTTACACAATATGGAATTTTAGTACTTCAAAGTAATACGTAAATATAGTACCTCTAAAAATGCATGCGGTAAAAACAATATTAGAATACTGAATTTTATGTTGAATTTATTTACTCAGTGGCAACTTGTTTTGCAACAAATATGTTGTGTTGCTTATTTATGGTGAGGTGTACATTCATTTCGATCTTTTTGGTGATCATTTCCTCTTTATAGATAGCATCACTAAATTATTTTGATGATACACTATTTTTAACCACTTAATGAAATGTATTAGTAAACATATTTTAACTTATCAAGGTAATAAAATACAGATAAGAAATCTTATTTGCTGAGTAAGCTGGTTTGTAAATGATTCCTTTTGTAGATGAACTCAGCTTCTGCTTATTCAAGAGGAGGAGCTTGCCAAGAGTACCATGGACAGTGTTTTCACATTTAACTTTTAGGACCTCAAATATTTAAAAATGTGTTTTTAATTCAAGTTTGGCAAAGGTGGCCTTGTTGAGTTCTTGGTATACTTAATGTGTTTTTATACCAGATTTGCTGATTTCAGTTTTTTAGGAATTATTTTTTTATTACCTTCAGGAAATTGTTACTTTGGGAGTATTAAGGATAGTAAAATTAAGACCAGCAAATTTGGAAAAGCATTAGGAAACATTTATGATATTATTTTATGGTTTACTTTTAAGTATGTTCTTGAAAATGTAGTTAGACATAGAAGGAGTTTATCCGTTTACTTCACTGTAGTGAGATGATATGTTTAAAAATACTTGTTTTTTATTATGAAAGTAATATGTATGTTTTAGAATATTTGGGAAGTGGTTGAAGTGTGCGTGTATGTTTGGTTATATGTGTTTATTAATTATTTGCATTTTTTAGTCAGTACTGAATCCTGTTTCTTAACCAGCCATATGTCTGTCAAGAATCCAGTTTTTAAAAGCTACCTAGGTTATTCGGATAACTGTAATACTTAACATTTTGTGAATGCATGCTATCTACATACCTGATTTTTTATTACTCAGCTAAATTAAAACAATCTGTTTACTAATAAATGCTTTGTGTGTGTTATCTTTAGTTTCTATAGCAATCCTATGAGGTGGGTCCTTTTGCTATTCTCATTTTTGGGTGAAGAGAACAAGGCACAGGAGATTAAATAACTTGCTCAGCAGTATGGAGGTGTAATGAGCTGAGGAGCAATGATTTGAACCCGGATATTCTGACTCAAACCCTTAACCACTGTGTTTGTAGAATTCAAAAATTTTGTAGGAAAATAATTTATAAATAGGATAATTTAGGGGCACCTGGCTGGCTCAGTCAGAAGAGCGTGCAACTTGTTGTCTAGGTTGTGAGTTCGAACCCATGTTGGGTGTGGAGATTACTTTAAAATCTTAAAAAAAATAAATAAATAGGATAATTTAGAGCTTGACTTTCAGAAAGAATCACAAGTGTGATATAAGGAACCCCCTCTGTTTTATTTATGTCGTGTGTTTTGTGCATATATGTGTATATCTTTATATGTTGTAGACCTGAATGTATTGATTTTCATCTTGATTTTCTGAAACTCTATAATCTTTTATCTTCGAGACAGTTGATAGTATGTTTTTTAGCCAGCATGCTGCATGCCATACTGTATGCTTGGAGCAACCAAAAATTTGAGTATAAGGGAATTTTGATAGCTTCACTGATAGCTTTCCTGTGCCTGTAAGAAAGAAAGGCAAGGCCTCCCCAAGGTTCTGGCACTGCTGTATTCAGACCCTTTTGTGACAGCCTGGGTGAGGTTTTGAGTTTGTAGTTGTCCCTTTTTCTCTTGATCTGCTTCCTCTTAGTGCCATCCGCCTTGAGTTAGCTTTGGTGTCGCCTCAGCCCATTTCTGGTCCACGCTTCAAAGTAAACAAATGAAACTTGTTTGTTCTCATCACTGTTGGGGCTCACTTAATTTAATTTCGTAAAGTTTTGTTTATATATTAACTAGCGATTTTCCCCTAGGTAATGTTTGAATTTCAACGGTTTTCTAGAGATAATTCCTTGATTGTTACTAACAATTCTGACATCTATTGAGCAAATATTTGCCATTCTCAAACTAGAAGGGGGAATTTCAGATAAAACAGCAGGTTTAGAGGGCAGTGTAGTGGACCTTCTCAGATCCTACAAATTCACTTCTCTGGTTATGAACCTGTGTTTTCTCACATGGAAGGAAGTTTCTAGATGGGAAGTTAAGTATACTTTTATGGATCAAGGATTCTGAATAATTGATTGTAAGTTACATAATTTACACGTATACATTATGTACATACACATAATTTACGTGTTAGTATATAATTTTGTAACAGCAGCAAACTAAGCATTGTCTCTAAACTAGTGTTATAGGGTGATTAGATGCATGCCACGCCAAGTTTTCCCTCTCTTGTATTCTAGCATGAATATAACTTAACTGTAAGAAGTTACTATTTTTTTTAACCAAATGGCACCTAAACCAACAAGTGCCACTTGTTTCTGATTTGCACAGCTTCTGAACAAGTTTCCAGTGCTTCTGGAATGTTTACATTTTATTAGCATAGTGACATTTTTAGACATTTTATCTTTAGTATGTAATTACAAATGCATGTAATTAGTATCACCAGCTTGATTGTTGAGAACCATTGCAGATTTTACATCAAATACTATGAAAATTGTTTGCTTCTATGAACTTCTGACTGTGAGCAAAAATTTTGGAAATAGTTATGTGCCTATATCACAGGCCAAGTGCTAAGAGAAATTGCTTCTGTGGTGTGTGTGCTTTTTAGTGGCTCTGCCCTGTTGAAACTATGGACATCTAGACATTCCTCTTGCATTTTTCTTAGGCTAACCCAGCACTCAATTCTGGCCAGTATTTATCAAGTGCTTGCTGTGTTTTAGGCTTGGTCAGAGACTGGCCCTGCAGAGGTGAAAGGATGAAATGGTCTGCTGTCTAAGGAGAAAGGGACACAGGCTGACCATCATGGCCCCATTGTGCCATCAGAGCAGAGCCTAAGTGGCAGCCAACGACACTGACTGCACATGGGGCCCGAGTTTGAATCCTGGCTTTCCTACTCAGTAAATGTGTCCCTCTCTGTCTCCATTTCCAAGGTCACCTATTTAGTAGTTAACTTTCATGGGCCAGTCACTGCAAGTGCTGAGTGTGCAGAACTTCGTGGACACATGGTTCTTTTCTCAGATAGCCCCCATTCTGGTATGGAAGATAAATTGAAAAAAACACAGCAGTAATATGGTAAGTGCTCTGTTTGGATGGTGGGGACCAGGGACATCTTCATTGACTTGAGATGAATCTTCAGATGGCAAAAAATTTTCTGGAATTTTCCGTATGGGTAAGGGGGAGGGCATTCCTGGCAGAGAGCATTATTGATTCAGCAAACATGCATCATCTGGTACCTGTTGTGAAGAGATGAGCAAGAGGCATACTTGTCAGGAATGCTTTTGGTGGCAGATGCGCACGACTAACCAGATACAGTGTTTGTAGTAAGTGCTGTGAGGAGGGAAGACCTGAGTGACCTGGGCAGCAAACCTTTCCTACTTGGCAGGTCAGCGAGTTTAACTGAGCTGTAGGAAGTGTTTCTTCTGAATCCTGAAGTATTTGTAGGACATAGATGGAGGAAAGGTGGAGAACTTGTGAGGTGCCCAGTTTGGCTGAGTCCGTGTGTGTCCCTGGTGACCTGCAGAGAGTGCTGTTCCTCGGTGCTCGCTGCTCCTTCCTGAATGAGGGTTGGGGGTCCTTCTTGTGTTCCCCATGTCAGGCGTGACTGTGTGGCTTGCACTGGCCAGTGACACGTGCCCCTTGGAGCCCAAGCTTTAAGTCCCATGCGAACACTGCTGTCGTTGCTTCTCCATGAATTAGCGTGTCCCGGGTAGGGGCTAATTCTTTCAACTTTGGTACCAGAATGAAGACTACTGGGACAGTCCCAGCTAGCCACACACTGATGTGCCATCATGAGAAAGAAATGAATCTTTGTTGTCGTAAGCTGCCGAGATGGTGTGTTCTTTTGTTTTCACAGCATAACCTGGTGACTGAAGATTGTGTTTATGTGTGCGTCCTAGCATGTCCAGAGCGGAGGAGTTAGTTAGTGACTTACAAAACTGGACGTGTTAACCAGGGCCAGTTTCTTATGGGCCTTGTTAGCCAACTGAGGAATGTTCCAGATGAAAGAATATGATGAGGTTTGCCGCTCAGCAGACCTTCCTGGTAGCAGAGTGAATGGCGTGTAGGGAGAACGAGCTTGGAGGCCGGAGGCTTCCGGGCTATTTGGCTGTTGTGTCTGAGATAGAGGCCTGAACTGAGCCTCTCAGTTCACAGGGGAGGAAGAGCGTAAGCTCAGGAAGTACCCCGGGGGCGTGGGGAGTGATGAGGGGAGTGTCTGAGAGAAAAGAAAGTCCAGATGAGCCCCAGGTCTGTACTTGGCTACCTAGACAGATGGTAGGGCCCTGAACCAGAATTAAAAAAAAAAAACCTGTACACATGGTAGATTAGATTTGGGTGGGGAAATAGGAAGTTGTGTTTGAGAGAGTTTGAATTTGAGGTGCTTCTGAATTTCCAGGTAGAAGGTTCCTATGCAGACAGCTAAAGAGGACTGGCAGCAGGGGATGAAGGGCAGTTGCGGTGGGTGGGTGGGAGGGAGCCAAGGCAGAGATGAGCCTGCTAGAAAAGAGTTGTGTGAGAGACAAGAGCCCCAGGACCGTAGGCTTGAGAACGCCGCATGTCTGAGTGGGTGGAGGAGGGAGTGGTGAGGCACAGGACAGAGTGGCTCTGGAAGGCTGATGCAGGAGGGAACTCTTGCTGCTGTCCAGATCGGGGGGGCGTTGACAGGGAGCCTCACCTGCTGAGCCTTTTCCTCTGTGACCTAGAACACCTGCTAGCTAGTTCTTGCCTGGCAGCCCTAAGGCCCTGCTACACTGCTCTTCTCCAGGTAGCCTTGAACTTCCCATTGCCAAAATCACCTGCCCATTGTCAAACCACAAAAAGTACTTTTTCATTTTCTTTCTGATGATGTTAGTCTATTTCCTTTCTTCCCTTTTCCCCTCGGTTGGCTCCATTTGTTCCTCTCGGTCTCGGCAGCATAAGCGTTTACCACCAGAGTCTGTGCTCTACTACTTCTTTCAATTGAAGAAGGCCTGTAGTTAAGTATGGGACTGTTCTGAGGCCCCGGGGGCAAACTGATACTGACTGTAGCTGACATGATACACTTACTTAACATTTATTGACTTCCAACTATGCACGCTCATTTAGATACTAAAAAATGTTGCTTCGAGTCCTGGTCACGGGATCCTGTGCAAGAGGGCATTACGGAGGGCCTGATCGCCCATCTCCTGGGAGCCGCTTCTTCTGTGTCGTCTTCTGCCTTCCCCTCCTTTACCAGGATGGGATTGCGAATGTTATGGCTGTCATAGAATCTGGAGTCTGTATTTTCTAGACCAGGCAATTGAGGTGATGGCTTACCAAAATCCAGCATTGCATTTGAGTTTGGGCTGGCGGTCAGTCGGTGACTAACCTCAGGAAGTGCCTCCTAGGGCTGGTGTTCAGTCCTCCACTTTGATTGTCTTCAGCGCTCTCCAGTAATGCTGTCATACACATGGGCATTTAGTCCTCCCCCATTATCCATAAATAAAGGCCTAAAACACAGAGCAAAAACCATGTTTATTTCGGTGGCCAATCTTAGGGAGAGGAGCTGAGGAAATGAAATAGATAAGAGTAGTAGCAGAGGAGTGGAAAGGAAAATAAGTGGAATTCTGGGGAATCCAGGTAAATCAGTGCACTTCGGTAGCCGGTTCAGAGTTAAGATTTGTCTTAGAGCTCCAACAAGATCTCTCAGGTAAGTCTATAGGAAAATATCCACCCTCCTCCTCATAAACTTTTGATTGATCTTTTTGCTTCCCGTCCATTCTGTGCTCAAATGTCCAAATAATTTTCCCCAAACTCCCGCACCTCCAGGGCTCCAGATTGCCAAAATGTTGTTTTAGCAATTTCTGACCTCTCTTCCCTAGTATTTGGGAAGATGGCGTTGTTAGGGGGGAATCTGCATAAAGCCAAGAGCATGACGGATTTACTCTAGGAATCGGGTAGTAGGTATAAGACAGCTGTTTTATTTCCAAGATTGAAGAGTAAGTCATTGATACCAAAGCACACTGTCAAGCATCTGGGCTCTTACACTAAACTTCAGCTCTTTGAAAACACTGAAGCCTGGCTATATACTCTGCTATCAATGTGAATTGTTTACCTTTAAACCTATCAGTTAAATTTTAGAACTTCTTCATTGCTTTTTACCCTAAGAGGCTGAACTCTTGACTTCACCAAAACCTCTCCTGTCCAAGTCACCAATGACCTTCACACTGCCAAGGCCAGTCACCATTTCATAACCCCTAGGTCCTGACACATCCTCCATGGAACTCTTTCTCCACATGCTCTCCAGGACTGGTCTTCTTTCCTCTGCTGAGTGAAGGAGACCCCAGGATTTGACCCAGGTACTTCTCTTCTCCACACTTACTTGCTGGGTGAAATTTTCTCTCCTTAGGATTTTAAGTGCTGAATTGCCCATTGTTAACATTCCTAGGGTGAGTCATTGCCTCCAGGTTAACACGTCCAGAACAGAAGTCTCATTTCCCGCTGGCCCACTCACATTTGCTCTTAACAGTCTTTCCCGTCTTTGGAAGCGTATGTCACTTTTATCCGTTGCGTATGCCCACGACCTTGCGATCGTTCTTGATTCCTTTCTTTCCCTCAGACCTCATATTGAATCTCTCAGCACATTCTGGCAGCTCTACCTTCAGAATATTTTCGTCATCTAACTACTTCTTGATGCTTGGCCCGGCCCACGCTACCCTCATCTCATCCAGACTCTGCCAGTGACCTCTTACCTAATCTTTTTTTCTCTTTTTTCCCCCATCATTTACCTTTGCCCTCTTATCTGTTTCCTACACAGAGGTAATACTTCTAAACTTTTAAGTTAAATCATGTCATTTTTCTGCTCAAACTCTCAGTGGCTTTTACATGGCTCAGAATGTACGTTGGCCTGCAAAGCCTGGTAGGATGCCCTTTCCCCCACCTTCTCATTCTGCCCTAGCCATAGTGGCCTACTTGTTTGTCAGGCATGCCAGCTAGGCTGCTGTCTTGGGGGGCATCTGTACTTGCTTCCTCTGCCTGGAATGCTCTTTGCCTGGAGTTAGGGCTTTGTTCAAGTATTCCCTCCCACTTCTGTCTCCCAGTGACTTGGTCCCTCTGCTCTGTGTAACTCTTTGTGTGTGCCACCACCTGTCAGTGCTGTGTATCTCCTCCTGCTGGAGTATAACTTCCTGAAAATAGGGGCTGTTTTATGTTGTTAACAGCTCTTTCCCTGTTGCCTAGAATTAGGAGGAGGAGGAGGATGACTTAACTGGAAGTAAAAATGTTCTATTCCCTAGGCTTAATTTCTTCTCTGAGTCTTCCTTGAATAAAGTTTTCATTTCTTTTTAAAACATTTACTCTAGGGGCGCCTGGGTGGCTCTGTTGGTTAAGCGTCTGCCTTCAGCTCAGGTCATGATCCCAGGGTCCTGGGATTGAGCCCCACATCGGGCTTTCTGCTCGGCGGGGAGTCTGCTTCTCCCTCTGTGCTCTCTCCCTCTCTGTCTCTCAAATAAATAAATAAAATCTTTAAAAAAATCATTTAAGTCGTTATTCCCATATTACTGAATGTTTACATTTACTTGTTGAATGTGTAATTTTTACATTTTAAATACAATTCAAAAGTATTACTGTGAAGTGAGGTTTATCTTTGAACTGATTTGTGTCCCAGCTTTGGAAGTTCTGAACTCTGGTGTTGGTTTTTGTTTTTTTCCTCCCTTGTGGACCATTCTCTCTCTTTCCCTTCTTTCTTCCATTTCTTGAGAATTATTACTGGAAAAACATAGAGAGCCCTTGTCCTCACGGCTCTGACCACGTAGACCCATAGTTGTGTGGCAGCCTGCCTCCTTGGGCACTTCTTTTATTGTGGGGATAGCTTCTTGGGAAACGTGAGCTTCTCCCTGGGCAGCAGGTTGTCTCTATGCCTCCTTGACTTGGTGATGTATTACACACCTAGCGGTGATTGAGGTGCTGCACCCAGTCTGTTAACTTCATTTAGTTCCCAGAGCAACAGGGGATGTCTTACTGTTTTTCTTTCAGTTGAATTGAGGCCCAGAGATTCTAAGGAACTAATAGTTACAGACATAGCCTTTTCCTTCTTGCTTTCTGCCTTTCCAGAGATAACTACTAACTGGAAGTTGTGGATGATAATTTAGTTATTCTAACTGTTTTGTAGTATTCCATTGTCCAAATGAGCCACAGTTGATCTGTCTCAACCCCTACCTGGAAATGATCATGTTGTTTATATTTTTCCACAGTACAGATGTGGATTTAATGAACGCCCTTGTCTGTGTTTCCTTCTGTACTAATGAAAATTTTTAGCATGGACATCTAGTAATTTCTTGGTCATAGGCCATGCAGAGATTCTGGTTTACCAGGCCTGGCAAATTGATCTTTGAGATGTTTATACCAATTTGTATCCCAAATTTCAGAATTTCCTATCTCCTCAGTGTTTTCAGATTTTTTTTTAAACAAGCTGGAATATATGAAATATTTATTGCTTATATATTACCCTGATTTCAGTGAATGGACATGTTTTCTTATGTTTATGGTCATTCTGATTTTCTCTTTGAATTGCCTGTTTATATATTTTGTATATATTTTTTCCCATGAGCTATTTGTCTTTTTCACATTGACTTATAGAAATTCTTTGTAAAGTCTGAATCCTGATTTTTTGTGCATTATGTATTATAGAAATTATGTTTATGGTTTCTCATGTTTTACAGTGTCTTCTGTCGCAGATTTTAAAACTTTTGAAATGGAGTTGGGTTTATCTTTTTTTTTAAGTTTTATACTTTTTCTCATTTGATGCATATATTCCATGTTTTATTCTGAAAGTTTTACAGTTTGGCTTTTTACAGTTAGATATGTAGACCCCCTGGGATCTCTCTGCGATATGGCCGCCCACCTCCGCCTTCCCCTCTGTTGCGGGTGCTGCTGGACATTCTGGAGCCCGTCCCGTATACCTGTTTTTCTGGCCTGCCTTCTTGGAGTTTTCTTTCTTTTTATAGACTCAGCAGTATACTTCAGAGAAAGTTTATTTTGTGTTATTTATCATATAAGGTAATGAATGGTTCCTGAATATTTAGTCTACCATCTTGCTAGAACTGGGAATTTTATAGTCTTTCTTTTATACAGCACGGTAAGTAAGAGGCATTGTTACTTCCTGGTTAAAAAGTATGGCCTCCTGTTTCAAAATTGCCTCAGTAGAAATTCTCGCCCATGGGTATTAGCTGTGCCATCATGATCAAGTAACTTGGTCTTTCTCAGACCCTGTTCTCAGACCCTGTTACAGGAAAGTAATAGTACTGGCCTCATAGGGTTGCTGTTACCACCGAAGGAGACAATGCATAAAGAGCCCTTAGCACCACATTTGGCTCCTTCAGTACTAACAAAAGTTTTTTACGATGTACTAATGAAATTTTTTTATGATGGATGCCTAGATGTGTTAGATGTTCTTACATTTGTATTATCATCATCATTATTTGTGTTTTGTTTTTTCTTGCCCTTTCTTGTTTTGTTTGCTGTAGCAGAACATCTTCTTTGTTCATCTCAGGACAGAAATTTAGATCTATCTGCTTGTCTTCACATCAGTTGAAGTTATTTGTTGGGGAGAGGAGGTTTCCAACAACATGCTTAGGTTTGATAGTTTACGTTTTAGGTTGACTCTGCATTCCATATCTTAAATTGAAAAAAAAGTTATTTGTTACTGTGTGTGCAATCATATCCAGACACAGTAATATTGTCTTCAAGAGTCCTTGAATGAGATTTCGTGAGCAGTGTAATTTTATATATAAAAACACAATCAGTGATTTTTAGGTTTTCATTTCACAGAACCTAACACTTACCATATTTCTGTATCTATTGTTTTTGAGTTCCTATCTATGACATTCCATTAATTACCTAAAGAATTTATTCCAGAATGTACTTTTTTTTTTAAGATTTATTTATTTATTTATTTGGCAGAGAGAGACACAGTGAGAGAGGGAACACAAGCAGGGGGAGTGGGAGAGGGAGAAGCAGGCCTCCCACCAAGCAGGGAGCCTGATGCGGGGCTCCATCCCAGGACCCTGGGATCATGACCTGAGCCGAAGGCAGACATTTGATGACTGAGCCACCCAGGCGCCCCAGAATGTACTTTTTTTAGTCTATATATATGTGTGTGCGTTAGCTTGGAATGTTTAACAGTTTGGATGGCTTTGGACTAGGAGGTAAAAGTATTCTAGTGAGAATATTTAGTAACATTAAATGAGAATCTATTCAGTGATTGCTTCTTTTCATGATAATTCTCTTTTGCAGTTATATATTAAGAAGACTTCTTATTTGAACTGTGAGCTGTTATCGGTGTTACTTTGCCCCGACATAGAGGTTCTGTGTTCCTTTTCTAAACTAGTGCTTTAAAAATCCCGTTTTTAGGTAAAAACAGGACTCCTTTTCAAAGTCCCTGTGCTGATTTATGCACCTTACCTTTTTGTTTTTCTCTTGCCTGGTACTCAGTGACATTCCAATCTGCTGGGGTCATTTGATAATGCAGAGTGAAACCGGAAGTAAAGTCAGGAGGTACTGCTTGGCACCAAATACGCAGTTGGGAGATCATTCCTGATACCAAGGGAGAGAATGTCAAATATGTGCACCAGAACAATCCTTGCACCGAAGAGAGTGTTTGTTTAGTTTGTGAAATCCCAACTATAAGACAGTCATAGTCCATGCCACTGCTGCTACATCCTCTGCCAAAAGTTAGTTCGTTTCTAATTTGTTCTTTTCGCCTCTGTGCCAGCCCCCTCTCAAGTATCTTGTGTAAGACACAGACGACTTGGACAATAGCCTGTGTTTTAAAATTGTATTGCACCTGTGTTTTATGGTAGTACCGATGCAGTACTACCAGGGATTTGAGGATATTTTTATTTAGGTAAGTTGCATGAAGTTTTTTGTTTTATCGAAAAAGGTTGAATAAAACGAATTCAGTTTTTAGTCTACAATACTACTGTAGTAAAAAGAGATGGAAGCATTTTGATTATAGGAAGCTTTGAATCAGTCAGAAGAGTGTTTACTTTGATTTGAAAGTTACTGTAAATACAGTAAATGATAGTCTGCTTATTTGTGTGCACAGTCTGTATGGTGCATTACCCTTGTTCAAACTTAGGTCCTTTTTATTTATTTATCTTGTTTGTTTTGTTTTTCTGAGAGAGAGTGCATGTAAGCGGGGCGGGGCAGAGGCAGAGGCGGGGAGAGAATCTCCAGGCAGATCCTCCGCCGAGTGGGGAGCCCAGTGTGGGGCTCCATCTCATGACCATGAGATCATGACCTGAGCCGAAACCTCGCTGACGGAGCCACCCAGGCGCCCTGACACTCCTTTTTAATATTTCACATACTTAAAACAGAATCTCAATCCAGATTTAAGAAGCAGGTTATAAAAACACGTTTTCTAATTTTATATTCTTGGATTTTCTTTTTGATGTTATGATACTGAGGCAGAGTTCAGGAATTTTGTGTATGTTGATTTGGTTACAGTCAGATCATTGGAAATGATTTGAACTTTTGGATATTGAGTTTCAAAAGCAATTATAAATGTTGTAAAGTGTCATTTTTTTTCTATAAAGCTTACTGTTTTGCATTTTTCAGATACTTTTAATATGTGCTGTTTTGCTTTTGTATTTTGTTTTGCTAGAGATGGGATTATGTACCTTTCAAACTAGTTCTCATGTAAGTACGAACACTTGAGAATGTGCACACAGGAAGTGACATTTATCATCAAGTGCTTTATTCATGGCAGGTGCTTTTATATACCATAAATGATGTAGTAACCACAAAACCCTGTGAAATAGAGTAGCCTCTCCATTTTGTAGACAGGGAACAAGAGAACTCAGGCATCTGGCCCAGAGCTGCGTGAGCATTCAGTGAAAATACCAGAGTTTGAGCTAATGCCTGGCCACTTCCAAGGCCCAGCCTCACTTTCTCTCTTTCCTCCACACACCTGCTGCTTGCCCAGTGCAAGCCATAGATGCTTGACCTCTGATGTTAGTGCATTTTATTATTTACAGAATCCAGTTCTTTGAATTTTTTCTAAAGCATCTGTATTTTTATGAAAATGGGTTTATTTCATATTTAATAATTAGTTTGTAATTATTTTTATATTAAACACTTTTATTCATTTTTTTTGAAGATTTATTTATTTATTTGACAGAGAGAGACACAGTGAGAAAGGGAACACAAACAGGGGAGTGGGAGTGGGAAAAGCAGGCCTCCTGCGGAGCTGGGAGCCTGATGCGGGACTTGATCCCAGGACCCTGGGGCCACAACCTGAGCCGAAGGCAGACGCTTAACCACTGAGCCACCCAGGCACCCTATATTCAGCACTTTTAATAAAATGTAATAGATGAAACTCATTTATATCCATCCCCAGGACTTAAAAATTTTCAAAATTTTGCTGTTTTTTTTTTTAAGATTTTATTTATTTATTTGAAAGAAAGAGTAAGCGAGAGAGCATGAGGTGGGGGTGGAGGAGCAGAGAGGGAGAGGGAGAAGCAGGCTCCCCGCTGAGCAGGGAGCCCGATGTGGGACTCCATCCCAGGACCCTGGGATCATGACCTGAGCTGAAGGCAGACACTTAACTGACTAAGCCACGCAGGCTCCCTCAGAATTTCATTGTTCTCAATTCATTAGTTTTTGTTGTTGTTTTAGCTTTTTTAAGGCAAATCCTGGGGCGCCTGGATGGCTCAGTCGTTTAAGCATCTGCCTTCGGATCGAGTCCCGCATCGGGTTCCTTGTTGAGCCAGGGAGCCTACTTCTCCCTCTGCTCCTCCCCTTGCTCATGCTCGCTCTCTCTCTCTCTCTCTCTCTCTCTCTCTGTCAAATAAATAAATAAAATCTTTAAAGCAAGTCCTGAAAGCTGACATGTTATCTTTCTTCTACTTCAGTGTGTATCTCAAAAAATCTAACCATAATGCCGTAATCCTGCCAGCAAAGTTAACCATATTCCCTTACTGTTCTCTAATATCTAG
The DNA here is from genome assembly GCF_003265705.2 of Callorhinus ursinus. Lineage (NCBI taxonomy): Eukaryota > Metazoa > Chordata > Mammalia > Carnivora > Otariidae > Callorhinus > Callorhinus ursinus. The sequence continues at coordinate 79,042,551 of NW_027397068.1, forward strand.
CCCATATTCAGATTTCCCTGTCTCTCTGAAAAACTGTTTTTACAGGTAATTTATCTGAATCAGGATCCAAACAAGGTCCACACATTATATTTAGTTATCTTATGTCTCTTTTTAATCTAGAGCATTCTCAACCCTCTCCAACCGGATTTTTATTTCATGTCATAGACATGCTGGAAAAAACTGGCTAAATTTTCCTATAGAATATTCCCATACTCGACTTGCCTTTTTTTGTTTGCAGGGATGGTGGTGGTATTTGACTTGTTTCCATAGCTTGAAAGCCCGGTTGGCTTCCAGTGCAACTGTTTGATAAGAATGCTTGGTTAAGTGGTGCTGGTTGTGGTCTGTGGCCGCCCGCCGGCTGCACAGTAGGAGGGGACTTGTGCCCCCCTGAACCTCCAGTGCAGATTCTAGCCTTGTAGGTCTGTGCCTAATCAAGTAGGGCTTAGAAAATTGTGATTTTTCTAATTCTATCATTTCTGTCACATTGAGTGTCTGGAATTTTTCTTTAAAAAAAAAGAAATTTTCTGCATCTAAGTTAAGGAAAGCAGAGTTTCTGAGTTCTTTTACTTTAATTGCTTATTTTCAGGCCAAGGAGTTGGTACCCTAGTTACCTGGAGTGGTGACAGTGATTATGATTTTGTTTTTGGCTTGCTTGGTTTTCTTTACTATCATTACGAATGTGAGGATTTTTTTTGTTTTGTTTTTTAAAATAAGCTTTTTATTTAAATTCCAGTATAGTTAACATACATGGTTACATTAGCTTCAGGTGTACAATATAGTGATTTAGCAGTTCTATACATTACACCGTGCTCACCATGATAAGTGTATTTTTGTTAGGATCTTATTATTTTTGAGTAATCTCTGCATCCAGTGTGGGGCTCGAACTCACAACCTGGAGGTGAGGAGGCCTGTGTTCCACCGGCGGGGCCAGCCACGTGCCCCTTCATTGGTGTCCTCGTGCATCCCCTTCACCTGCTTCCTCCGTCCCCCATCCCCTCCCCTCTGGGAACCATCAGTGGCTCTAGAGTCGAGTCTGATTTTTGGTTTCTCGCTCTCTCCCGCTTTTCCTTTGCTTGTTTTGTTTCTTAAATTCCACATACAAGTGAAATCATATGGTACTTGTCTTTCTCTGACTTATTTCGCTTAGCATAATACTCTGTAGATCCATCCACATCATTGCAAATGGCAAGAATTCACTCTTTTTGATGGCTGAGTAGTATTCCATTGTGCCTCCATATACCACCTCTTCATCCATCCGTCAGTACGGACACCTGGGCTGTTTCCACCGTTCGGCTACTGTTGATAATACTGCTGTAAGCATTGGAGTGCGTGTGAGGACTTTTATGTGTTCTGTGTTTCAGTCAGTTGTAGTCATTTTTGCTGGCGTTCAGATTTCCGCAAATTTGGCCAGGTGTGCCTTTTGGTTGCCTAAAAGGTTCTTTTGAATGAGCCAGTTAGTTTTTGAGAACGTCTTTTTTTCCTGGCATAACAAGATGTACCAAACTCATCTTGTCCATTTTCTGACTGACGCCTGGATTCAGCCATTTCTCCAAAGAGCTCTGACTCCTTTTAGTGGAGAATGATATTTAGAGATCATAGTCTAGGTGCTACACGTGCTTATTTTTTGGAGCTTGTATTTGCTTCAAGGCCTTTGCATGGAAAGAACTAGGAGATATTTATTTTTTGTGGGGGGAAAAAAATCCATGAATTTCTTCTGATGTTACCAATTCAGGTTTGGCCTTACAGGTTTTTATTTAATTTCTTTGATTTTTGAAAAATTTTAATCTCCTTTCTCTTACAGGGAAAATCTTGTTTTATAACTAAACACAATTACTTGTTTGCTTTATTCTGTCATATAGTTCCAGTATTATACGTAGTAATGCCAATATTACTACTAACAGGACTTCTGAATGAAGATTAATATTTCTTTTTTTTTTAAGATTTTATTAATTAGAGAGAGAGCACAACCAGGGGGCGTGGCAGGCAGAGGGAGAAGCAGGCTCCCTCCTGAGCTGGGAGCCTGATAGGGGGCTCAATCCCAGGACCCAGGGATCACGACCTGAGCTGAAGGCAGATACTTAACCATCTGAGCCACCCAGCGCCCCAAGATTAATATTTCTTAGCAAGGTATTTGTCCTTAGAGTCTACCAGGGATGTAAAGTCAAAATACTATCTTCTAACATGACTTGAAAAAAATATTTTTTTCTGTACGGTAATGTAACCAAGCTGATATATTGTTAGACATTGTATTTCAGTTTGTTTTAAATTTTTAGTGATTATTTTGTGTTAAAATTTAATTTTTATTATTTAAAATAATCACATGGTTCCAAAGTTGAAACCATGTAATCAGTGCAGTTGGGAAGGCTTTGCTTCCATGTGGTTTATTCCACTCAAGGAAGGTTTCCTTTTGCAGATGTGATCGAGTGCATTTGTGTGTTTGTGTTTCCTGCGCTTTTACGTAGAAGATGTCTGCTGTGCATACAGTCTGCTCCTTTTGCTTTTCCCAGCTGACTGCATCTGGTGCACTGAGCTGGTCACAGTGTGAAGAGCTTTTCCTCATTCCTGCCACTGGCAGCGTTTTACTCCATTATCCGAAAGTACCAGGCTCCCTCCACCTGCGCTCTTGGCTGGGTCCTTTCCGCACTGGTGCCCTGCCCCAGGCCTGTGGTGAGGTGCTCTGCATCAGCTTCCATCTGTGCCAGCGCGTGTCTGTGGGCAGAGCCGCGGAAGTGGGGTTGCTCTGTCAGATGTACACGTATATCTGATTTTGCCAAATACCGCCAAATTTTGCTCCTTGAGTATGTACCTTTTTTGCCACCACCCAAAATAGTATGTTGTCAGAATTTCAGACTTTTACCAGTTCGATTGTTGAGAAATGGCATCTTACTATTATCTTTATTTGAAGTCATAAAATGACTTCAAATAAACTCATGGGTGAGTTTGTTCATCCTTTTTTATATGAATCATTTTTACCTCTTTTCTGAGCTGTCTATTGCATTTCTGGATGTTTTTTGGCTCATTTTTCAAGTGAATTATTGGTGTTTTTCTTCTCAGATTTTAGGAACTCTATTTTTATTTATTTATGGGGGTGGGGAGGAGGCAAGGGACGGTTTATTCTCACAGCCAAGCAAAGGACGAGGCCCCCAGCCTTGGTAGTGACTGAGACAGCCCCCTCGGGCCTCAGCGTGCAGCTGGTGACGGCGTGGAGCCCCGAGTGTCAGGCTGACTGGCTCCTGTCCCCTGTGGATGGTGCTTAGTGAGGGCTGGGGTAGGGGGCTTGACTGTGAGGTAAGAGGCATCTGGAGTGGCTCAGTGGGCTGGGAAGATGTGGCGGGAAATGTCATCAGGCCAGGTAGGAGGATCTCCCCGGTTCACCCCTGGTGTCTGTGGATGGAGCCCGGCTCCGAGGCCTCGAGGATGGCGTTAGAAAACAGCGCTCCGGGCAGGTCCTGCTTGTTGGCGGACCGCGGGGTTGCTCCAGCCAGGCTCCCTTCCGCACAGGCTCTGGAGCTCCTGCTGGTGGTCTGGCTGTGCTGGTGGCCGGCGCTGTCCCCCACCCAGACGAGGCCGGCTGTGCTCTTGTACCTGTTCCGCCAGGAGGACCGCACGGACCGCTGGCCGCCCACGTCCCAGGGGTTCAGCTTCAGTCATCTGTGCTCCAGGCTCTTCGTGTTGAAGCCCAGCATCAGGGAGGTGGTGTTGATGTCTTCCCCCTTGCACTTCTTGAGGGGATAGTTGTTTTGCCGGCATTGTCCAGGCTGAGCGTGATCACTTGCAGCTCCCACTCTTTCTGATTCATCTTCAGAATGGTCAGAAGCCCCATGGTTCCGGTAGCCCCCCAGGAACTCTTTCTATATTGGCAGAAATCTGCCATGTTAGTTGGAAGTGTTTTTTTTCCCTAGTGTGTCACTTGTCTTTAGAAAATTTGTGTAGTCAGATTTGTTTACATTTCTTTAGTTGCTGTATGATATATATTTGTATTTTAGTGTGTAATTTTTAAAATATAGATTTCCATAAAGATGTTTGTTTATTACACAATAAAAACTTTAAAACCACTAATTGACCTGAACATGTGGACCCCGTCGAAAGGTGTACTTAAAACTGTTCATAGAAATGTTCTCCATGACTGTGGCCAGACTGCAAGGGAAATTGCCTTGGAGTTAGGGACATTGTATAACCCCATTCATAGGAACCATCATGGCTTAGTGGAGAGAATGATGGCATTTTGTGTGTGCACACGTGTGAGAGAGAGAGTAGGGCTACCAGGTTTGTAGATCAAGGAAATGCATCAGCCATAATGTATCCGGACTTTATCAAGGAACTCAGCAACGTCTTTAATCACATTCTTGTGTTGATGATCTGGGTCTCGTACAGTCAGATGAATGAGGAAGCAGTTGTACTCAAAGGCTGATTAGTGCCAAGCTGAGAAATATTACCAGTTGGTAACTAGCATGCAGATGACTCAAGAATTTAACTTTACTGGGACCTCATGAGAATCAACTATATTAGGTCGTAACCAAAAAGCTAATTTGGTCTTACATTGCATTAGTTACAGGTGTCCTGTTAGAAACAACAATGTACTTAGAGTTGATCAGAACTTTTGGAATCCTGTGATCAGTTCTGGAAATGGTGTCAGGCCAGGTGGATAGAACACTAATGTGTTCAAGAGAGAAGTACGTGGATTTGGAATTTTGTCACAGGAAAGAGAACAGTTGGAGGAACTAGAATTAGAGTGCCGTTCTGGAAAGGGACTAGACTTGTTCTAAATCCGCAGTTCTCCACGAGGGCAGTTTTGTCTCCTGGAGGATGTATGCAGATGTGTGGAGATGTTTTTGGTTTTCACAACTGAGGGGGGGGGGGGGCTACTGGCATGTAGGTTATAGAGGCCAGGGGTGTTCTCGTATCCCACAGTGCATAGCACACCTCCCACAGTACAGAATTCTGCAGTCCCAAATGTCATGGTGCAACTCTCACCTGTAGCAAGAAGAAGAAGTACATTTCACCTTGTAGTCCACATTTTACCTTATAGCCCAGGGTATACACAGGAATGACTGGAATTAAGATTTCTTGAGCCAGGGGCACCTGGGTGGCTCAGTCGTTAAGTGTCTGCCTTCGGCTCAGGTCATGATCCCAGGGTCCTGGGATCGAGCCCCGCATTGGGCTCCCTGCTCCACGGGAAGCCTGCTTCTCCCTCTCCCACTCCCCTTGCTTGTGTTCCCTCTCTCACTGTCTCTCTCTCTCTGTCAAATAAATGAATAAAATCTTAAAAAAAAAAAAAAGATTTCATGAGCCAGTACTTGCCCCGTTTCCTTACCCAGAGTGCATTGTACCCAGTAGAAATCATCTATTCTATACCATTTCATTAATAAATGGGGAAAAACCATTCATAAACCACGGTTTGAATATAGGCATAAATAACACCAAAGGATAAAATTAAGCCCAACTGGTAAAGCCACAGGAGATGAATTTGCTTTTGTATAAAACCATACTTTCCTGCTGTCGAGCTATACAAAGAAAGAATGGCCTGCATGGCCAGTGAGTTTGCCCTCATTGGAGTTGTCATGGGGATTTCTTAACTTGAGGTCTAGGAACAGACATCATGGGGTCTTGGAACAGATGGGAAGGTCATTACATCTTTATTTTTAGTAAATAAATTTTTGTGAACCTATACCTGAAATTTATCATTTTCTTCACTTACGAGATTATACTCATATCTACTTCAGAATTAGAGTTGTATGAATCAACTCTAGAACTTACTATGTTAGTAAAGATGCACTAGTTTTTACTATATTATGGTTTTTGAAAATTATTTTTTAAAATAGATTTTATTTATTTGACAGAGAGTGTATGGGCAGGGGTAACGGCAGGGAGAGGGAGAGGCAGGCTCCCCGCTGAGCAGGGAGCCCGATGCAGGGCTCAATCCCATGGCCCTGAGATCATGGCCTGAGCCTAAGGCAGATGCTTAACCAACCGAGCCACCCAGGCGCCCC
>NW_027397068.1:79048940-79100312 GCF_003265705.2 Callorhinus ursinus
AAAGGGGATTAAGAGGACACTTGGGGGGTGCCTGAGAGCTACACAGTTGTTACATTGTACACCTGAAACTGATACAGCACTGTATGTTAATTACACCTGATACTAAACACATAATTCTTTAAAAAGAAAACATAGGGTTTCTCAGTAGCTCCCCACCCATAGGAATGGAGAGTAGGTGGGAAGAGTAGACAAATGGCAAATTCAATTGGGAATGAATGAGCCTGGTGAGGACATTTGACAGTTGTTACTTATTTTAGGCTTTCCTGAAATGCATATAATTTTAGTTTAATAAACAGTGTTTATACAAGTAAGATTCCAAAAACCCATATTCAAGTATTTCTTCCATCTTCTATCTAAATTATTAACACTCAAATGGCTGTTGTCCAGTTGATTGATTTACGTACTAATAATGTGTGTGTGTGTGTGTATGTGTGTTTTGAGGCACAGCCATATTTTTTCTTAACATTTTGCACCTATTTTTGGAGGCACCAGCATTAGAAATGAATTATGTGTATGTAATAGAGTGGTGTGTTCTGTCCACTGCCCTTTCCTCCATGGGGAGTTGGATGATTCCCTGTTTCAGTTAGCAGTGCTTTGCTGCAGGCTAGGAAATGGCTTCACATAAATGCTGGACACAATGAGAAGAAAGGTGGATCAGCACGGTCGACCCATGTAGCTTTAGAACAAATGGTTCTTAGTAGTTTGAGCAGAAGAAGATTTGGGATTGCCCTGGTGAGTTTTTACTGGTTTGGAGAGGGCCAGTTGATTATCAGTTTCATTAATTAATAAGATTGATAAAATATTTCAAAGCTAATCTCTACCTTTAACCCTTTGTTGTTTGCATTGGCTCTCTAGTAATTTATAAAATAGCCTTCTGTGGTTTGGGGTTTTTGTTGTTGTTGTTTTTGGTCTGTTCTTTCTGATAAATACTAAAATAATTTTGTTTCCGAGTTATCATTAAATCCACCCCAAGTAGTGTTCATTTCTATTGTAATAATCCTTGTGATAATATTTCTCAGGGAGAAGTTTATACAAAGGTAAATATACACCTTTAGGAAAGAAAGAAACTTGTTTTCCTTTCAGGAAAAATTACCCTTAAGGAAGGGAAAACAGGTGATACATTGTGTCTTCTGCCTCTCATTTAGATTATTGCTGTTGGCATATGGTAGCGGACTGTGCTGGTTATAGTACTTACCCCAGTTTACCCCAGTTACTGGCCTACGTGCTCCAAACACAAGTTTCTTCCTGAAAATACGCTGCCAACAAGTAGGCACTTCATTTAGGTATTGGAGGATCTACAACGGTGTTTTTAAATTTTAAATATTGTTGTCTCTTGGGTATTTGTGTAAGGACTTTGTTAAGGAAACATTTGTCTTTGTTAAATTATAACTGTATTGGCTGCGGCATTATCAGAATATTAGCCCTGTTGTTGAAACTTCAGGGCTGCTTATTACAGATTTAAAGTTTTGTTCCAGAGTCCTTATCAGTTCAGAGCAGACAAACCACAGATGGAAGAATCAGACGTTGTTATTGGAAGTTTTGACTCAAATTTGTTATTTTTATGTGCGAAGCAATGTATTAGAGACTGAGGGAGGGCCTAGAACAGTGAATCAGAGACTCCCTCAGGAAAGCTACCCTATAGTGGGAGCGTTGATTGCTAGTTCTTTATATAGTTTACTCCTCAAAACAAGCTTATTTTCATTTTATAATTAATGAAATTGGAGCTCACATGCATATCAGAGAGCTCATTCAAAGATACAGCTATTAAGTTGAAATACCAACTTATTTCTTCCCTGCTGCAAACTCCCAGGTGTCCCTTGCACCATGCAGTGTGGCCAGGCTCGTAGGCTAATGGAGGAATTAATGAGGCACTGAGTGCGGTGAGCCTGGCCTCCCATCCCAAAGTGAGCGTTAAGATACTTAAGATCTGTCTGAATGGTGATTCTGGCAAGTCATTGACCCCTCTGAGTGTCAGAATTCTTTCTCTTCACTATTTTTCTGGAACTCCTCTTGTACCTGTTGTAAAGAAAAGGAAGAAATTCATACCAGTCTTCCTCTAGATGATGAAGTGACTTGAAGGGGCTGCAGAGCATAGTGGTGTAAAAGTTGAGGTTTCATGGACAGCTAATCCTGGCTGCATCTCAGCCGTGCTCCTTGGCAAGCTGTCTGATCATAGTTAAAACATACTTAAAACCTCTATGGGCCTTTTGTACCCCCCTGTAAAGTCAAGATGATAACAGTACCTAGTTCATGTTTGAGGAATTAAATGCTGAACTCCTAGTATCTGGCACATAGTAGCCCTTAATATATGTTAGTTATTATTTTTTGTTTGGTCATTACACACCAAACTTTAAGGTTCAAGAACTTGATTTTACCAATCTTTTCAGGTCTGATAAAATTCTGTGGACTTAGTCAAAACAGGCCAAACTTGTATTTGGTTGAATAATTAAACACAATGCTAATGTATTAATTTATTTAAGGTGTTATTCTAATAACAGCTACACTCAGGTATTGTGTGATATTGAGGTAACCAGGCAAACTAAGTTAATATTTATTAACATTTATCTAGTGCAAATGAAATCAAAGGTAGTTTTAATAGGCTGCTTTATATAGGCTAGGTGTAGAACCTGGAGATTTGTTTCTTTAAAAACATCAACAGAAATATTATTTCTCTGTAGACATGGGTACTATTGCTTGCTGGATCTCTACCCTTGGGTTTACTCCTTTTTTTCCTTTTATCTCAACATTTTATGTGAGATCAGTACCAGAATCACATTAATAATGGAGATTTTGTATTTTTAGTTTCCTCTTAAAAACGGTAGTAATCTATACATAAGGGATTTTCACGAGGATGATTGAGGGATCTCCTCCTTTCTATGCTTGCCTTACCAGATTCATTCTTGATCATTTCCTTTGTGTTCTTGGCCAAGTTGGGCATTCCCTCCCAGATCTTTGATGTCTGGTATTTTCGAGTTTTTTGTGGACAGTTACCAGGGACAGTGGTGCTTTCTTGTCTTTGGGATCCACAGGTACACCTGTCTTATTCTTGTCACAAATGATGTAAAATTACTCTGTTAACAAAATGATCAAGTGGGAGGTTACTTTGCCTTTTTGGTTGGTTTAACTTCATCTATAAAGCATGAGCCCTTGGAGGAGCCAGGGCCAATTAATATTTGAGACCGTTAGGTGTGATATACAGGTGATTTCAGAGTGGTAGTGGTGATGATAGTATCAGAATCCTAGGATAAAAGTAGGACTCCCATAATAAACACATTTATGCAACTAAATGTGTAGAATAATTCTTGTTTCCTACTGTGTTGTCTTAGGATAGCCTGAGGAGGGTGGTGGATAGGGAGAGTAGAGAAGCATTTGAATGATGAAAGGGAGGGGTGCAGGGAGGGGACCTGTGAGCAAAGGGGAGCTGGGGAAGGAAGCCCTGCAGGGGGAGGTGTTCAGACAGCTCCTGGCACCCAGGAAGTACTTGGTGCCCAGGAGCTATTTGTAATACCAGTAATACTGTACTTAAAGTAGTAGTAATAATAGTACTATACTGTACTGACATACACATTTACAGTTTAGGGGCATCTTTCACATCTGGAGGTTTCGGGGTTGCCAGACTAAAAGATAAACCTTCAAAAAGGATGTTTAACTTTTCTTTGCTGCTTGACCTAGGCTAACAGAGAGGCAGTTTATATGATTTTGAGAGCCTGGGGCAGGGCTATTAATATAGTTCCCATTTTGCTAACTCATAAAGCGTTTTTCAGTCTCATGCCCATAATCAATGGCCCTACTTCAATCCAAGATCTGTGGTTCAATGGTATTTATTTATTTATTTACACACAGGCTCGCTTACTCTCTGTTTTCCCTGGGGCAGTGGGAAATGGGTAGGATGGACTGACTGCCTAGTGGTCGGACAGGATCTGAGCAAGCACAGTAAAGCTTTGGGGCTAGAAATATGTCTTAATGTCTCATTTTCTGTTTTAATTTTCATATAGTTTATACAGTTAGCCACATTCTAATATCCCACAACCATAACAATTATTAAGGCATAATTATTAGTGAAGAATAAGCAAATAGATTAGGAGGAAGTAGAGAAAGCTTACTTGTGATGGGCTTTGAGCCCCTAGAAAGGCCATTGCCAGGAGTAAAGCTAAGGAGTGACATCATCTGACTTACTTTTAACAAAACTTTGGATGGATTCTAGGTGTCTACTGAAGGTGGAATGACTTGACGTGCTAGCGTGGAGGGCGAGAAGTGGGGACAACTGATGAGCCATGGACCTTTGGTGGTGCTGGGGGCAGTGAGGGTAGCCAAGGAGTTAGAAACACTCCCTATGCTTTTTTCGTGTTCAGGCAAATAATGGGGAACACAGGAGCTCTGGACCTTACCCTTCCGCTCCCCTTCCCCCCTCCCATCTCCCCAGGGAAAGTGTAACCCACCAAACAAGAACCAGATTCTCTCTGATACAGTGGTTCAGCTGTGGGATATGAACCACTGAGTCTTATGGTTGTAGCAAAAGGCCTGGAAGCCCACGTAAGTTTCACCTGACTGACTTGCATTTTAATTAAAAAGGGAAACAAGGAAGTAACAGGAAAGAACATCGCATAGTTGCATGGGCTACAGTCTTAGAGTAGTATTCCTTCACTTGTAAGACCATTGTATTTTTTTCTAGAAGTAAGGTTTTGAGAAAAATCTAAATTGTGTTCATTGATTTTGGCCAAGTAGTTCATATTAAAATTAGTTACAGTTATATTCTGCAAAAGTTAAAGAGTTTCCATTTATTCACATTCATGGTAGAATTGGGGCTAACATTTCCCCTGTGGAAATGGTCTCTTTCTTCATTGAGGCTTTATATTCCCCAGGTTGGGCAGGACCTAAGGGACTGATAAGCGTGGACTTTGGGGACCCGTGGATCTGGATTTTAACTCTGGATTTGCCATATAACTACTTGAACAAGCAATTTAAACTTTGTTTTAAGGACCAAATCTTGAAAATAGAGTTTAATAATAAATCTACTTAACTGGGCCATTATAAAGACATAGTAAAATACTACATGTCAAGGTGTGCCTGGTACTTGTTGAAGACTCATTAATATTAGCTGTTACTAACAGCTGCCTCTACACTGTTGTCTTAGATGTGAGACGAGTAAGCAGAAGTTGTAAATAACTTATCCCGAGTCACATAATTAAATTTGAGGACTAAAATGCCTTGTCTCTCAGTTTCTGTCTCAGATGTTCATGGTAATGAAACATTTTTAAAAAGTGATGAATAGCCTTTTTCATTTATTATTGTTATAAAAAGTGAATCTTTAGAATGTTATTTTTCCAAAAATGTATCTTTTTGTTTTCTTTTAGGATTTGGAGTTTCATGGAGTGATGAGATTTTATTTTCAAGATAAAGCTGCTGGGAATTTTGCAACAAAATGCATTCGGGTCTCTAGTACTGCCACCACTCAAGATGTGATCGAGACACTGGCGGAGAAATTCCGGCCTGACATGCGGATGCTGTCGTCCCCCAAGTACTCCCTCTATGAAGTGCACGTCAGCGGAGGTCCGTGCGTGCACACACGGGGCACTGGCGGGGTGTCCCTCTCTTGGATAGACCAAAACACTTGTTGGTCCCCAGGGCAGCTCAGTTACAGCCCTGCTTTCCTGCAGGTCCTTCTCTTTCTGGAGGGGCTGGGGAGCATTTGACAGGCGGGCAAAATGTTTGCGTGTCTGCGAAATGTTCTTATGAGATCTTGGCACATACATCTGTGGGAAGTTAGAGTGAATGTGTTAATTTAATACATGCTTATTTCTTCAGAGATAAGTAGCATGACATTACCTCATTAAAATTAGCCAGCAGTTCCAGGTGTCATACACACACTGATGATGCAATATGCTACTTGCTTTTGGAGCAATAGTTCATGTAACTCTTATGTGTAGATTATAATATTACAATTAATTTTAACCCAGTTAAATATTATATGAGTTATCAGTCTTACAAAAATGAGTATTTTGTAATGTGAGATAGTATATTTTCATTATTATTTGGGAATAATTAGGGCATCTTGAGGAAATTGTCTTATGTGTAGTTAGTGATTTCTCCTTGTTTTTAATGTTTAAAATTTCTTAAAATATCCTCTGTATCTATATCCAGTAGCAATTTTAAGTTGGACTGATTAGAAATGTAGAAATTTCTAAAAATTTTTTATGAGTGCTTTGGAAGTATTGAGTTACCTATAAAAAATACAAATCTCAATTAATGCAGCAAATAAAAGATTACATACAGCCCAAACCAAAATTTAATACCTGTTAAATTCCATCCCCAAGTCCTCTTGAACATAAGTGATCTGTCTTAACTTCAGAATGACAGCTGTGTGTGTATATTTGAAATTGGGGGAAAAGTTTTGTATTGTGTGGAATTTGGGTATGGCCACACACTTTTTCCCCAGTAGAGTATCAGATAGGTCATATTCATTTATTACTCTGTTAACGTTATGAGGGTATCCCACTACACAGACGATACCCAAACTGGATTTGACAACAGAGGATACTTCACTTTGGATGGTTTTTCTGAGGTTGACTTTTTCCTTTACTCAGAATCATTATAACCAGGTTATCGAGAAGAAAATACTCTCACTTTCAGACCTTTTTGTGTTTTTACTTTTTGGTCATTTGAAAACCACCAAGTGAAGTCTTTGGAATAATATGTAAGATTGGAATTTGAGATCTAAAAATGGAATGATTTGATTTTTTTAAAAGAAACTTTTTCTTTTACATTTCCTTTAATTAAAAAGTAAACTCTCTTATCTGTAAGGGGGTGAGAACAAATAAAGATGGGTGGAGAAGAAGGGGAAAGTCTTGCCCACACCCTGAGGAGAGTGGCCAGGACATCTGGCTCTGTCCCTCACACGTCCATGCTCACCACAGTGGGTCGCACCTGGGCCTCAGGTATAGGGGGAGAGCCCTTGTCTGCACGATCTCAGTTTTCAGGTCATGGAGCCCTTAGGGTGTCAGTGATTTTTCAGTGGCACCTCTGGGCGAAAGGGAATACCTAACATTTCATTTTATTCAGTAGTTTGATTCAGACAAGTTAATAAGTATTTATGCTCTAACAACTTGGTAGATGTTTGAAAAAATCGTGCACATAAAATGAAAACTAAAATTTTCATCCCTGATGGGGATTATGTGCCCTCATTTCCCATCCTGGTTGGTTTGGGCAGTGCTGCTGGTTTTGTCCAGCACCACGGAAATCCCACCTTGATATTGACGTTGATGCTAGCAGAAGGGACGATGAAGTCCGGTGTGGGCTAGGGGCTGCCTGCAGCTAGCAGTTCATGCAGCATCTGCCTGATGCAACTTGTTTCCCTGAAGATTTAAAATACTCCTCCTCAGCGAGTGTTCAGGGCACCTCACCTCATGCTTGTGAACTGTAGGTCCAGTGTGCTGAATCCCAGGCCCCAACCCGCACTCCACCACCAGGGAGACTCCACTCTCATCCTTCCTGTGTTTTAGGATTCCTTATGTGAAATCAGCTGGGAAAACAGAAAGGATTCCGCTGTTAAAAAACAATATGAGAACCTCTAAGGCAGAAAGATATCTTAAAGTTATAAAGTTGTGGTAGGATCCTGACTGTATTTACATTTAATAGTTAGGCTCACAGGCTTTAGAATACCCCACCCCTGTTCTTATTTGACTTTTACAATTTCGACTTAGTTCTTAAAATTAGTTCTCTAAAAATATACTATGAAGGATTTTGATCTAATACAAACTTTGCAGTAAGAAGAACTTGGTAATTGTGGTTTGTAGCAGGAATTTCAAACTTCATCCACTTCCTAATTTATTGTTCTCATTTTCATTTCTCGTATTTTCGGTTCATAAAATAAGATATTTGAATTTGTTATTACTGTGTTATAATTAACATTGCTGTTTATATACAGTATTTACTAAAAGCCTGTCTTAAGTCTATTTATCCTTTAAATTTTGCCCCGTTAATTCCTGCTTCCTTTACCACAGTAGTTCTCCAGCTGGCCTCCACCTCCTGTGCTTGCTCTGCTCATTGTAGACATCCTGTCAACAGTTACACGGATGATCTTGGCCCACTGTAGGCTTCTGATAGGTGGCCGAGGTGTGCCAGGCCCTCAGGGAGCCCGTTCCATCCCATTCCTGACCAGTAGGCCCTGAGGCATGTTAGATGTGTATGTAGCAAGCAAGGAAGGAATACTCTTAAACCTAAGGCTGTCCTAACGAAGAGATGGGATGGTGGTTTCATGGTGGGACGTGCTGTGAGGGCTGGACCTGGTGAGTTTGGGAGAGGAGAGGTAGCAAGAGGAGCACAGCTGTTGTCGTGCGAGAAGGAAATCTCACACGTCAGCCGAACTCCTGTGTTACGTTAATGTTCCCTTATTTTCCAGTTGCATATATGAGGTAATTTGATTTACAGAATTAGCCTGATAGCAAAGCCCTATATATTTTTTTTTCCAGTTTGTGTGTATTTCTCTTATTTTCCCAGTTGGATTCTAAATGTTGTAAGGCATTATCCCTGGTCGGTGTTTGGCACTGGGTACATGGTAGTGTATATTATAGTGGCAACAAAATAGTAAATAATTAAAACTAACGTAACATTTTGAATTACATTTCGGCCTGTTAGTAAATACTTGTGGTGATAAGGTATTTATGTCTACAAAATTAAACGTGTTTGAGAATGTTGTATTAGCTGGTGCCATTAAATAACCATGACTTAACTTTTTTTCATTTCATGATTTGAAGAAGAAAGAAGATTGGCTATAGATGAGAAGCCCCTGGTCGTTCAGTTGAATTGGAACAAAGATGACCGGGAGGGCAGATTTGTTCTCAAGAATGAGAACGATGCCGTCCCCCCTAAGGTAGGATCCCTCAGCCTCTCGTGCTGACGGTGTCCCCCCTAAGGTAGGATCCCTCAGCCTCTCGTGCTGACGGTGTCCCGGGCCCAGGTCTGACCAAGACGAGCACGAGACTGGCATGTTAATTAGTGTCATAGAACTCCACGGAACTTTCCTGTTGGCCGCTTTTCCTAAGTGACTTTTTTACCCACCTCCCAGAAAAAAATTGAAAGGAGTTCTACTTATCCTTGTTTCATCCTCTGTTTCACTAACTACTCCCTGATGTTGCTCTTTACTTTTGCAAAGAAGCATTATGGAAGCTTTTGTTATTAGAAGATTTAATGATCAAGTAATCAGCTCCAGGTTTTTTACCAAATTAGAAATTCAAAATATGTTTTAAGAAGAATCACAACCTATTTTGTGTGACTTTTCAGATACAACTTAATAAGGCACATTTAAAACCTTTTCTGTACTCTGTGTAAGATTAGACGTTAGCCAACTGTCTGGGCTGATGTAATGCAGTGCAGTGATACCAAACTTTCTTCGGTAGTGGGGTGTCTGGAATTCCTATGCCGCTGTGCTCATGTGGAACACTGTGAAATACAGATAAGATTTGAAACTAACGATGATTTCTGTGCTAAATCAAGTGGCATCTTACACTAGAATTCATTATTGACAAGTGATAGCAAATGCAGAGGTCAAGAATATTTTGAGAAAAATCTTCTATTTATTTTCCTCAACAGATTGGGAAAAGAGTGCCATTGTTCACTTCTGGAAACAGAAAATTTTCACTTTATTTGTGTGATGTTAGTGTTCAATGTTGAAGAGTTTTAGATACACAAAATGTGTTCTTGGCCTTGGCCTGTGCTTTAGTGGCTTGGTATTTGTAGCAAATACAAATACATATAAAGTAATAATGAACATCTCTCTTTTTTTTTGGTCCATGTGTTAGTTCATTTCTGCACCATGATTTCAGCTGTGGGCCAGAGATCCTCATTCATGTGGATCAGAGGTCTTATTAGGGTTAGGACAGTGCTGACGTGGCTAGCAGTGAAAATGGAAATGCTAACTTAGATAAAACAGAAGGTAGTTTATTTCCCAATACAGTAACCATTCTTTCGTGTTTTTTCTTAATTCTTTACCAGTCAGCCTATTAATTATACCAAAAAATTAATGTCTATGTCATCTGCTAGCAGGCCATGTTGTAAATTAAGAATAAACAAGCAGATAAACAAGATCTGGAGAAGAAATTAGAAGTTTTTGCACAAATAGTACTTATAATTTGCTTGAAATGAAAAAGCCAGTTTCTTACAGTATGCTTAACATTTCTTTTGAAGTTAGAGAAAACATGTATAAAGTAGATGAAGATTTAAACAGTTATTTCCTTTTTTTAAGATTTTATTTCTTAGCGAGAGAGCAGGGGGAGGGGCGAAGGGAGACGGAGAAGGACGAACAGACTCTGTACCAAGTGCAGAGCCCAGTGCGGGGCTCAGTCCCACAGCCCCAAGAGGATGACCTGAGCTGAAATCCGGAGTCCCACGCTCAGCCGACTAAGCCACCCAGGCACCCCAGTTATTTCCATATTTTGATTAGGCGGCTTTTTTAAGAGTAGCTATGTAAACTACTTGGATTTTTATTTATTGAAAATCAGATTTCATGATTCCTACCCTAGTTTTCTTGGTGGGTTTGGTTTTCTGTTTGTTTGCTTGCTTGCATATTAGTTTTGAATTGCAGTAAAATATACACATGGTGAAAGGCACAGATCTTGGATGTATAATTCATTAAGTTTTACTAAATACATGCCTGTAACCATTAGCCCAGTCAAGGTAAAGGACATTTCCATGCCCCGGATGCAGCTGGGTTTGGCGTTAACATGTGAAATGAAGTTAGCTAGCCATAGAGAACTTTCTGTGATTCTGTGTAACAGCCGCCTTAGTGATGATGCTACTTTTATCAGAAGGCTCAAAGCAATGGACCTGAAAAGCAGGAGAAAGAAGGTGTTATCCAGAACTTCAAGAGAACTCTCTCAAAAAAAGAAAAGAAGGAGAAAAAGAAGAGAGAAAAAGAGGCAGTGAGGCAGGCGTCTGATAAGGACGATAGGCCTTTCCAAGGGGATGACATGTAAGTAATTCTGGAAATACCTATTTCCTTTTGCTCTAATAAGCTGAATGTTTTTAATGTAGCAGACCTCATCAAATTACCAGATAAACTGTGAAGAGAATGAACATCCGTTACGAAGTTAATTTCGGTACCCTCTGGCTCTTGTGTGTGGGGAAGGTGGAGGGTCTCACCTGAGCAAGGTTTACAGCCCACCGTACCTGTCTCGTGGGTTTGGTAATCCGAAAGAAGCAACCTGGTGAACAGTATTGTTTTTTTCTGAGTAGACCATTGATGTCCGTATTCTCTTCATCTCTGGCCTTTGTTTCTGGCTTTTTTGGTCCTTAAGGCGGCAGTGCCTTCCTGCAGACCCTAACTATGCTGAACACTCATCACAGGTGGGCAAGAACAGCGAGAGGGGCAGCTAAGGTTCAGATGCACCATCTAGTTGACTCCAGCCCCACCGGCTCCCATTCCTTACTTTGTCACACCAGCCCCATCTTAGTTGTACTTAGCTCTCGGAAGGCATTTGAACTTCTGACCGAGTCAGGCCGTTCGTTAGGCCAGCGCGCGTTGTGCACTTCCTCCTAGGCACCTCCTCTCCTGGCTGGGGACGGCAGCAGAGCGTCCGCACTGTCCTTCCAGTGCTGAAGTAGCGGGCGTGCGTGTTAGGACGCCAGAGCATACGGATTGGTCAGAAGGAGAGCCTAACCTGTCATCGCAGGAGCCCAAAGAGAGCTGTAGGGTTTTTGTTACTGTTTTTTTAAGATTTTATTTATTTATTGGTCAGAGACAGAGCACAAGCGGGGGGAGCAGCAGGCAGAGGGAGAGGGAGAAGCAGGCTCCTTGCTGAGCAGGGAGCCTGACATGGGGTTCATTCCCAGGACCCTGGGAGCATGACTTGAGCTGAAGGCAGATGCTTAACAGCCTGAGCCAGCCAGGCGCCCCCTATAGTTTGTTTTTGATACACAAATACGCAAATATGAAAAACATATACTTCATACGTTTATGTAGAGTTTTTAAACAAATACAATCATAGGCTTTTAAAACTAGAGCTTTCCACATGATATTTTTCCACTAGAATGTATTCCATAAATGCATATATATATTCACAAGTATATATTTTCACAAAAGTATGAAGTCATTTAAACGATTATGTAGTAATCTCTCATATAGTTTTTTCAAATTCTATCTCACTGGCCCCTTTTTGTGTACTTATAGGTAGTTCACAGGTTCTTTGGTCTTATAAGTAATACTTCTGTGACCGTCCTCGCTCTCCAACTCTGGGAGTGCTCTAGAAGACTGCTCAGGGGCAGCCTGAGGCCGCATGCATCCCCAGGCTGCCCCTGGAAGTGTCTTCCGGAGCCCACGAGCCTGCTGCCGTCCTCCCGCCGTGAGAACGGTCATACACTCCCTTCTCCACAGTGTATAATACCTCCAGTAACTCGAGTTTATTTTATCATTCGCAAGGTGGATGTCTTTTTACACATTCACTAACCATTTATATTCTGTTGTAGTGACTTCCTCAAGTCTTTCTTTGTTATTTGATCCAGTGTTCTGTATCTATTGAGGACAGTTAACCATTCCTTAGTTAATGATGGTTTACTTTACAGTGGAATCCAGCCCATTTTGGATTGCATCAAAGTGGGTTTAGGTATTAATCTGTCAGGCACTGATGTCTATGTAGTGAGTGTAAACTCTTGAGTAAAGTATTACATAGTAAGCCTCTCTTTAGCATAAATGGAACTTGTGTAAATATATTGCTTATACATGAAAAATATCAAAGAAAAGGAGCGTTTGAAACTTAGGCTATGGTTTGTCCTAATTATCAGTTTAGTTTATGAGGTGATATATTGTCTGTGTTTAGAAAATTAGTTAAAATGAATTAAGTTGTTCAAATTGGTTGATTCAAAGCTTGGTTTTATGTTGTTAGAAAGAAGGAGCAGGTGGCAGGGAGGGGCAGAGAGACAGACTCCCTGCTGAGTGCTGAGCCCCACGTGGGGCTCAATCTCAGACCCTGAGATCATGACCTGAGTCGAAACCAAGAGTCGGACGCTCAACCCACTGAACCACCCAGGGGCCCCAATGCTTGATTGGTTTTTAATTAAATTATTTTTATGATTAAAAATGACATCTTTAAAGTGTATTTTTCAGAATTTAGTCATCAGTCTTTCTTTAATATGCAGGCTTCAGCTCCTCATTCTCTATAGTCAACTCCTTGTCAGAAGAACTGCTGGAGCATTTCCTTTTGAAAGTTTAGCTTCAAGAAAGTGAATGTTGGTAAATCATTTAGTTGTTAAAAAATCATGCTATTTAAGCTCAAGATTTACTATAATTGTAAGAGAGATTTTTACTAAATAAGACTGTATTTGATCCTTTATTTCTTATGGTCGGAATGTTTTCTCACTCATTTGGTCTATTTTAGGAAAACACTGGTGGAAATTCCTTACATGTATAATTTATACATTTTTCTTTTAGCCTGATTAGTGAACCCACAATAATTAAGTCACATAAACTCACCATGAGATTTTAATGATAAATTTCCCTTTAGTGTGTTGCTTGTATTGAGAGGAACTTCGTTTTGTATCCGCGGCACTCATCAGCACGTGGTCACTTGTCCCCGGCACAACTGTGCACGGGACAGAGCAAGCCCAGGGACATCCGCCACGGGGATGTGTGTCTGATTACAGTGCAGTTCTTCCTAGAAAATACTGTCGGTGCCTTTCTTTTCTTACAGTGAGAATTCCCGACTGGCTGCTGAGGTTTACAAAGACATGCCTGAAACCAGCTTTACCCGAACGATTTCGAATCCAGAGGTGGTCATGAAGCGTCGCCGGCAGCAGAAACTAGAGAGGAGGATGCAGGAGTTCCGGAGCTCTGACGGGCGGCCTGACTCAGGTACCCGCGGCAGGCGTCCCCTGCTGCTGACACAGACCTGGGCCTTGCGGCAGTAAAGGCACCGTGTGCCCTGTGGGTCTGCTCCAGGACCAGCTTTGCCTCAGGCACAGGAGTTCCGGTCACTTAGAGATATGTTTAGTTACATACTTTTCCCCAGTGTGGCTCTTCCTTTTTTTGTTTTTATTTCTGAATTCTGGAAAATATATATGAAAGAAGACAGAAAGATAACAATTTCCTGTGTACTTATTGCCCAGCTTCCATAGTTAATAACTCGTGTCTCATCTCTGCTCCTGCATGGATTGCTCCTCTTCCCAAACCTGGACTATTTTGAAGCAAATCCCAAATTTCTCAGTATTTCATCTTATATTTCAATATATTTTCCTAGAGGTAAGGATTCTTAAAAAATAAAAATAGAAGAAACCACAGTCGCATTGTCACGTACAAAAGAATTGAAGCCAATTCCCTAATACCATCAGCTGTCCTGTCACTGTTCACATGTTCCTGACGGCTGCAGATAATTGTCCAGTCGTGTCGAGGGCCGGGTAGAACCTGCACGCGGCACCTGCTTGGCGTGTCTGTCATTCCAGGTCCTGATCCTGTCTCTTAGCTCACCTCCAGTGTGCTTCACTGGGCATTTGGAAAACCGAGTAGGTTGTTTGTCTTGTAGATTTTGCTGACAGCATCCGGTAGTTTACCATTTTTTCCTCCTTTCTCTGTTTCCTCAATTAGGAGAAGAGGCAGGTTTAGGTTTTTGGGGGAGAGGGAGTGTGGCAGAAATACTTACCTTATTAGCATCCACAGGTGAGCAGTGTTTGTGAAATGTTTTCATGATCTGATGGAGTTAAAGCTTCTCAGTATTTTTCCATCTGTTGCAGTTACTGTCCTTCGGATTCTTGAACTGTCTTTGAGACAGCGAGGATCTCTTCCACCTGGTGCCTCGGGCTTTCGGATGGCCCCAGTGGTCTTGGAGCATCTTCCTGTGTGACAGGACATCTAGGCTCACCTAGTGCATTTCTTGCCTCAGGCTAGGAAGCTGCTGTTTCTCCAAGGAGTCCTTGTTCTTTTCAGTGGGATCAGTATTGGATTGCTAAGAGTGCTCCTCCTTACTGGCTCGTGTTTGCTTTTAATCTTATTTAGTGGACAGAGCTGGAAATACTTTTAATACCTTTTTTTTCCCACTACTTTGATTTCAGAAAATCTGAGTATCTTTTCTCTTATAAAAATTCTTCCCACCTAACACCAATAACAATTATTTGCTTTTCCCTATGATAAATAGTAATATGAAAATAAAAATAATACTGTTATTAACAATATGATACTAAAAAATTTTAAGCTTTTTGGGAGACTTGTCTGTGAGTATATATAAGGATGTACTGTCAAATTACTGTGTTTTTGAAATCACAGAATTGATTCCTGTCTATGTAGTTATAAGCTCATATTCATTTATACTTAGGTTTGTTTTATTTTGCTTTTGATTTTAGAGGTTTGCTTCTTAAAAATTTAATGTACTGTAATAGTTCCCAAGTCAAATCTACTAAACAAGGTATATGTAGAGAAGTTCAGCTTTTGCCCCCGTCAGCCCCTTTAATTACATGGCAGCGTGCTATGTACACTCTTCTCCCACCTTGTCTTTTCCATTTACCGGCATACACTAGAGATTACTCTGTTTCTGAGGGAAATACAGAGTATAAAGAGAGTTAAAACAAACGACTTTACTGTTTTAGCTATAAATTGAACTCATGTACTTTTAGCTATTTAGCTGTTTGACATAAAACTTTTATTTGTAATTAACCTATAATTGTATTCAGCAAAGAAAATATTTGTTAGAAACTAAGTTTTGCTTGTTAAAAAATGATAGCATAAATCATTTTGAGTTTTAAAAAGAAGCCTTGTACGAGAGGACTATATCACTGATCCAGCCTTTTCTACGAATGTCTGAGCTCACAGGACCCACCCGCTCTGCAGTCCTTCCTAACCTTATGCTCGTGGACCTGAGAACGGCTTGTGTCGTGTTGCATCCTCTACACCTGTTAGCTCACTTACTCGGTTTAGGGTTTTGAATGTTGGGACTGCCAGGGTTTCTCTCTTTTTTTTTTTTTTAAAGATTTATTTATTTTGAGAGAGTGAGAAAGAGAGAGAGAGAGAGAGAGAGCACATGAGAGGGGGGAGGGCCAGAGGGAGAAGCAGGTTCCTCGCTGAGCAGGGAGCCCGATGTGGGACTCGATCCCGGGACTCCAGGATCATGACCTGAGCCGAAGGCAGTCGCTTAACCAACGGAGCCACCCAGGCACCCACTGCCAGCGTTTCTCTAACTGTGGACTCCTTCTCTTGAGTCCAAGCCTGAGTCAAAGAGTTTTAACCCCTACCCAGATCACGTTTGTAACTATAATCCAATATACCTATGTGGCAGCAGGTCAGATCCGGCAAGGGGGGCTATGTTGACACTCGTATTACGTTCATGCGAACAGCGTTCTTCTCTCTCCTTAGTAAGTCTCTCTCATCTCCATTCATGAAGTTGTCTGTGGACCATGGTTCTGATATGATAGGCTCACTTGACAGAAACTGCCAGTGATTCCATGTCTTCGGAACTTACAGATAGGGCACTCCCTCCGTGTAGTGTTACCCACGGCCGCTAGCCCTGATTGGAAGCTGGCTCCATCACGTGATTACTTTGATCCTCAGCGCCCTTCTGAGTCTTAGTTATATGTTTCGTGGGAGCTGTAGTGTCAGTGATTCAAAACAGCTAGGAGAGTGGGCTACTTATTAGTTCCATAAATAATGTAACAGATTACCTCTGAGATCCAGATGATGATCTGTTTCTATATATCCTATCTTGTTTGATGAAAGATTCGAAATAACTTAGAAATACATGCACTAAGGAAAATAAAATGAAGAGGAGGGAAAGAAAATACAAAGATGAAGAAAGGTAATAAAATCTTTGAAAGAACAAGAGGAATGCTCAGAGATGCCTAACATAATGCTGACCCATTGCTTGACAGACCTGGAGGGATTCTCATAGGAAGGAGTTTGACATGATCAAAATGATCATTTCCTCTGATTCCTTGAGGAATATTCAAGTATGCTCAGGGACGTGTAAGTCGTGATAAACATAGCTAGCTGAGAGGATCCATTTTTGTAAGTAACTTAATAAAATATTTTTAGAGGAAATACGCTTTTAATGTGGATTAGGATGTAACATTTATATGTATTGTTACAGGAAACTGCATGTCACGTCAGGCTGTGCCCACAGAGACCCATATTTATTGGGAAAATTTGGGAAAATTGGATGGAAAAATTGGATATGATCTGTTAATGAGCTGCTGAAGAGTTTTAAGGTGGGGATTCAGAAGGGTTTTAATTTAGCCTAAGCTTCAGGTCCGGAGTGGTTACTGTGGGAGCAGAATAGAGGATGGATCTGAGGGAACTGCGGTTGGAAATGAGTGCGTGCTGCCCACGTGAGGGATGGGTTTCTGAGCACAGCTGCTGGGAGCGGCTGGTCAGACAGAAGTCATGTACCAAAGCCTGGTGCAGACTGTAACACCCGTTTCCAGCCAGATGCATGTTGACGGACTGCAATGAGAGAATATTTGGGAGCGGAAGACAGGTTTCGTGGAGCTGCTGGTGTGATCTGGGGGGTGTTCTGAGCTGGTAGTTGAGTGGCACGAGACCAGGTTCTGCCCAGCAGTGTCAGATGGAGAGAGAGATTTGGGAGTAATCTGTGGTTGCCAGACAGCAACACTGGGCATGGGTGAGATTCTTTTTGGTAGACAGTATACAGGTAATATAGAAGAATTTAAGGGAAGGCCACTGTTAAGAGGAGTAGGCAAGGACAAGGGGGAAAAAAAAAAAACCTCCAAAGAATTAGGAGGAAAACTAGCAGAACATCCAAGAAGTAGAGGTTAAAGAGATAGTTGGGAGCAGAAGGAACCTTTTTCTATATAGGCTCCCAGGAAACCCTAAAAAACTAAATATTATTAGCAAAATAGCTGTTTATGGCTAATGTTAAGGACATCAGATATATTAAGTTCAGGTATTTTGTTTGTCTTTAATAAATGACTTAGAAAATATATTTTCATAATCTGTTATAGTTACTAGCTTGGCTGTTTCATTGGTAGAAAATATGGGGGACGTGGTCAATGTGGGTAGGGTTTCTGAGACTGACAGCTCAGTCTATTATTTTCCTGTCTGGTTAGCCTGAGGATTGGCTCCCTGAATTCTCATGACTTGACTCACTACACAGCTGATCAGACTCCTAGCTTGTAAGAAGCTTGGACCCTGGACGTTATAAAGCCTTTTTAACACTCGGGTCTATACACTTTGTGATCCTCAAAGTGCAGTTGGCCCCGAAATGCCCTGTATATGTCAGTTAATTGGTTTGTGGCACTGTCTTGCTATCAGCTAAGGCCGTGGATTTCTTACTGAGACATCGTTGGCAGCAGCGTGAGGCTTTTCTAGGAGCCGCTTTGGGAGCTGCAGGGCACAGTGACAGGGATCCCGTAGTTGGGGTCCTCGAGAGCTGTAGGCCTCGGTGTGCCCCTTTTCAGAGCAGGGTAGCAGTCCTGCTTAGTCTCAGAGCTGAAACATAGATTTATACAGATCGATTTCAGTCCATTGTAGGGATTTTAAATTGTTAGCTGCTCCTCTCTTCTTCCTTAGCAAATTGGGTGGTATGTATCTCTACGAGGGGGACACTGTGGTGTTAGGCTCATCAACTGAAAACCTTTTGAATTGGACTCCACACTCATTATACTAAAACCAAGTAAAGTTTTAGATATTCTGAAACATTCAGATGGATGCTAAAAGTCATTCCATCCAGTAACTAAGTTCATTTGGCCAGTGAATATGAATTTTACAGCTACCTTATCATGATGTGTCCTTTAGAAGTGCTACTTAAAATCATGTTATCAAAAAAATAAATAAATAAAATAAAATTATGTTATCTGTAGGAACCATACTGACTTTTTAAATGATTTTCTGGTAAAACCTGTCCTTAAATTTTTTCAGACCAAATAGTCTTTCATCCTCTAAGGTCTGTAACTTTGGGATTGTAAAGTACTTGGCTTTTAGCAGATGCAAAGTTTTTTAGAAAAATTAAATTTCTGACCATTTGCATTTTTTTGTAGCCATCTCGTCAGCTTTCAAAACAGGTGGTCTGGTTTGCTCTTTGGTTGTCTAAAGCACACAGAGATGTTACCTCAGTCTACAAAATTGTTTTCTGCTCTTTCTCTTATACGTGTTTTTCTTATAAATTAATTCAAATATGCATCTGGAAGTGTAGAGTGTAATTAAATCAGAAGGGAATGCGTTTGGTAGAATAGGATACGTGCTTCAAAACCTGCCTCCCTGCTGGGGCTGTCATCCCCACTGCAGCTGTCCTTTGCCTAGAAGCCGGGGCCTCTTCGAGAGCACGAGGGGGGTTGTGCGCACTCCCTACACACATAGGCATGGGTTCGCTCTTTCTTGCCTCTGCGCACGCACAGAGCCCAAGCCTCCCAGTGGCTCCCGCTTCACCTAGAGTCAAATCCAGACTCTCTCGATTGTGGTCTGGCCTCGGCCAGTCTCACTGCATTTCCCTCTTTTCACCTGGGGTTCATCTCTGGCCGGTGAGCCCAGCCAGACCCACGCTAGCTGTAGGCCTTGGCACCTGCTTGTCGCTCTGCCCAGGAAGCTCTTGAGGTGGCCATGAGGCTGCTGCATGTCCCTCAGGGCTCGTGGCAGGTGTTCATCTTCATAGAAGGCTTTACAGTCCCAGGAGCTTAGGAAGCTCCTGGTCATTTTCTTTCTTACAACCCTGCTTATGTTTTCCACAACATGTACCACTGTCTGACCTGTTCATCGCTGTGTCCTCGGCATTGGAACATGGGGGCCCCCAGTCTGCGTAAGTTTGTATGTGGTTAAATGCTTTGACAGGCAGCGCTATCAAAACACTGTGGAGTTGCTTCCTTTTCTCATCCTTTACCCATAGTGAAAATCGGTTCATCATTATAAAAATTACTTGGGCTTGAAGAGAGGACAGAAAGTGTCTTTGTCATGCAGGATTATTCACTATAGCAAAGTGTTGATAGATCAACAAGTGACTGTAAATGTCTGTTTAACAGGACATGAATATAGAAGTATTACACAGATTCCGTCTTTGTACTCCTTGCAACTGGAACTTAGGTGCCCTTTTTTAAAGTGATCATAATTGTTAGCTATCTTTGTTACTGGAATAAAATAAAGTAGTGCTCAAAGATGTCAAAATGTTTTTTTTCAGGTGGAACATTGAGAATTTATGCAGATAGTTTAAAACCAAATATTCCCTACAAGACAATCCTGCTGTCTACCACAGATCCTGCAGACTTTGCTGTGGCTGAAGCTTTAGAGAAATACGGTCTGGAAAAAGAAAATCCTAAGGATTACTGCATTGCCCGGGTAAGTAACTATCAAATCAGAACTTACCAGTATTACACATGCTACAACTTCACATTTAAGTGGAAAGATATTCTTTATTTTTATTTTTTTATTTTTTTATTATGTTAATCACCATACATCACGTCATTAGCCATTGTTTGTGCTCCATGTAGAACATGCCCTCTTTAATACCCATCACCAGGCTAACCCATCCCCCCACCACCTCCCCTCTAGAAACCTCAGTTTGTTTTTCACAATCCATCGTCTCTCATGATTCGTCTCCCTCTCCAATTTACTCCCCTTCGTTCTTCCCCTCCTGCTATCTTCTTTTTTTTTTTCTTAACGTATATTGCATTATTTGTTTCAGAGGTACAGATCTGTGATTCAACAGTCTTGCACAATTCACAGTGCTCACCATGGCACATACCCTCCCCAATGTCTATCACCCAGCCACCCCATCCCTCCCACCCCCAACCACTCCAGCAACCCTCAGTTTGTTTCGTGAGATTAAGAATTCCCCATATCACTGAGGTCATATGATACATGTTTTTCTCTGATTGACTTATTTCACTCAGCATAACACCCTCCAGTTCTATCCATGTCATTGCACATGGCAAGATCTCATTCCTTTTGATGGCTGCATAATATTCCATTGTATATACATATACCACCTCTTCTTTATCCATTCATCTGTCGATAGACACCTTGGCTCTCTCCCCAGTTTGGCTATTGTGGACATTGCTGCTATAAACATTGGGGTGCATGTACCCCTTCGGGTCCCTACGTTTGTGTCTTTGGGGTAAATACCCAGTAGTGCAATTGTTGGATCGTATGGTAGCTCTATTTTCAACTGTTTGAGGAACCTCCACACTGTTTTCCAGAGTGGTTGCACCAGCTTGCATTCCCACCAACAGTGTGGGAGGGTTCCCCTTCTCCACATCCCCGCCAACATCTGTCATTTCCTGACTTGTTAATTTTAGCCATTCTGACTGGCGTGAGGTGGTATCTCATTGAGGTTTTGACTTGGATTTCCTTGAAGCCGAGCGATGTTGAGCACTTTTTCATGTGTCTGTTGGCCATTTGGATGTCTTCTTTGGGACAATGTCTGTTCATGTCTTCTGCCCATTTCTTGATTGGATCATTTGTTCTTTGGGTGTTGAGTTTGATAAGTTCTTTATAGATTTTGGATATGAGCCCTTTATCTCATAGGTCATTTGCAAATATCTTCTCCCATTCTGTCGGTTGTTTTTTGGTTTTGTTGACTGTTTCCTTTGCTGTGCAAAAGCTTTTAATTTGAAGTATCAATAGTTCATTTTTGCCCTGGCTTCCCTTGCCTTTGGCGATGTTTCTAGGAAGAAGTTGCTGCGGCTGAGGTCGAAGACGTTGCTTCCTGTATTCTCCTTTAGGATTTTGATGGACTCCTGTCTCACATTTAGGTCTTTCAACGATTTGGAGTCTATTTTTGTGTGTGGTGTAAGGAAATCGTCCAGTTTCATTCTTCTGCATGTGGTTGCCAATTTTCCCAACACCATTTGTTGAAGAGACTTGTCTTTTTTCCATTGGACATTCTTTCCTGCTTTGTCGAAGATTAGTTGACCATAGAGTTGAGGGTACATTTCTGGGCTCTCTATTCTGTTCCATTGATCGATATGTCTGTTTTTGTGCCAGTACCATACTGTCTTGATGATGACAGCTTTGTAATAGAGCTGGAAGTCCGGAATTGTGATGCCGCCAGCTTTGCTTTGCTTTTTCAACATTCCTCTGGCTATTCGGGGTCTTTTCTGGTTCCATACAAATTTTAGGATGATTTGTTCCATTTCTTTGAAAAAGGTGGATGGTATTTTGATGGGGATTGCATTGAATGTGTAGATTGCTCTAGGTAGCATAGACATCTTCACAATGTTTGATCTTCCAATCCATGAGCAGGGAACGTTTTTCCATTTCTTTGTGTCTTCTTCAATTTCTTTCATGAGTATTTTATAGTTTTCTGAGTACAGATCCTTTGCCTCTTTGGTTACATTTATTCCTAGGTATCTTATGGTTTTGGGTGCAATTGTAAATGGGATCGACTCCTTAATTTCTCTCTCTTTTGTCTTGTTGTTGGTGTATAGGAATGCCAGATTTCTGTGCATTGATTTTATATCCTGCCACTTTACTGAATTCCTGCATGAGTTCTAGCAGTTTTGGGGTGGAGTCTTTTCGGTTTTCCACATAAAGTATCATATCATCTGCAAAGAGTGAGAGTTTGACTTCCTCTTTGCCGATTTGGATGCCGATGATTTCTTTTTGTTGTCTGATTGCTGTGGCTGGGACTTCTAATACTATGTTGAATAGCAGTGGTGATAGTGGACATCCCTGCCGCATTCCTGACCTTAGGGGGAAAGCTATCAGTTTTTCCCCATTGAGTCTGATATTCGCTGTGGGTTTTTTATAGATGGCTTTTATGATATTGAGATATGTACCCTCTATCCCTATACTCTGAAGAGTTTTGATCAAGAAAGGCTGCTGTACTTTGTCTAATGCTTTTTCTGCATCTATTGAGAGGATCATATGATTCTTGTTCTTTCTTTGTTAATGTACTGTATCACGTTGATTGATTTGCAGATGTTGAACCAACCTTGCAGCCCAGGGATAAATCCCACTTGGTCGAGGTGAATAATCCTTTTAATGTACTGTTGGATCCTATTAGCTAGTATTTTGGTGAGAATTTTTGCATCCATGTTCACCAAGGATATTGGTCTGTAGTTCTCCTTTTGGATGGGGTCTTTGTCTGGTTTGGGGATCAAGGTAATGGTGGCCTCATAAAATGAGTTTGGAAGTTTCCCGTCCATTTCTATTTTTTGGAACAGTTTCAGGAGAGTAGGTATTAATTCTTCCTTAAATGTTTGGTAGAATTCCCCTGAGAAGCCATCTGGCCCCGGGCTTTTGTTTGTTGGGAGATTTTTGATGACTGCTTCAATTTCCTTAGTGGTTATAGGTCTGTTCAGGTTTTCTATTTCTTGCTGGTTCAATTTTGGTAGTTGCTACATCTCTAGGAATTCATCCATTTCTTCCAGGTTATCTAATTTGCTGGCATATAGTTGCTCATAATATGTTCTTATAATTGTTTGTATTTCTTTGGTGTTGGTTGTGATCTCTCCTCTTTCATTCATGATTTTGTTGATTTGGGTCATTTCTCTTTTCTTTTTGATAAGTCTGGCCAGGGGTTTATCAATCTTGTTAATTCTTTCAAAGAACCAGCTCCTAGTTTCATTGGTCTGTTCTACTGTTCTTTTGGTTTCTAGTTCATTGATTTCTCATCTGATCCATATTATTTCTCTTCTCCTGCTGGGTTTAGGCTTTATTTGCTGTTTTTTCTCTAGCTCCTTTAGGTGTAGGGTTTAGGTTGTGTATTTGAGACCTTTCTTATTTCTTGAGAAAGGCTTGTATTGCTATATACTTTCCTCTCAGGACTGCCTTTGCTGTATCCCAAAGATTTTGAACAGTTGTGTTTTCATTTTCATTGGTTTCCATGAATTTTTTAAATTCTTCTTTAATTTCCTGGTTGACCCATTCATTCTTTAGTAGGATGCTCTTTAGCCTCCATGTATTTGAGTTCTTTCCGACTTTCCTCTTGTGATTGAGTTCTAGGTTCAAAGCATTGTGGTCTGAAAATATGCAGGGAATAATCCCAATCTTTTGGTACCGGTTGAGACCTGATTTGTGACCTAGGATGTGATCAATTCTGGAGAATGTTCCATGGGCACTAGAGAAGAATGTGTATTCCGTTGCTTTGGGATGGAATGTTCTGAATATGTCTGTGAAGTCCATTTGGTCCTGTGTGTCATTTAAAGTCTTTATTTCCTTGCTGATCTTTTGCTTAGATGATCTGTCCATTTCAGTCAGGAGGGTGTTAAAGTCCCCCACCTTTATTGTATTGTTGTCAATGTGTTTCTTTGCTTTTGTTATTAATTGCCTTATATAAGTGGCTGCTCCCATGTTAGGGGCATAGATATTTACAATTGTTAGATCTTCTTGTTGGATAGACCCTTTAAGTAGGATATAGTGTCCTTCCTCATCTCTTATTACAGTCTTTGGTTTAAAATCTAATTTGTCTGATATAAGGATTGCCACCCTGGCTTTCTTTTGGTGTCCATTAGCACGGTAGATGGTTTTCCACCCCCTCACTTTCAATCTGGGGGTGTCTTTGTGTCTAAAATCAGTCTCTTGCAGCCAGCATATCGATGGGTCTTGTTTTTTAATCCAATCTGATAGCCTGTGTCTTTTGATTGGGACATTTAGCCCATTTACAATCAGGGTAACTCTTGAAAGATATGAATTTAGTGCCATTGTATTGCCTATAAGGTGACTGTTACTGTATATTGTTTGTGTTCCTTTCTGGTCAATGTTGCTTTTAGGCTCTTTGCTTAGAGGACCCCTTTCAATATTTCTTGTTGGGCTGGTTTCGTGTTTGCAAATTCCTTTAGTTTTTGTTTGTTCTGGAAGCTTTTTATCTCCCCTTCTATTTTCAATGAGAGCCTAGCTGGATATAGTATTCTTGGCTGCATATTTTTCTCGTTTAGTGCTCTGAAGATATCATGCCAGTCCTTTCTGGCCTGCCAGGTCTCTGTGGATAGGTCTGTTGCCAATCTAATGTTTCTACCATTGTAGGTTACATATCTCTTCTCCCGAGCTGCTTTTAGGATTTTCTCTCTGTCTCTGAGACTCGTAAGTTTTACTATTAGATGTCCGGGTGTTGACCTATTTTTATTGATTTTGAGAGGGGTTCTCTGTGCCTCCTGGATTTTGATGCCTGTTTCCTTCCTCACATTAAGGAAGTTCTGTGCTATCATTTGCTCCAATATACCTTCTGCCCTCTCTCTTTCTTCTTCTGGGATCCCAATTATTCTGATGTTGTTTCATCTCATAGTATCGTTTATCTCTCGATTTCTGCCCTTGTGATCCTGTAGTTGTTTCTCTTTTTCTCGGCTTCTTTATTTTCCATCATGTGGTCTTCTATATCCCTGATTCTCTCTTCTGCCTCATTTATCCGAGCAGTTAGTGCCCCCATTTTTTATTTCACCTCATTAATAGCCTTTTTGATTTCGATTTGGTTAGATTTATTTCTTTTATTTCTCCAGAAAGGGTTTCTCTAATAACTTCCACGCTTTTTTCAAGCCCAGCTAGTATCTTTAAAGTCATGATTCTGAACTCTAAGTCCGACATCGTACTAATGTCCGTATTGAGTAGGTCCCTGGCCGACGGTACTACCTCTTGTTCTTTTTGCTGAGGTGATTTTTTTCGTCTTGTCATTTTGTCCAGAGGAGAACAGATAAATGAGAGAACAAAATGCTAACAGGTTTACAACGTCCCCAGCAAATATACTGTATACAAATCAGAAAAGACCTGAAACCAGGGGAAAAGAAAGGGAAAGAAAGAAAAAAGAAAGAGGAAAAAAAATAAAAAGATAAAAACAAACAAAAACCAAATATGATCACATATGATCAGGCTAGTGCATAGATTCTTGCTACACACTAGATTTGGGTGTATTTCGGTTTGTTAGAAGAAAGTGCTTCCTGAAATTTTAAAGAAAGACATATATACAAAATAAGGGTTGATATGATGAAAGGATGAAATATGACTGTAAAGATGAAAATTATAAAAAATTTTATAAAAGGAATTGATACGATAAGAAGTTTGAAAAAAGAGGATTTAAAAAAAGAAAGAAAGAAATAAAAGGGGGGGGAGAGAAATGTGATCAGGCAGGAGACTAGAACAAAGCCATACACTAGAGACTTAGGGTATATTTTGATCTCTTAGAAGAAAGTTTATCTCAAAGTTTTAAAGAGATAACAATTTATATACATATATATATGTGTATACATATATATATATATGCCAAAAATAAAGGTAACTACTATGAAGGGATGGAATATGATTCTAAAAATGAAAAATAAAATTTTTTTTTAAAAAAGGGATTGTTAAGATGTTGGTTGAAAAAGGGAAAAAAAATTCAAAAAGACAAAAAAATTAACTTTGAAAGACTAAAGAATCATGGTAAAAAAGCCATGAATTCTATGTGCAGTATTCCCCTAGCGCTGGAGTTCTCCCGTTCTCCTTGATCGGTAAACTTGGTCTTGGCTTGCTGGCTGTTTGGGCTGATCTTCTGGGGGAGGGGCCTGTTGCCGTGGTTCCCAAATGTCTTTGCTGGAGGCGGAATTGCCCCGCCCTTGTGGGTCCGGGCTAAGCAAGCTGCTCGGGTTTGCTCTCAGGAGCTTTTGTTCCCGGCAAGCTCTCGGTACAGCCTTGGAGGACCAGGGTGAACATGGTGGCCTCCCAATCTCCGCACGTCCTACCTTCCAGTAAGTGGTCGCTTCTCTGTTCAGAGAGTTGTTGCTACTCTCCTCTTCGGTCTCCTGTTGAGTTCGTAGGTGTTCAGAATGGTTTGGTCCCTATCCAGCCGAATTCTTGGGACCAGACGGAATCCGGGTCTCCTGCTCCTCCGCCAGCTTGCTCCGCCCCCGAAAGATATTCCTTAAGTTAAATGTGGAGTAATTTTCTTCCCATGGTACTATTTAAAATGTAATAAATGGAAACCTTGTCTTAAATATGTATAAAAAACCAACATTGTCCCTTCCATTACAAAAGTAATAAATAAATATAAAGTAAAAAAAGTGTAAAAAGGTGACTTGAAGAAAATAAAAATCACCCATACATAATTCTAATACCAAAGGATAACCCCTATTAACATTTATATATATGACAACATACATACATGACACTATATATATATCTTAAGTTCCTGTTTTGCATGTATAGATAACAATATTTTTTAAGTGTTTTTCTAATGGTTTTACTAAGATACATCATGAAGATTCAACTTCTAAATAAAAACTCCAGTTTGCTGTTCTACTAGCACTTGGTGTCTACATTGAGTCATCATCCCCGTTATTTCTTGCATATTATCCTGCAGATAAAGACCGTGTATCTTTCACCCAGTTCTCACAAGGACAGTGAGCTCTTATTCCTCAGAACTGAGCGGGTCACATTTAGTTAAATGAAGCAGGTTTTCTCTTCTGAGACAGACTGCTTGGACAATTCTTAACCTTAAAGTGTGTTGGCGTCTTCATTACCACCATTTCCCTGTCAAATCGCATTGGCACTGGGGTTTGACAAGAGATGTCTTCCTTTCCTCATCTTAGCAATCGATAACTAAATCATAAAACAGCCTCCCCCCACACATACACACTCAGGATTATGGAGGAATGGTTACAGTGCGGTAAACTGCATGCACTTACCCTCTGCAGCCCTGCTGGGACTGGTGCACCAGCCCAAGGGACACCTTGTCACCTGCAGAAGTCTCTGTGTGCCTTTGTGTAATGCATCCTTTCCTCCTCCCCCTTGCCCAGGCAGCCACTGGTTGCTTTCTGTCACTATAAAGTACTTACGTTTTGTAGAATTTTTATGTAAGTAGCCTTATATAGCGTGTACTCTTGTTGGTTGCTTGTAACGATTTCAAGTGTGCTTGCTTGTATCCATGCTTGTCCTTTTTGTTGCTGAGTAGTATTTCATTATATGGATATTTCCAAATTTATTCATCTACTTATCTGTTGACGGACATTTGGATTGTTTCCAGTTTTTGGCTGTTAGAATAAAGCTACTATGAGCATATGTGTGCAGGTCTTCTCACAGACGTTTTTTCTCGAGTTTGTGTAACTGAAGAAACTTTGAAACTGTATTCCAAAGTGATTATATTGTGTTCCATCTGCATCAGAAGTTTGTGAGAGCACCATATTTGATGTGGTCAGTTATTTTAAATACTAGCCGTTTTGATAGGTTATAGTGGTATCTCATCGTGGGAAACATTTTTAGGGGCGCCTGGGTGGCTCAGTTAAAGTGTCTGACTTAGGCTCAGGTCATGATCCCGGGGTCCTGGAATCCAGTCCCACATCGGGCTCCCTGTTCAGCAGGAGGCCTGCTTCTCCCTCTTCCCCTGTCCCTACTCCCTGCTCATGCTCTCTCTCTTTCAAATAAATAAAATCTTCAAAAAAAATTTTTTTTAATTTCCCTGTTGAGAGAGATATATTAAGTCCTTTGTATGATACATATGTTGTGTATATTTTTTCCCAGTCTGACTTGGTTTGCCTTTTCATTTTTTAAATGATGCTGTTTAGAGAATAAATTTTTATTTTTGTGGAAGTCAACCTTTTTGTTTTTAGCATTCCTTTCTGTCCTACAAAAGAATGTGCCTCTTCTGAGGTTCCATATACTTTTCTCCTCTGTATTAATATTATTTTTTTAAGATTTTATTTATTTGATAGAGAGCAGGAGCAGAGGGGAGGGGCAGAGGGAGAGGGAGAAGCAGGCTCCCTGTTGAGCAGGGAGCCCGATGATGGATGGTGCCTCTGCCGGCTCCATCCCAGGACCCCGGGTCATGATCTGAGCAGAAGTTGTATGCTTAAATGAGCCACCCAGATACCCCTCCTCCTGTGTCTTATAGAAGTTTTATAGTTTTAGTTTTTACACTTAGGTCTGTGTGTTCCGTTTCAAGTTAACATCATTGTACAGTGTGAGATTAAGGTAGATGTTCATTTTTTTCCATGCAGATATCCAGTTGATCCAGCACCATTTGTTAAAAAGGCTTTCTTTTCTCCCATTGAGTGCTTTGACACCTTTGTTGAAAATCAGTTGACCATATATATATATATATATATATACATATATATATGTATATATGTGGTTCGATTTCAGGAATCTGTTCTGTTAATCTGTATGTCCTGTATCTTTTTGTGAGTATTAACCTGTATTGATTACTGTAGATTTTATAGTAAGTCTTAAAGTTTTACTGGGTAAAGTAAGTCTCAATTTTGTTTGTTTATGTTTTTGATTTTAAAAATTGCTTCCATTATTCTAGGTCATTTGTGTTTCTGAAAAAATTTCAGAATCAGCTTGTCAGTTTGTACACAGAAGGTGCTGGAATTGTGACTGGGTTGGCATGGGTTCTGTAGATGAGTCAGAGAGACGTCCACCCTCGAAGTGTCCATTCTGCCAGGCTGTGCACACAGGGCGCCTCTTTGTTGATGTGGTCTTTGAGCCCCAGCAGTATTTTGTAGCATTCATTGTAGAGGTCTTAGACCGCTATTGTTAGCTATAGATGGAATTAAATAAAAGGGCTTGGTGAGTTTTACGGCTTTTATCTTTTTGCTGAAAAGCTAAGAAGTTGTATTCAATTAGAAAAACTATTTGGTAGATCTGCAATTTTGGGAATATAGCTCAGTTTTTAGCTGAAAATAAAACAGATTTTTTCCCCATTAAAACGACAATAAAGAAATAAAATCTGTATAAATGCACAAGAACAAAGAAAGAGAATGAAAGAAGACATGGCAAAAGAGCAGAGTTGTGAATGAAATTCTGGAGAGGTAAATGACTGGTATCCCACTGGTTGGGCCCAAGGAAACCTGCAGAGAGAACCTAGCGGGAAGAAACTGGCCAAGCGCCCACATCACAATCCCCAGCAGACTCAGGAATGAGGGGCTGTAGCGCTTGCTGAGTCAGCATTGAAGTTGGGCTAAAATGAAATTGGTTTGAAAGTTTTCATAAGAAGTGGCAGACCCCACCAGATTCCCTTCACCATCCCCGCTACTGTGTCATCTCTCCATCTGAAGGCTGTGATGGAGGTGACGGGGGCGGAGGCCTTGCATTTAAGGGTAACGGAGTAGCAGGATATGGCAAGGGTCTTTACTGAAGATGGGAGGGTGAAGTGGAAGCTCTTCCCAGGACACTGACAGCCAGAAGATGTGAGGATTTCTCCCAGAAGGCACCCTCCCGCCAAGGGACAGAGATCTGTATGGAAACTGACCTGTGGAAGCTCAGTTAAGTAACTTCACTCAGAGGGCTCCCGACGGTCATCCTTGCCCCTCACCTTGAACTTTCTTTGGCCTCACTGTTGAATGTGAACTGATGGCCAAGCTTCAACAGACATTTGAAACACCTTTAAAATGAAAGACAGACCAACACAAATAGGTAAAAGAACCTGGTCTTACTTCATGGATGAGACAAGGCAGAAAGCAGATGGAAGTGTTCAAGAAACTGAGAGACCCAGGGAGAAGGAAGACCATGTGTCTGTGGAATCAGACCGCAGTGCTGTCTCGAGGGACACTCGGAGAAAGAGACCTTGGACATTTAAAATAGAAGTCAGTAAGGGATAGGAGAAAAATGCCAGTAGAAGGCGTGGAAGATAAAGTTCAAGATATCTGCCCAAGTGTAGAAAAGAGAAAATATCGGAAAGGTCATCTTGTAGGATACCTAGCACTTAGCTAAATGAGGGTCAGAGAGAGAAAGCAAGAGGACATGGACAGAGAGGAAATGTACTAGAATGTCTCCCAGAACTGAAGGGTTTGAGTTTCTAGCTCAAAAAGGGCCCGCTGAGTAATGGTACAGTTACTTCAAAAAAGAGCCAAACCAAGGTGTATTATTTTGAAATTGTAGAAAACCAGAGAAAAGAGAAT
Source organism: Callorhinus ursinus (assembly GCF_003265705.2). NCBI lineage: Eukaryota > Metazoa > Chordata > Mammalia > Carnivora > Otariidae > Callorhinus > Callorhinus ursinus. The sequence continues at coordinate 79,079,658 of NW_027397068.1, forward strand.
AATGATTCCAGACAGAAGATTCCAGTTTGCATATAAAGGGTCCGGGGGTGGGGGGGAAGACTGGTGCCAGTCATTTAAGCATAACCATGGAGTCTGGAATACGTGACACGACACAGCACTTTCTGATTCAGAGTGAGATGATTTCCAGTCCAGACTGTTGAGTGGTAGATGGGTGGAACAAAGACATTTCAAAACTTCTAAGGCAAAATTTACTGTCCATTCAGCCTTTCTCAAAAAGGTACTGGAGGATATCCTCCAGCAAAATGATGGAGTGGGCCAAGAAATAGAAAGGTACAGGCTCCCTGAATAGGATCTAGCACAGGAGGTCATCCCGAGGGCGATGAAGAGGGAGAGAGAGTCTGGAAGATGTCTTGTCTGTGCAGTCATCCTGCAGAGCACCCCTTGCACGGTGGAGAGGGCGTTGGAGACTGAAAATGGTGTTTATACATGAGGTGATAAATGTTAGCTATACTGTCTAAAACAAATGGCCAGTAAATTCCTGAGTGTGTTTCTGTGAGGGTGTTTTTTCAGTTCTGTGTTTTCAGCGATAAATAAGACGCAAACTAAACACCCCTCACTAAAGGAATGCTTATGCCATTGGATACCTGTTGCTATGAAACATTATGAATTAAATCTACGCCAGTTGACTTGGGTATACATACATTTCATAAAATACCCTGGTTTTGGAAAAACAGTTACCATAAAATAAAATGGAACAGCACAAGTCCGTGTCTATGCACACATGACCGTAGAGAAAGATCGATGCCTGAGAAGAACACTCCGCAGGTTACCAGTTACCTACGTGAGGGGAAGGGGCGGGAAAGAAGACTCTGAAATACACGTGTGGTTTGGGTGTGAGCCCTCTTAACGGGAGATAGACGCATAAAGATCGTTACTGAACGCATGATTGTAAAAACAGTCATCTCACAATGGGTTTTTTCCTTCCTTATGCTTTTCTGTATTGCAGTGTTTTATAGTGAGCCTGTATTACTTAGAACCCCCACCCTCAAAAAAAAAAAAAATACGCCAAAGCTCATTTCTTTGTGGGGTGAGGAAAGATGGGTGATCACGAGTGTTTGTTTTTTGATATGCTCTTTCATTTCCTTTGGTCTCACTAAGGGCGTAAGAAATGGTATTGATAAATTAGAAGGGAAAGTGATGCTTCCGAAATAAAAGATATATTTTATACTGGATTTCTGGAGAATAGGGTTCATAGATAAAGAAACAGTATCCTGAACTGAAATTCTACCCTACTTTGGGTGGGGGGGTGTTTCATGGGGTGAGGTTGAGGGAATAGGTAGTCAAGGTAAGCGTGCATCGCCTCTGAAGGGGAAATACTTAAGATACAGGACATTCTGGTACATTTTCCTCCTGGCGGTTAAGTATGAAGTAGAGGAGAACCCTCTCATAATGCTGGTGATACCGTTGCTTTTCTGTTCAGGAGGAATACATAATGAGCATTAAGGAATTGGGCCCCTGGAGAAGGATGGATTTGGATGCATGTTCCTTATGGTTTTGTTAGTCATGGATGTAAAAAGTGTTCTGGTCAGAATAAAATCAGTCAATCAGTAATGTGCATAGGGTCTGCTTGGCTGAACAGAAACCTGATCCTCTTGCAGCTGCGGCCCTGCTAGTCTGTGAGCACCCAGGGCAGGAACTTGGTTACCGGCGCCTAGCCTTGCACCCGAGACTGGGGATTGCTCAGCTATTCCCAAGGGAATGTTTTTTTGTGTAAGTGTGTGTGAGTCTGGTAAATAATACTCACCAGTTCCATACAAAGTTGCATTTGATACATTGTGTGGTAACGAACTTGATCATTTTTTTCCCTTTCATTAATTTCTGCCATACTTTTACTGATGAAATTCAAACATGAAAGGACACCTTCATCGGGGTCATGAAGTTACGAAAGCCTACTTTGGGCGTGTCGTGACAGGCCTTTTTAAAGTCATTTGATGTTTTCTTTTGAGGGTCTCCTTCTTTGAGTTTTTTCTGTTCTTTTATGTCCTTGCAGATTCTACTTCACAAGCTTAGGGAGTACAAATCAGGAGTTGATTATTGTTTTAATCTTGAATTAGATAGTCTTTGTTCTGTTGGTTTGCCATCTTACCAGTTATGTAATAGGTAGCATTTCTATATTCATTCATTGGTTATTTTAGCTATTTATTCAGTAAATATTAAATTCCTCTTGCTCGTTCATTACTCTGTTGGGGTACAAAAGCAAGGGCTATCTCTGAAAGAACTTCACTAAAGGGGGACAGAGAAGCCAGGAGTGAGAAACGCAAAACAAGGAGCACTGGAGCGAGCATGGTGGTCAGGGAAGGCTTCCTGGAGGAGCCATAGTTGAGCTGGACATGGATGCTGGGAAACGAGCCTTTTAGGCTCAAGAGATCATGGACACGTGGAACTCGTGGCTTAATCTGAGAGCTCTGAGTAGTGGCTGGGATCTACCAGGGTGCGTGACAAAGACTGGCGCAGGAGAGGGGCGAAGGTCAGGTTCTGAACTGTGTGTGTTCTAAGCCCAAGGTACTAAATTCAATACAAAACAGTACAAGAAAAGATTAATTACTTTAGCAGGACAGTGCATTGTAACATATTTGTCTTTTTCAAGTAACTTGAAGCAGTGTAGAAAGAAATTAAAGGGTTCTATACAAGAGTCTAATCCATTTAGTATATGAATATGATGATATATTTGGTTGGTAAGGTTTATTGAGATAACATTGTAGTACCGTAGGTTGCAAATAATGTTCAGATGCCAGTGGCTTGGCTGCTTCTCCTATTTTCTATAATCATGTTTTGGTTTGCTTTAATACTAAAGTAGAATCAAGGAAGGGCAAAAGTCCAGCAGGTGCATGAGATTATTGGGCTACTGTCACCTAGATTCTCCCTCGGTATTACTGGGGGCTTTCCCAGATGATTAAGAAAATTGTTTGGCTACCATAAAAACATAAAAGTTAATACAGCATTATGAATTTTAAGAGTGTCTTTGAATGTAGTCTTTTAAAACAGATGCTTAAAAACATTTGTTGAATGAATAGCCCTGTGGTATAGCTAAATGATCTTATTAAAATTTAATCATAAAGACCGATTATCTACAAGAAGAAGAATGCTATGCTGTTTGGTTGGTAGGTGACAGTTATCCTGAGAGACCTCCCATTAGATGAAACTATAAAAACAATTATTTGATGATGCAAAGAAAGTGGATTAGGGACCAGAGACTGAGTAGTGGAGTGGTCTTTCCTTAAAAATTACAGAAATTACCCACAATTTGACCATTACATACCGTCCTTCCATATAAGTTTGTTAAAAAACAAACAAACATTACTCCGCTCATTCTTTTTGGGGACCAGAGAGGCAGGTAGATAAAAACAGCGAAGCTTTTTCTTGGAAGTTGTTGTCCTTCACTTTCGTTGATAGTTGGAGAATTGTCTGTAGTGTTTGATCAGTTTAATTTTACCGTGACTTTATTTACAGTAAATTCTGGTTTGTAAATCCTGGTAATTTACTTTTTAGGTATAGCACAGTTAATTATTTTTCCCTTTCAGGTTATGCTTCCTCCTGGAGCCCAGCATTCTGATGAAAAAGGTGCTAAAGAAATTATCCTTGATGATGATGAGTGTCCTTTACAGATCTTCAGGGAATGGCCAAGTGACAAAGGTAAAGGGTAATTTTATTTGTTAAAGAATTACTTATATGCTACATTAAATTTCTGCCAGATATGTTAGTTGTTAACTATGAGGATGCTGGGGAGCGTGCGTGGCAGGATTTTTTGGTTTTGTGTGTGTGTGTGTGTTTGCTATATAGTTTTTTAGCTCATTCCTAGACTTGACGGACGTTGTCCTGAGGGCCACACTCCGCTTGTGTGAGTTTGGAGTGTAGGCCTGGAACAGGCTGTCCCGCCATAGGAGGAGAACCTTGTCTGGAAGAAACAGGACGGGGGTCCCGCACTGTGTCAGCCAGTGCAAGAGCACTGTTCTCTGTCAGTGGCAGGGTCCTCTCCACGCTGAGCACTTGTAACGGGGACAGTGACCTACAGCCTTAGAGATTGTCCAGGAGTTTAGTCATTTCAAATGAGAAATCCAGACTTTTCGCCATTCAGTTTCCCCTAATTATTTCAGAGCAGTGAAGGTTGAAAGCTACAGTTTTCTTGCCTTCAGTTTCACACTGTAAGCTGGGTGTCCTTGAGTAGAGGCCTTTGCGTAAGGAAGACATACAGATTGATTGCCCATTCAGCCTATCAGTAATGTCGACTGGTAGTTTAAAGTATACACTTGCTTAGTCTACCTCTTTATAATATAAATTCAAATTGCTTTAAATTCTGAGTTAATTCAGTTGAGTTAAATAAAAATCAGGTCAACTAAAAATATATTTGTATATATGTATTTGTGTATGCATGTAGTGTGTGTGTGTGATTGTATTTATTGATCATGGGATTACTTACCAATATGAACATTGATTTGTTCTTAAACTGATGCTGTGTTGTTTTCAAGCATGTAATGTGCTTGGGTAGTTGTTAATTTAAAATAAGCTTTGGAAATTGCTAGAATTTTTCAGAACACGAGTGACTAATATTTCCTCTACTGAGTAAAAGTATAAATTGGGTAAGCCTTCACTCAGTCACCCCTTGGGAGATGTTAAATTATATTTTCTTGGTAAATCTTAGAAGAGTTGATGGTGAGTCATTTGGCCATGTATGCTGATTTGAGTCTGCTTGATGATTGACAATGTGCACTGTTCTAGGGGTTTTAGTCTTTCAGTTGAAGAGGAGGCCACCAGACTATATCCCAAAGAAAACTAAGAAGCATGTCGATGGGAAGCTGGTGAAGGGCAAGGAGAGAGCGGAGGGGTCGGGCTATGGCTCTGCGCTTCCGCCTGAGAAGCTGCCCTATCTGGTAGAGCTAAGCCCAGGTGAGACATACTATCAGTATACATTGTTCTATCCTCAAATGTTTATGCTTTTAATGAATTTTATTTAACTATCCTTTCTGTTGGCTGACAACCCTTTTTTAGACCATTTATTTTTTTTTGAAGTTATTTTTATAATATATTTAAAAAAAACCAGAACCTTAAGGTCACAGGATATGTATATTTATGCATAAAAATAGAGTTCACATGGACAAAAACGAATACTGAAAAACAAAATTTAAAATAGTGAACATGGAGAGTTTAAGGAGAAGTTTAAATGATCCACTTTTAAAATTTTTTTCCAAAAATAACCTATAAAATACTTAACCTAAAAAATGACAAACTGAAATGTACTCTTAGGGCAAATTTAATAGAAGCAAGTGTGTGTGTGTGTGTATTTACCATAATATTGTTTAATGTATGAACAGTGTCTGAGAAGGTATCTTTAAATTTAACAGTACATCTAAGAAATCAGTCTGTAAGAGGAAGGATATTTGTTCGGTTTTAAAATAATAATAGACTAAGTTTATTTTCATGTTAGATATTTCTTTTTAGAGCTCTCTTAATTAAGCTAAAGCTGTTGTTCTAAGTTAGTCATGAGGTAGAGAAATATGTTGACACTCCTACAGAAGTGTTTTATGCACATATCCCAATGTAGCATATAGATGTGACACACACACATATATGTGTATATGACATTTTATCATTCAGCTAAGCGATACCATTTAGTAGTATGTAACCTGTAGTATGAAATGCTGTGAAGAACAGAGCATTGAGCTCTCCTGCCCAGAACTGCTTTTATTTTTTATTTTATTTTTTTAAAGATTTATTTATTTATTTTAGGGGGGAGTGGGGGGGTGAGGGGCAGAGGGAGAGAATCCCAGGCAGACTCCCGCTGAGCACGGAGCCTGATGTGGGGCACGATCCCAGGACCCTGAGATCATGACCTGAGCCGACATCATGAGTCAGACTGTCAGCTGACTGAGCCACCCAGGCGCCCTGAGAAATGCTTTTAGATAAAGCTCAATTAGTAAGTACAGAAAAAGCTGGAAGCCAAAATGTAGATCATCTGTGGTTGCTTGGACAGGAATTAAGTTTTTCTCTTCTTTGATTCATGAGCATTTATTTTTGTTGGCGAGATTATAACTAATGAATAGATGAGGTACCTATGGTCCTACGATCTTATGGCACAAGTAGGACCTGTCGATACAGGAAAAATGGTATTGGTTTGACTAATACTCTGTAATTTACAATCAGTGGCAATATGCTACAGGTAGTAGTTTTTATACTTAATTATGTTTGAGGAGTTTTTTAGATTAATTAGCTGTTTGTGAGGAGTATGTTAGTGTTGCTTTGTCCCTCAGTTCTCCGGCTGAAAAATTCATTTAAACTTTCTCACTGTGGTTCGGAGACATGTCCCCGTATTGCTGTGCGCTGTGGCATATGTGAGCGCGGGGGGCTGGTCATCTGTGGCAGTAACGGCAACTGAGGGCCAGCCATTGTGTTGGAACTTAACAAAATTTTAGGATCTTTGGGCATTGGGTCTGCTTTTTAAAATTTTGCATTACATGCTAGAAACTAATGATTGTTTTCTCTAAATCTAACTTTTTGAGGATTTAGGAATATTAGTCTAGAGAGAATTGATAATAGCAGCTGACAGAGTAATTTTCAAATGAATAATGGAGAGGTGGTTTGGATGGGTCGCAGAGACAGGATGAGAATTCAGTCCTTCATCTATTTGACAAGTATTTATTGATACTTACTATGTCAGACCCTCCCTGTCCTGGGCCTTTGAGGTGGAGCACTGACTGAACAGATTAAACCCGCTGACCTTGGCAACTTCCATTCTAGTGAGAATTGCTATTTTGACTGCTTATTTCATATTTTTAGTTTCCCAGCTAAAAAAAATACATAGACGTTTTTATAGGTGTGGGAAAATAACAGGCCATAGATAAAAATTAATTCTCTAGTACTTTTCACCAAATACCGGGTTAGTGCTCATAACACATTTCCTCTGTTCGTGGCACTCAGCATTTACTGAGTGGCTGCTTCAGGGAAAGCAGTGAGTACAAAAGTGAAGAGGGGTGTTCCTGCCTTCACGTGACTCCCATATGAGGCATCATCGTAACACAGTGTGTGAGGAGTCCCTCCCGAGTACCCTGGGCTTCCGGCCCATAGCCCGGCTTGTGGTTCCACAGGTGTCTGTCCTTCACCTCGGCTCCCACTGGCGCCAGGGTGAGCAGTTGGTGGTGGGCCTGGAGGCTGGGCCGGGATCTTTCTCACACCAAAGCCACATTCTGTTTACTAGGTCATGCTGTCCTTTTCAGTTTTTGTTATTATATTATGAGTTGAGCACAGTCAGCATGCTGAATGAAATTGATTTCTTTTTCCATTTACAATAATACCGGTAAATGTTGGTTTGTCATGAATAGATAAGTGCTGTCCATGCACTGAACATACTACCAGCCAAGCAAGTATCCTCCAGGTCGGGCCACGGTGCAGGAGTTGTAGATGGGAGGTTTTTGAGATGGGGGTGTATGCTTGTATTGTCTTTACTGTCTTTTGGAGAGAGAGGGGGTAAAAAGTCATTTTATTCTTTGGTTTGGTTTTGAATGTGTTCAGCCGCGTTGGGTGGTAGTGTTCTACATGGTTAACTAACTTGCTCTCCTGCTGCTTGGTGACTCAGCTGTCGTCTTGGTGTTTTCCTTAACAGTGTGCATTGGTTTCTAACACGCGCGGCCTGGAGCGCTCATGTCTTGTCCTCACAGCTCCGAAAGCTCTGGGTGAAACGTGCTTTTCATCCTTTGAAAGGGGTCCCACTGCAGCTCACCCTCTTCTGTCTCTTCCTCCTTCCCTCTTCCGCGTGTTCTGCGTGGCCTCTGTCCTGCCGACGCTGCCCTCACCTGGGCCCCGTGCATGTGTCTCTAACCCCAGGGAGAAGGGATCGCTTTGCCTGCTACAACTATCACCCTTACGAAGGTAATGCTATGTTCATACTGCTTTTCTAACTAGAGCACTAACAGAGCCTCTTGGGCAAAATAATGTTAAGTGGCCAGACATTTTATGTATTAGTTTCTTAATCGATACAAGTAACTTCATTCTAAGAAATGTAATGTGCCATCCTCCCTTGGTTGACGTCTCGTCAGCACTCCATGTGCAGTATTCGCTTCATCTCACAGAAGCCGGGTTTGCAGAAATGTCCAGCTCCTTTACTCAGGCTAAGTCTAGAGTGAGAAATTTGACTGAAGAAGGACAGGAGCTGGTTTCCTATCCTTCCCCTCCTCCCCCCAAAAAGGTTAGGAAGAGGGGAGAAGCTGGGGGAGGGAAGGGTGGGGGGAGAGTGAGGGTGGTGGGTAAGAATGCACCCAGGACCCAGCGGCGGGTGGGAGGGGCTCCGCGCTCACACTCAGCTGTAATGCTGATGGGGAGGAAGTGTCCCCATCACTGGCATGTGTCTGACGGCATTTGGGAGGGCGAGAGGAGGACTCAGCCACACACCTGGCATTCACTCATATTTCCTGTCTTTTTTGTAGGGAACTAACGTATTACATTATGACCAGGTTTTAGGGTGTTCCTTAGGATTCTCCTTGTTTTCCTGGTTGAAGTTCGTTTCTTCTTGTTAGCAGAGATGTACTTTCTTACTTAGAACATTTTTCTCAAATTTGTCTATTTCTGTTTCTGTCATCTTCAGGAGTACAGCTAGTTTTTGGTTTTATGGAAATACTTTTTGTCTGTTTTTATGTTTTAAATGTTATTTTTTTACATGTTGAATGTAACAGATGCTTTTCCATGCTGTATAAAGTTTACCCACCTTTTAGCATCTTGTATTTGTTTGTTGAATTATCTCCAAACTGATAGTACAGATTTTCATTGGATATTAACTGAACTTGGAGTTTGGAGTTTTGTTCTTTTTTAAACAAAAACAGATAAATAAGTGATATTTATCACCTATATTGATACTCATAGAGAGTCTAAGACCTGTTTTTATTGTTTTTTTTCTAATTCCTGAAAAGGATTCTTTAATGTTTTCATGTGTTTGTTAATTTCATACTGTAAAGTAATGGAAACTAGAGAGAAAATGGCATTTCCTTTTTTACTTGGTGTGTATAAAAAAATGCATAGAATAAACTCATCAAAGCTTTGACCAAAGTGCTTTTAGTTCTCCATTTGTATTTGAGGAGAGCTAGTTTATTTGTTTCTCCGAATAGAGTTAGTGAAAATATGCTCTAAGCTCTGTACTTCATTCAGTAAGCTTCAGAAATTGGGTATAACTGTCATGTAGATTCACTAAACTGTGAGCTCTGTGGGGATGTGAATGTGTGTTCAGTTTCTCCCCGTGCCTGGGACCCGGGAAACGCTCGGTCAGCGCTCTTTAAATGAACGAGTCCCTCCCCGTCCCCTAAGTGGCATGGCAAAAACAACACTTAGCACCACATACTAACTTCACCCGGGGTTCACCTGGGGAAGCAAGCAGAGGCAAAAGGGGAGTTGGAGGTATAGAATTGTTGTAAAAACAAAAGTACTCTTTAAAAAATGTTGTTATGCTCTGTTCATAATGGTCTATTTTCCCTTAATATTTAGAATACTAAGAGAAACTTCCGGTTATATCTCAAATTAAAAAAAAAAGCAAAAGCAGAAAAACGAGATGCAGAACAATGTGAATAGTAATTTAAGGGTACCAGAGTTGGCAAATAAAATTCAAGACACCCAGAGACATGAGCAGTTTTAGATAGAAAACCAGTTTTTGTGTAGATTGGGTCCCAATGATTGCCCATTTGACTAGATGCCATGTATTTCATTTGTCAACCCTAAAGAGTATTCTAATGTTGGTACAAAAAAAAAAAAGGGAGAAAGAAAAATACGTGTATTGAGTTGCTTAATTATATATGCACAAAATAGATTTTAAAGATTTGCTTCTGGGTAGGGAATTAAGGCAGGAAAGGAAGGGTGCTTTTCATTGTTTACTTCTTGTGCCTTTTAAATTTCAAACCACATGAATATTTTATGTATTTTTAATTCTACATTATGACATGAAGAAAAAACCCAAAACCCCTCTGGTAGAAGCAGTGTTGTATGTGGGGGGGTTACTTAGATTTGTCTGTGCTTTTAAAAGTGCTCCAGATTTGTCGTCTCTGGGGAAGAAAGGTGCTCAGGTGCTCTTGTTCAGTTGAGGAAGGGGAGAAAATACAAGATACTGTTTTAGGCAACACTTTCCTGTGTTCATTAATGCCCATGAGATGGGCCTCGTACTCTTAATGAAGAGAAGGGAGTGAGATTTTCCAAAAAGAAAGATATTGCTTTTTTGAAGATCACCTGCCTACATCTCCCCTCACTCCCCAACTCAAACCAGACACCACTGTATCTAGTAAATTCTGTGGCCACCGTTGGGGTTTATTCAAAGTCTGTCCATGAAGGCTTTATCTGTATTTTCTATTGCTGTGAAAGTGTAAGAAAAGAGGAACTGGGAAGGCAGCTTGCCTCTTCCCCGTGTGTGGGGAGGCTTCCAGTGTAGTGGCAGAGGGAGGAAGGAGGGGCTGCAGGGGAAGTTGGTATTTCCCCCTTTTTCTTTACACCTGTAAGTCTGTTGATCTAGAAGAGTACATAATAAACCATTTATTAGTCACAAGATACCTTTCAGAAACACTCAAAATGCAGAGGAATATTAATGTGAATTTTTTCTTTCACCCCTAAACACATATTTTTCATATTCTTGTATTTTTAACTTTGTTTTGATTGTTCTTCATTTATTTGCTTCTTTTGCTTTCTTTGTAATTCATTTGTGTAATTTCTCTGTAACCATATTGCTTTATTTTCTTCATTTTTAGCTACTAATTATTCACTGTTAATAAATCTTCGTTGAATGTACTGTGGACCAGACACTGTACTGATCGACAGAATCAAGAGATTTTTTTTTTTTTTAAGAGATTGTTTTTTAATCTGGCCGCCAAGGAGCTCAGAGATGGGATGGGGGGGCAAGTAAATGGAAATAATCATGGAATAGGGTTAGTGGTATGAAGATAAAGTAGTCTGGGGTGCTATGGAGGATGGGAAGAACACAGAATGCTTCCTGACTGGGAGTATTTATTGGAACTGCCTGTGGTGTTTAAAGCAAGCAAAATAATCCACATTCCTGGGGGATTTGGACTCAGCAGTTCTAGAAGGGACCTGCCCACCTCTGGGAGAAGGCTCAGGTGGTTCTGATGCCTCATTTTGGATCAGGACGTGGAGTTGGAGTTGAAAGTAAAACTTTAAAAAAAATGCTTGCGTTGCCACCACACACAATGAGGTTATTCCAGCTGTGAAGCATTGCAGATGATGAACCAGTTTTTTCATGGATATTAGGCGTTGTGGCTCTCAAACACAGGTTACTTTCATCCAGACTTGACAGGTTTCAGAAATATTTCAGAAGTGGGAAATGTGATTAGAATGTTATTTTGTGTACTCTACGATTAACATCAATTGTAACGGAACTTTTATATTCATGAGGTATTTTGTCTGTGAGAGTTCAGACCACACCACAGCTAAGAGATTTTAGCAGTCTGAAATCCACGTACACTCCCAATGTTTAACTTCTGAAGCTCTCACAGCTTAATTCCTGGTCCCAGTGACCAGAGATTTTAACTGGCAACTTAATAAGTGAATCAGCAAGTTACTAATGCATTAAAGTTGATCAGGGAGACTCTTCGTGCCCCTTTTAGGACTTTGCACACCCACACTAGGTTGGCTCTCACAGCTGGGAGATGGGTCATGATTCACTTCACATTAATTCTGTGAGGCATGTTTCCTTGTGTGTTAACAGCTCTGAAATCAGAATAAATCTCTGATTGACATCCTCTGTTAGGTTGAATATATAGTAGGTGAGAAGTGAGGAAACATTTGGGTATGAGCGGATGTCCTGGTGCTGGTTCTTCTTCCTTCTCCCCACGCCATCCCCATCATAGAAATTCATGCACAGGGAAGTTAAACATTTTAGCAGTTCACAGAGGTATAAAATGACACAAAAAAAACCCAGTGTCCCTTTCTGGCCCCCCCCTCCCCGTTCCACTCCACAAAGCTAAGCACTTTTAATGGTAGTTCTTACTGGAACTTACTGTCAGGAATGGGCATTGGAGTCACTTGAGATTATTCGGAAGGCATGTGTGTGGGCCTCATCCCCAGAGATTTGGGTCCGGAGTTCTGGATGAGCTATGAGATTGTACATTGAAAACCCCCATCTGTGATTCTGCTGCACCCCGTCAGTCCCTACGGTGCCGTATACTCTACAGGTGGTACGTTTGCTGGGAGAACAGTCTGCTCTGAAGGGAAGGTCTGTGTATCTGCCTCATAGAATTGCTCTTCAGAATCAGTCGCAAAAATCCAGGCTGCGTGGTGGAGAAATTGCTTTTTGTGTGATAGAAAACGTTGGTTATGGATGATGATGTTAACACCTTAAATTAGATTAAACAGAAGCTAATGTGTCTATGTCTTAATTTAAATTTTCTATATCCATTTAATTAAATTGCATGATTTAAATACGGAGAGTTCTTTGAAATGAAACGCTGAGAATTGAGAACTGTTATGTCATTTCTAAGATAACCTTTTGTTCGCTTGCTTTGTTGGCTTGTTTGAAATAACATGACAAGAACATCAGACTTGGCAAATGAAGCTTTGTTCTTCTTTCCCGCAGATGGCTCAGATTCCAGAGATAAGCCCAAGCTTTACCGCCTTCAGTTGAGTGTCACTGAGGTTGGGACAGAAAAGTTCGATGAGAACTCCATCCAGGTGTGCAGGCGAGCCGCGGCTCTACCACCATCTGTCCTTATATTCGGGTGGGAAGAGGCACGTGGTACAGGGCCTGTGCATGGTAGCAGATACAGGAACAGACACACAGGAAAGACTTTATTCTTTTATAACTGTGTGCTCTGGCTCACTTTCCTTTGCCTTAGCACGACCAGAGCAGACTGTGACATTACGTCCACTCCCCACCTCTGGAAACTTGACCTGGTTTGTGGAGTTCCTCCGAGACTGTTGGCTTTTCTCCAGAAGATCGTGATAACTTTGTGGGTCTTTTTCAGGATCAGGGGAGGTAGCCTGCTGCTGGGTCTGCTGCCCATCGTGGTGGGCATTCCCTGGGCTGTAGTTAATGGTGTTAGCCAGATATGGTACTCAGGTGCTCAGTGAAAACAGCATAGCATGTTCTTTAAATGAGGAAGGCCGGGGTTCCTTACCTGATTGAACTCAGCTGACCTCCAGCAGACTGCCCCTTCCCTGTGCTGTCATTTCCCAGTTGCAGATGATGGGTCGGGTTATTTAGTGTCATTTTCAGTTCTGACATCCCTTCCTTCAGCACAACAGTAAAACAGATAAATAGAGTTTGTAATCCTAATCATCTGTACAGATTTATTCTTATCTAATGTTTAAGATGACCATGTGCTTTTCAATTCAGATTTATAGTGTGTCTTAAAGCAAGTTACTTGATGCTAAACATAATGTGTTCAATAATTCTGAGACTATTTTGACAGTGTTTATTTCCTTTTATACTGTGGGGGGGTTCTACTTAAAAAGCACTAAAAATCTAGTTTATTTTATTATATTTATCATAAAAGAGGAACTCATGGTTTTAAAATGCTGGGTTTTTGTTTTTATTTTTAAGTAGGTTCCATGCTGGGCATGGAGCCCAGTGTGGGGCTTGAACTCATGACCTTGAGATCAAGACCTGAGCTGAGGGCGCCTGGGTGGCTCAGTTGGTTAAGCGACTGCCTTCGGCTCAGGTCATGATCCTGGAGTCCCGGGATCGAGTCCCGCATCGGGCTCCCTGCTCGGCGGGGAGTCTGCTTCTCCCTCTGACCCTCTTCCCTCTCGTGCTCTCTCTCATTCTCTCTCTGTCTCAAATAAATAAATAAAATCTTTAAAAAAAAAAAAAAGACCTGAGCTGAGATCAAGAGTCAGCCACTTAACCAACTGAGCCACCCAGGGGCCCTAAAAATTCTGTTTTTAAATACCATGTCCTTTATGATGGAAGTTTCTTTGATTTTATTTTAGCTGTTTGGATCAGGAATTCAGCCCCATCACTGTGACCTCACAAACATGGATGGAGTTGTCACTGTCACGCCGAGAAGCATGGAGGCCGAGACTTATGTGGAAGGACAGCGCATCTCAGAGACAACCATGCTGCAGAGTGGGATGAAAGTGCAGTTTGGGACGTCACACGTGTTCAAGTTTGTGGACCCGAGCCAGGACCACGCTCTGGCCAAGAGATCTGGGGATGCAGGCCTGACCGCCAAGGGTCCCAGACACAAGCCTGGGTAATTGCTATCCATCAGCTTTAAGAGTTTAGGGTGGTTTGATTTATCTGTAAAGGAATCTGAATTCGGCATACATGACAGGTGGTTTTATTTTTAAAATTCAAAGTACGGTTTGTTGTTCTTGTTGATTTGGGTTGGTTGCAGAGGAAAGAAGAAGAAAGGGGTCTTGGCTTTATTGTAAAATTGAAGTTGTGGGCTGGTTTTTAAATTAGGGTTAGGGTTAGGAGTAATGAAACACCCTAGGAACTCTTTAAGGAATTAAAAATAGTTTAGCTCCACCTAGTGCCTTTCTGAGGACTTGCAGTGTGGGCCTATTACCAGAGAACACAAACCCTTACTGATCATCTAATTAAACTGCTTGACAGGGGAGGGAGTAAGACTTCCTTTTTGGTAATGGTAATTTTTTAAAAGAATACACTGTTTAGCCCCTTTGTCACCCAGCTTGCAGGCTGCTAGGGCATGGGTCTGGGAGAGTTGTTGCCACGGCCCTTCCCACACGCTGTGGCAGGCAGCCAGAGTCCGCTGAGTTCAGAGCAGCTCTGCCCCACCAGCACCGTGGACACAGCGTGTGGGTGGTCTTCTCACCGCTGCCTGTCCTGTTATTTTGTTCTGTGACCTACCTTTGCTTAGCTACGCGGAGTTGATACTCTCGGGCAGGTGCGAATTGTTAGTTTCTTCGTACTGGTCTTTTGCCAGTTTCCCAGCATTGTAAACTCTACTGCCATCTTTCTTGGAGGGTTATTAGGTCATTCTGTGTCCATCTTGAATCCTGGCCCAGAAAAGGGATAAAAGGCAGCTAATACAAGTAAGACTTAATATCTTTCTCCAGGATGACACTTCGTGGATCATCACAAGTGTTCCCCTAGGCACATGGGACGTGGGAAATGTCATGGGGTGAGACCTTCTCCCAGCTGCTCACCTCCAGCTCCATGTTTCGTTTCAGCCAAGGACCCGTCCCTTGGTTCCCAAGGAAAACCATTGTGGGCCTTGACTTCTCAAGAAAGCCCATTTCTGCCTGAATAGTCTTCCAGCTTTAAACGGAATGTGTATCTAAAGTCATCCTTCCGTTTTGTGTCTTGGAGGACCATTTGTTTTATATTCCCTTTTTAAGGCAGTATTTACTTATGAGCCACGTCCGCATTTCCTGCCCCTCATCGTGACCTCTACCATGGCCCCTTTGTTTCAGCCGACAGTTCGGATGGTTTCCATTCTAATTCTCCGTTCTTCTTCAGGCCTGCATCTTCCTTTCAGCACCAGACGGGGTGACAGGCTGAGGTATGCCTGTCTGAGAGTCTTACTTGCCATTTACCTGTAGGATGTTTGGCCAAAGAAATCATCGTGTGGAATGGTTTCTTCTGGCCTGTTGCACGTTGTTTTTCAAGCGGTACCTGCAGTTTTTCCCAATCGTACTTCATTCCTGAGTGGTAGATCATACTTATTTTGATGGTATGTGTTGCAGTTGTAGTGATAAGACTGTGCCTGTCCCATCACTACAGTCCTTGAGTTTTGCCCGGCAGGGTTTTCTGGTTGTCTGTATGCAAGGTCCCTCCCCAGTTGTTTGCCGTAATGGCTCCTGCTTTGGAGGCCTGCCCACGGTGTCTGTTTTCATCTTATCTCTGGCCAAAAGCAGAATCATACTAAGAACATGGTCTAGGTTTCTTTGATGGGAATGTGCTATGAAATTTTATGTTTATTATTACATCTTTTCCTTACAAACCTAGTGAAAACTGCTCAGTGGTTGAATATACCAGTACTTATATGTACATCATAAATTAGAAAGAATTTTCATTTTTTTTATAAACACTAATTTTGTTCTATTGTCAAACTATCATACATATGTCTAGGTAGATAACCCATGGTTTGTTTTTTTTCATGGATGTGTGTATATATTTTTTTTATTGAGGTATAATTGACATGTGTTAGTTTCAGGTGCAAAGCATAATGATTCAGTGTTTATATTTTTGCTGAATGATCACCACAGTAAGTCCAGTTACCATCCATCACCATACATGGGTACTTTTTTTCTCTTGTGATGAGAAGTTGTAAGATTAGCTCTCGCCAACCTTCAGGTACGCGGTACAGTACTAGTAACTATAGTTTCCGTACTGTATGTCACATCCCTGTGACTTAAATTTACAACTGGAAGTTTTTGACCCACTTTACCCACCCACCACCCCTGCCTTTGGCAACTACCAGTCTGTTCTTTTGTGACTATGAGCTTAGGTTTTTTGTTTTGTGTTAGATTCCACACGTGAGTGAGATCATACAGTATTTGTTTTTCTCTGTCTGGCTTATTTCCCTGAGCACAGTGCTCTCCAGTTCCATCCATATTGTGCAAATGGTAAACTTCCCTTCTTTCTTATGGCTGAATTAACATTCCATTTTATATATGTATATAGCTAATATATGTTAGTTATGTATATAAACAAATATAAGTATACAAGTATATTTGTATAAGTTACATGTATATAAATATAAGTTAAGTATATATAAATATAAAACTAATATATTTTTGATGGGAGTCTTTAGGGTTTCCTATAGGTAATACCATGTAATCTGCAAATAGTGACAGATTTATTTCTGTTTGGATGCCTCTAATTTCTTTTTCTTGCCTAATTGCTCTGGCTAGGACTTCCAATACTGTGTTGAATAAAAGTGGTGAGAGTGGGCATCATTGTCTTGCTCCTGATCTTAGAGGAAAAGCCTTCAGGTCTTCATCATTGAGTATGGTGTGGCTGTGGCCATGTCATAAATGGCCTTTATTATATTGAAGTACATTCTGTCTGTACCCTCTTTGTTGAGAGTTCTTATTGTAAGCGGATATTAAATTTTGTCAGATGCTTTTTCTGCATCTCTTGAGGTGATCACGTGATCTTTATCCTTTATTTTGTTAATAGGGTGGACCACATTGATCTATGTGTGGATGTTGAACACCTGCACCCCTGGAATAAATCCCACTTGATCTTGATGTGTGATCCCTTTAATGTAATGCTGAATTTGGTTTGCTCATATTTTGTACAAGGTTTTTGCATCTCTGTTCATCAGGGATATTGGCCTGTAATTCTCATTTCTTGTGCCCTTGTCTGGTTTTGGTATCAGGGTAATGCTGGTCTTGTAAAATTAGTTTGAAAGAGTTCCCTCCTCTTCTGGATTTTGGAGAGTTTGAGAAGGATTGGTATTCATTTTTCTTTGAACATTTGGTGGAATTCACCAGAAAAGCCATCTGGTCCACGACTTTTGTTTGTTGGGTGGTTTTTGATTAATGATTCGATCTCCTTGCTAGTAATCCATCTGTTCAGATTCTCTATCTCATCATGATTCAGACTTGGTAGTTTGTATGTTTCTAGGACTTTATCCATTTCTTCTAGGTTGTCCAGTACCAGTTGCAAAGTCTTCTCTTTTAATTTCTGATTTTATTTTATTTATTTCTTTCCCTCTAGTAACCTTGGGCTTTGTTCTTTTTTTTCCTAGTTCCGTGAGGGATACATGATGCATGTGTTCTTAATTGCAGATTTCAGGGTCTGTGTCTTCAAATCCTTAGTGGATGGTAGACTAGCAAAGTAGCACAATTTGATGTTGATGGTCAGGGTGAGATTTCTGTTGATGCATTTGATGCACTCATTCACCTTTTCATGTATGTATTCATCCAGCCTGCATTCATGGGGCACCTGTGTCACATGTCACTGTCCTCTGGGCTGAGGTGGCCAGGACATGGTTCTTACCCTCAGTGGTTATACTTAGATAATGTCATTAAAGTCATAAATAAGTCACTTTGTAATCATTTACGTATCCAGAATGTAGTACAAGTGGGTCCATGTTAAACTTTAAAGTCTTGTTAGCTTTGGGGGGAAAAGTAAAGAGCTTTGCATGGTGTTGAGTAGATTTGTTATTTTAGGATGATAATCACGTGTGGAGTCAAGAAGGCTTTGGCTGTATTTCGTACATCAGTAACATGGAGTTAGGGATAGGTGCGGTGTGTATGTAGCTTTGATAGATGGTGGAGGGAGGTGAGCTGTCGTACTTCTGCTTTCATTATCAGAGACAAAGTAACTCAACTGAATTTCCCATTCCAACCATTAGAAACCAGGAGAACTTTCTATGTTTTGTGAATATCTTGGTGACAGAGGATAAGTGACAAAGTATTTGGCTTTTAGTATAAGCTTTTACTTTCTCAAGTTACTATTTTAAAGTATGATACTGTTTTGTATTATAAGATGATTTTATTTTCATAGTGATGCAGTAGAGGAGGAATTTGTACCTGATTTTCTAATTTGAAAAATTGTTTTGAACTTCTCCATCACTTGTGGTTTCATTCTATAGATTGGGCTTAAATACAAGTTTAAAGTTACCACGGTGCTGTGAAACTAGACAGATTTATTTATTTTATACACACACACACACACACACACACACATATATAAATAACAAAAGAGATTGTCATTCTTTTTGATTACCTTGGGCAGAAGCCCAGGAAATTTAAGCACTGACCTATCCTGTTGGTTTCCAGGTGTTTTTAGGGCTCTTTTTCCCCCCTTTTTTGGGGCCTCTCTCTTGGTCTGGGATTAATGGATTGTATTTACCTTTATTTGTGCCGAAGAACCATAGCTTGCTTCAGGTTATTGAGTCTTCAAAATGAATTTTGTTTTTTCTGAATTTTTCATAATGATGGTTTTAAAAGTTTGGTGTCTTTAGATATTCTAAGAAATTGTTTAAAATAGAGTAACTCTTGATCTGATTACTAACATTATACAAAAGTTCCCCATTTCTTTATTATAGCCTAAGTAGTGGTATCCATGAGCTTTTAAAAAAATCATCAGATTGGCTTTGGGAGGATGGCGGCTTCGCGCCCGTGCCTTATCCTCCAATGAACACGGTTGCCTTCCCTGTACCAGCAAGTGGACTCATGAAACCGCAGACATCTGCACTTCATTTATGTGCTGTTATGTGATGAAGCAGCGTGCTTTTATCTTTTATGGTTCTTTTTAATTTATTGTTATTAAAATATAGTCTTAAAAAATATGATCCTGAGAGTATTCAGTATATAGCAGTAAGAAAAGTTCATAAAGTTTTTGTTTTTTAAAGATTTTATTTATTTGAGAGAGAGTGTGGCAGAGGGAGAGGGGGAAGCAGGCTGCCTGCTGAGCAGGAAACTGGACTTGGGGCTCCATCCCAGGCCACTGGGATCATGACCTAAGCTGAAGGCAGACGCTTAACTGACTGAGCCACCTGGGTGCCCCGAAAAGTTCATAACGTTTTAACAGCTTTTTTATTCTGTAACTTTATATGCTGAAAATAAAGCGATTTCTTGAGGCTCTTTGAATTGGGATATTTAGCCGTTTCTTTTGTATTATTGAGAAAAAAGATGTCTTATGATTCGAGAGTTACTAATTCTATGTATTTCTTTCTTTTTTTTTTATTCTGAAAGAATTGTTCAAGAGACAACTTTTGATTTAGGAGGAGATGTTCATAGTGGAACAGCATTACCAACAAGCAAGGTAGGTAATTTACGTGACGTGATTGGACTGTGTTTGGGGGGCATTATAGGACACCATGGATGAATTATTGGTGATATACTCGTAGAATTATTGCGAAGACAAACTTCACTGTGGTCTCTAACTGAGGGTTGTCCTAGTCTGTTGTGCTGCCTCTTAGTGATACATAACAGGCCTAAGGCCGGGGAACTGTGCTTTCTCCTCCAAGCAGTGCATCCTAGGCTCATCCTCTCAGTAACCCTTCTTGGCCAGGTGACCTCCGAAGAAAACGGACTTCCCTCTCATCCACCTGCCAGCTTACCTTCGCAGGCACTTTGCTTCCACAGTCACCCCTTATCTTGCATGATAAGGAACTTATGTCCTCATTTTGGTTATCTGTCGCTCAGTAACAAACCTCCCCAAAACTTAGTGGACTAAAGTAAAACAGCACCCACTTTATTTACTGACAGTTGTGCAGTGTTGTTCAGACTCACCAGGGCTGTTTGTTTGCTGGTCTTGCTGGTGGTGACCCATGTTGCCGCATTCAGCTTCTGGTGGGTTGGTTGGTGGCCTGGCTGGGCCTCCCCTCTCCCTGTCACCTCAGGTTCTCTCCCTGGGACCTCTTGCCCATCTCTCCCTGAGGACAGCCAGATGTTTTGGTGCCTCACAGAATCATGGAATTGACAGGCCTTCTTAAGCTTGGGCCAGAGCTGGTGCCCCGCTTTGATTCCCTCACCTTCTGTTGGTTAAAGCCAGACACAGGCTTAGTGCGGAATCAGGGAAGGAGCTGCTCCAGGTGTGGCAGGCTGAGGCTGCCGTGCTGCAGCACCGGCCCCGACATGCTGTAGCACCTCCCGTTCTTAAACACCCGTCCTGGGCCCTCCAGCTGTTGGCCCCAGTTTTCTGCTTCTCTTCATTGTGTGATTTCTTGAGGAGGTCGTCTCTGCTCCGCTTCCTGTTACCCCCTCTTCTTGTCTTCGTAGGGACTTCCTGTTACC
>NW_027397068.1:79100322-79181920 GCF_003265705.2 Callorhinus ursinus
CTTCTTGTCTTCGTAGGGACTTCCTGTTACTCCCTCTTCTTGTCTTCATAGGGACTCTGTCTGTCCTGTGCTCTGCTGACTTCCCGATCGCCCAGTCCAGTGCTTGTTTCCCTCCGATGGCCTGAAGATAGGTTAGCACCATTTACTTGAGGCACTTTCTTATTTCAGCCTCAGGGTGTCGCCCTCCCGATTTCTCCCACCTTGGCGCTCAGTCCTCCTGGGTCCCATCTGTTGGTGGTACCTCCTCCACGTCTTCCTCCACTTGACTTCTCACATTGGTTTCAGACCTAGGGCATCTTCTCTCCTGTGTATACATGTTCCTGAGGTGATCTTATGCAGTCGGGGAGTTAAAGTACATCTAAACATTAATTATTCTTGACTGTATCTTTGGCCCTGACCTCTGCAGACTCCAGAGGCTTGCTTGATACAGCCATGGTGATGTCTAAGACATATTTCAAGTTTAACGTAGCTAAAACAGAACTGATTTTCTTTCTCAAACATCCTTCTTTCCCTGATCCTTCCCCGTCTCAGTAAATGATATCCTCACCCATAGCGTTGTCCCCACAGAAGTCCATCACTGGTTATCCTGGGTTCCTTCCCTTCCCTCAGCCTCGACATTTACTTGTTGGCAAGTTTCGTTTGCTCTTTGTCTGAAATAGTCCACAAGTGCCTGTCTTTGTCGCCGCCATGAGTGGTCGGGCAGAGTCTCCAGGTGTCAGATGGCGGGGAATCTGCATGGCTTCTGAGTTAGCAACCTTTCCTCTGCTGACCTGGCTTGCTACTCTTCTCCCAGTGGCCGGGCTGGTGTTCTGAAAATAGGAATTCGATCGTCTTACTGCCCTGCCTTCACAGCCCCTTCTGACCTGGCCCACCTTTCCTCTCGGCTTAGCCTGTGCTGGCCACACTGACCACACACCTCTTTCCCATCTGAAGTCTCAGGCATGTTTGTTCTTCCTAGAGTGTTCTTCCCACTGGTTTTCATGCAGCTAGCCCCTTCCTAATGAGACTTTTACGCATCACCTCCTTGAAGAAACTTCTTGAGCATCCCGGCATAATTACACCTTACTTTAAATTCTCTGTGCCAGCCTGTACTGCCATCTGATCCTTGTCTCCTGTGCCAACTGTGGAATGTGAGCTCTGTGCAAGCAGGGATCTCACTTGGCATGTTCATTGCTGCACCGCTTGTGCTCAGAAAGCGCTCAGGGCATTGAAGAGCCGCAGTAAGGAGTTGCTGAGCGACTGCGTGAGCAAATACTCTTGGAACCAAATGTAACTGTCTTCATAAAAAGTTGAGTTTCTTAGGGGTGCTGGGAGGCTCAGTCGATTGGTGTCAGACTCTAATTTCAGCTCATGTCATGATCTCGGGGTAATGGCACTGAGCTCTGCGTCCAGCTCCACGCTCAGCAGGGTGTCATCTTGAGGATTCTCTCCCCCTCTCCCCCTGCCCCTCCCCTCCACGCATGAATGCTCACGCACGCGTTCTCTCTCTCTCTCTCTCGTGCTCTCTCTCTAAATTAAATAAAAACTTCTGAAAGCGTATAGTTAAAACAAAACTTGGTAAATTAAAAAATGTACAGAAATGAAAATCATTCATCCTCAATTTATAGTTGGCTATTGGTAACATTTTGATGGATCCTTTTCTGGGCTCTTTATGCTGCACGTGTGCGCATGAACGCACTCTGAAGTGATTAAATACACGTGCACACCTTTCTGTCCTACGGCCTTTGGCTATGCTTTTGTAATCATTTTATTTGAAAACAGGCTAAAATTATTTTGTAATATGTTAGCTTATAAACATACCATAATTTATCCATTGCTTTCTTATTCATTTATAACAGTTTTTTGTAGTCTGTTGCCATCCATTGACCAAGCATTTTATTTCTATAAATGTGTTTTATGGAAGTAGCCATTATGTGTGAAATATCAGGACGCCCTGTCCTGGTGAACATTTTAAACAAAGTCATCATGGACAGTTCAATGAACTTTGGTGAATAGACAACAAAATGTTACACAACCATTACAGTTCTGTAACATAAAAATATTGTAAGATGTTTACAGCGTATGAAAAAGAGTACTTATTACAAAGTAGGTTGTGTAACCTCATTTATGGAAAATAAGAAAAACCGTAAAGATAAATACAGTCCAGAGTTACTCTCTGGTTGGTAAGACAAGAATGATTTCTATTATCAATCTCAATTTCTACAATAAACAAATACAATGAGAAATTTGACATAAAATTTTTGCTACAGTGAATTTCTTTGTATAATTTTATTGATTGTGTTCTGATTATTTTCTTTTTTTAAAGATTTTATTTATTTATTTGAGAGAGAGAGAATGAGAGATAGAGCACGAGAGGGAAGAGGGTCAGAGGGAGAAGCAGACTCCCTGCCGAGCAGGGAGCCCGATGCGGGACTCGATCCCGGGACTCCAGGATCATGACCTGAGCCGAAGGCAGTCGCTTAACCAACTGAGCCACCCAGGCGCCCATTCTGATTATTTTTGTACTAATACAGGTTACTTACCTGTTTTGTCTGCCTTGGGTTGGTTAGGGACGTGCCCTGCTTGGAAGAGCTTAAATGTACCATATTGGGCTGCTATAAGTGTGCCTTTTCTCTGTTGATGAAGGGCAAGAAATAAACCAATTTCTGTACTCACTTCTTCATTGGGTGTTGAGCTATGATGAGTAGATTTTTAAATCCTTTCTTAACAAGTAAAACAAAGACCCTGACTTTTCATATTGTACATATTCTCTTAGCTCTCTCCTGAATTAGGACTTTTTGGGAGTAGTTACTGTTTTTACTGTACTGGTTGAGGAACCCTTGTGTATATGTACCACTTCTGCCCTGACTGTGTTTTAAAGTCCATGGCTAGCTCTTTGAAAAGCAAAGTGGCTGTGTGTTTTATTGTTCTTTTGATGACTGTATTTTGGGGCATGCCGCTGTGGACATGGCATCCTCAGCATTGCCATGCCTTTTTCTTGTCCATGCTCTTCCTCTGCATTCCTCTCCTGCCTTCCCCTGCTTGGCAGCCTTGCATCACATCTTCACCTGCAAGAGTAAGTGAAAGCCTGGTTGGTTTGCTTGGTTAAATGCTGTGTCTTCCCCTGGCTTAGAGCACCACGAGGCTGGACAGCGACAGGGTGTTGTCTGCCTCCAGCACGGCGGAGCGCGGGATGGTGAAGCCAATGATCAGAGGAGAACGGCAGCAGGATTACCGCAGGCAAGAAAACAGGTAGGAAGTAGTTCTTTTTTTAATTATGAAAGAAGTGAAAGTGTTCCTAGAAAGGGCTTGGGGTAAAGATGATTGACTCTATTGAGGTTTGGCTGACATTTTTAGAATGCTGTTTTCTTTTCACATTACTGCACTGAAGAGAGGGCTTCATGAGCAGTGGTACTCCTTACCCCAGTGCCACGGTGTCGTCTGTCTGGTTGAAATGGGAGCCACTTTGAGTTAAAAATGTTTCTGTTTTAACTGTGCTATTCTGTAAAACATGGAGAAAGGAAGTTTTTCTAGGATGTTAATATTTGATAATTTTTATATTTAGATAACTTAGTCATCATTTCACCCATCCGTATACAAAATCCTTCCATGTTTAAATACATGAAGCCAAACATGACTTCACATGGAGTTTTTAGGATTTATTGAGTGCCACATTACTGTGTCTTATGTTCTGTTGAGAAGGGTAGGGATAAATATGTTTCTCCTGCCATTGTTCCTGCCTAGTGTTTTTGAACAGAGAACTTCTGCCTTTTGTTATTTCCTTTTCTTACGATTTTTAAGTACATGTTACCTTAATTAGAATTCTACTTCCTTGTGATTTTTTAACATTGTTTAAATGTTGAAAAGTGATGTCAGTGCCTGACACATTGAAATAACAGGTGATGAGTTCCAAATGCTGATGAGCTTCAGCAGCAGCGTGATATGGTTCGAGTACTTCTCCAGCAGGTTTCTAAACACACAGAGACAGCAATCGGGCAATAATAACTCAGGAGTACCGTATCATGTACTCTCATTATCAGTAGTGGAACTGGGGGTGTCCTTCTTTTTGTGCTATTCAGATTTTTGATGAAGCCATTCTAACTGTTCTCTCTCAGATCTGGTAACTGAGGCAGGTGACTGGCCCAAGGTCATGTATCAATTTGGTGACAGGCAGCTGATGTAGTTCTTTAATTTTCCATCTTCCAGTAGAGGGCGCTGTCTGTTACAAGTTTTTAATATCATTTATCACAGTAATTGAATTTGTAGATTGATATGGGAATCTCAGGTTTTTCCCTTGTTTTTATCCTGCACTTTGGGTTATTATTCAAGATTTTTGTTGGCTTTGTGAATTTTTTTAGATGTAATAATAAGTCTACTTCCTGTGTCTGTACTTGTTTTCGGTGGTGTATTCTAGAATAAGATATTCCAAATGGTAAACGAGCTTCGTAAGGAATGCCTCTATTTATTTATAAGGTGATTGAGAGCAATGTATCATAGTTCTTAGCCCATAAATATTTGAATGAGTGAATAAATCAAATGGGGGAGAGGAAAGAGCAATTAGGATAATTCTTTTAGGACATGCAAAATTAATGTGTGTGTGTGTGTAAACTATATATATAGTTGGTAAGTAAATATAGTAGGTTAGTACAGTGTCGGATAGCCATCTGATGGTTCACTGTATGTTAGAATTGATTTTATCCTGTGAGCAAAGATTTTACTAAAGGTTTTATTGGAACTGTAGGTATGTACTATTTTGTTGATACTACAGCAGTGATGGAAACAGGTGATTCTTCTATTTTCAGTCTTTGTTTTTCACATATACAATGTGGGTATAAGCAATGCTTCACTTAATTGGTATATTCATAAAAATCTAAGTTGTTTTAATAGATATGTTTAAAATACTGATGTTAGGAGTGCCTGAGGGGCTCAGTCATTGAGCATCTGCCTTCAGCTCAGGTCACGATCCCAGGGTCCTGGGATGGAGCCCCCACGTTGGGCTCCCTGATCGGCTGGAAGCCTGCTTCTCCCTCTTCCTTCCACTCCCCCTGCTTGTGTTCCCTCTCTGCCAAATAAATAAATACAATCTTAAAAAATAAAATAAAATACTGATGTTAGTCAAGGAAAAAAATCTTTTTGAATAATGGAGTGCCTTAAGTTCTCACTGACACATTTTTTTTTTTTTGGTGAGATATTAAATTCCTTATTTTTACCAGATGTGTTAAATTGATGAAACAATTGGTAAGGTTCATCCAGTTTATTGTGTAGATAGTAAATTGAAAGTAACTGCTTATCTGCAATTTTAGATGCCTATAAATATAGGAGTTAAGAGACATGTAAACATAATTGGACATTTAAATTCTATTGTTTATAAGAGCCTTTTTACACCTGAATTGTTCAGTTGAATCCAAATTGTTCAATCATAGGATAAAAAACTGTGAAGCATATAATTTGATGGAAAGACTTTTGTTTTTCCTTCTCACAATTAAAACAGTTTGAGGTAACTCGCTGTGTTTCTCTTTGTTGCTCCTTCAGTGTTGGGGGAGGTGGGGTGGCGGGACGGGAGCCTCCCTCTGGGGACGAGTGACTTTAGTCTGGGGCCATCATGGGCTCTTCTCCTTCTCTTCTCCTTTCTTAAAGAAGTTGTCACAGGAGCCCATGTAGTGACTGAGTGGTCACAGCAGTGACTCCAAACCCTGAACTTGGGCGGGTTCGTCACCGTTTATCCGGGGCTGGTAGACTTAAGTGTTGCTGCTGACAGTGACCATCATTTAACTCACAAATCCGTAGGCACCGATAAGGCTGCTGACTCGCCCTTCCAGCAGATGTGAAGCTCTGTTTGAGCCCTGAGCTCAGTTTGTCTGAGCCCATGTTTACCTCAGTAGGTCTTCCATCCCAGCGTAAGTCACTGTAGCCCACTCTTCACTTTCCAGTTAAGTTTGTGGGAAGGCACAGCACATGTTTCTTTGCTTTTGCTGTCAATTTTAATTTTCTTAATCTATTCGAAGACAAATTTTGTAAAATTTTTCCTGGTCATCTGTAAAAGCTGAGCTAAATGGTAAAGATTTAAACTCTTTAGGAATCTAATTATTTGCCAGTTTGTTTGGGGTGGGAGGTGACTTACAAATGTTATACATAAAATACAGCTAGTAGCCAACTAGCTTAGAGTAATGATTAAATTGCTTGAAATTCTAACCACATGTCTACATGAAAGAGTAGTTAAACTGAACACCATCCATCGAGAGCACTATAAATCTAAGGTAAGGAAATCTCAATTGGATTTGTAATTATTTTACACATTTTAGAAATTCTGTGCTTACTAATGGCTTTCAGATGTTGTTTGACCACAGTACACAACACAGAATCCTGTTGTATATTGTGTCGCAAGGGACACATACCTACACATGTGTATATTTACAACTGAATGAAGAATTTCACAGAACAGTGAACCTTCCACCCTACCAGTGGGGGGGGCAGGGTGATCCACTATTTGGAGAACTTTTTTATCGAACTAGAAATATACCTAACCTTTGAGGTACTTTGACCCAGAATACCTGGAAATACATAAACATTAGGACAGTGCTAATTCTTTGAAGTGTTCCGAATCCTAGTTGCTCTTGGTTTATATTTCTTGGCAGTGCCTTGTTTTTGTAGTGTCCGGCTAAATGATGAAAGGTGTCTGGAATTGATGTGACTTTAAGGGAAAGTGTGAGTAGGATTACTTCTTCTGAAGGCGGGCTTCCCTGTGAGCATGGAGAAATGGTGATACAGAGTGACTGAAGGGGCCTGCAGGGATTATCTTCTCTGAGCTTTATCAGAAGCCAAGGGCAGTGTCTGGCTCTTAGCAACTTGTTCTTCATGTGTAAGAGCTGTTTCAGGCTCACGGTGGTTTAGTTTTTCTGTGTCTCCTAGCGGTAGCTTTTCATCGTGATTCGAGCCATCGCCACAGCAGGTGCGTGACAGCCTGGTCGCCCTACTCTGCACGGAATCCTCATGAATAATAGAGAATCACAGTCAGATCAGTTCTCAGGAAGGAAGCAGATACTTCAGGGAACTGACCTCTTAGGAGTGTGGATATGGTCGCGCTCAGTGCGCTCCTCTGAATATTTGAATAGTTTCCATGTGAACATGAGTCATTGGGCTGTGTATTATTTGTAAGAACCATATGGAGACTGTAAAAACAGTTGCCAAAATATGCATAGATTGTTAGTGATGTTATTAGCCACATGACCTGATTTTAAGAGATGGCCACTCTCTTCTTTCAGAACTCAGGATGCTCCTGGGCCTGAACTGATATTGCCTGCAAGCATTGAATTCAGGGAAAGTTGTGAGTAATTTCAGATTCCATTGTTAGTGAATTATTTCTTGTTCCATTTTCCTCCATCTGATTTTCATGGGTTTTTTTTTTGTTCTTTTTTTTTCTTTTTCTTCTTTTTTGAAATCTTTTCACAGCTGAAGATTCATTTTTATCTGCCATTATAAATTATACTAATAGCTCTACAGTCCATTTTAAGTTGTCACCTACATATGTATTATATATGGCATGTCGGTATGTATTGTCCAGCCAGTACAGACCGGATGTCAGTCCTACAGAACGTACTCACAAAGTGATTGCAATAGTCAACAAGATGGTGAGCATGATGGAGGGGGTGATCCAGGTAAGCCTCAGCCTGCAGAGCCAGTTCAGTAAGTGTGCCCCTTGTTTTATACCAGGAAGCCAGTGGCTTTCGTGTTCCCGCCTGGTCATATGTTTGACTTTACCTCCACAGTCTTTTCTGAAATGCAAGTTCTATAAATAGCACGGACAATGGTATAGCTTTAAAAGTTGAAAAGAAATGTAAACTTGTTTTCTGTTTCTTCCTACAAATGTTAGAATACGGGAAGGTAATCTGAATGTGGGAACATAATGATCATGGTAAAGATCCTCAAAATGGTAGTGGTTGTGAGAACGTATCGAGACTTGGGGATTTTTTAGAATTAAAAACAATAATATGTTGAGGTGAATTTCACATTAACGTAAAATTAACCATTTTAAAGTGACTCATTCAATAGCATTTCGTACATTCACGGTGTTGTGCAGCAACCACTTGTGGTTCCGGAACATTCCCATCACTTTAAAGTAAAACCTGTGCCCATGAAGCAGTTTGTCCTCATAACCCCTCCACCAGTCCCTGGCACCCACCTTCTTAGAATCTTCTCATGGTTATAAAGGCATATGCTCTTTTCTAGTATGAGTGTATGATGTTGGTGGTAATTATGTGGATTTTTGCTAGCATTCATTTAGGTGTGATGGACATCACGACATTTCTCAGTGATGATGAAATGAAAATCTTTCATAAAACTGTGGAAAGCTTAAGGAACTAAGAGCATTCTTTTTGTAGTATGGTTTGTTTCTTTTTAAGTACTCTTCATCTGTAGTTCGTAAAATTGGCATAGCAGTTTTCTAAACTCACGGATAATTTGAAGATTTAATCTTAAGTCCTTAAAAGTAAATGTAAAGATTTTAAGTTTTTCCAAACCACTTATCAGTGCTGTTATTCAGCCACAAAATATAAAACTCTAGTTACATATTATGAAGCAACATGATTAGATGGTTTGGTTGTTTTCCTCCTGTGAGGGTAGTTTGAGCAAACTAATCTGTTGATTCCTTCAGAATTGTTTTAAAAAGGCCAAATTTTTCAAGAACTGTTTCTTTTGTTTGAGGGGTTAGCCTGTGAATCTAATGGGCTTACAATTCTTTTACCCAAGTGAGGAAACAGCTAAAAAGGATTGTCATTTTATTTGGATTCCATTTTTGTGTTCCTCTCTTACTAATTTCTAAAGAAACAGATTTCCTTTTAGTTCAGAGCCATTGTCTGTCTTCCCTCATGTTTGCATTTCTAAAGCCTGTTTCAGATTGTGAAATTCCTGTCATCAGACTACTGCCAATAGACTTTTTCTGATTGAATTTGAACTAGTCAGTGAGATCATCATTATCACAACAGGTCTTTTAAAACACATTTAGGGTTAGTATGTGATTGGAGGAATCTTAAAGTTTTAGGAAAGAATTGTAGTAATGAATAAATCAACAATTTGTAAAAATCTACTTTCAAAAACCGATTTACTCCATTTTAGTATAGTTATGTTTTTTATACATTAAAAAATTTTTAACTTTTATTTTTGTTGTTTCTGTTGGTCTTTTCTGTCTCTTTCATCCTATTACACCAGAGGATAGACACTCATCTTACATAGCTTTAAGTAGTCAGACACACGGTATCATTAAAAGACGTTAAGTCCTTCATTTATAAATCTTTTAAAGAGATCAGTGTGTTCCTGTGTTAATTGTCACATTCCTTTATATAAATTCTGGGAATTCCCTCCCTTACTGTACCAGTGTTAAGAACATAGAACTAATCCTTTATGTCATGTACTTCCAAAGCTGCTTCAGAGCCAGGAATGAATATGTAATTTGGGAATAACATAACTAAATGTCGTACCTTCATGTCGTACCTTCATGTTAGTGTTTTGATTTTTTTAAACTATCATGATTGTTTACAAGTTTCTTTCTCTCGTTCTGCTTGATTTCCCTTCGTCTGTTTTTCTCCAGGAAGTAGACCAGGTTGATCAGGTAGGACGTGCTGCTGGGAACTGGTCCTGGCTATGTCGGCTTAGCTGAGTTTCTCGCGCTGCTTCCATGTCAAACACAATGCTCCAGCAACCGGACTGGACGGTTCATAACACTCATTCAGCAACTGAAACATGCAGTACTAAATCCCTTTTTGACTGTGCAACCTTTATCAGCATTTCATAATTTCTGCTTAATGCACTTCAGTGTGGATATGAAATGACAAAAGTTCTGTTTCTCCTCTTTCTTGTTTATCCTTGGTTCCTATTCTTTGGATCTCATCTGAAGTTGCCTGGCCTGCACATGTGGTCGGGAGATGATGTGATAGATCAGTACTTGATACCGAGTTGCTCGGCATCCGAGCCAGTGACTGCGCGTATCAGGGTGGTTGTGGGTAACCATGGATAGATGCGTGTGTACTTCACAGATTACCAGATAATGCACAATCTCCGATTGGGTGTCGTAGGGTTTGACATCTCTGTTTTCGGCACTGATTCCATACATGGTAGCTAACTGGATCCATGTGTCTGACCATGAATCCTCTAAGATGTCGCAGTTCCATTGCTGTGAACGTATCCAAATTCCTTTGCAAATATCTGGTATCTGTGGTAAATACCTTGGTGACAATGGGAAGGTACTGGTCTATCTCCAGCAGCTTTTCAAGAGCATTCCTTTTTTTTTTTTTTTTCTTTCTTTTTGTTTGTCTTTGGGTCGCTTATGGAAATGTGTTCTGTCTACAGAAACAGAAGAATATTGCAGGGGCACTTGCCTTCTGGATGGCCAATGCATCTGAGCTGCTCAACTTCATTAAACAGGACCGAGATCTTAGTCGAATCACATTGGACGCCCAAGACGTCTTAGCACACTTGGTTCAAATGGCGTTTAAGTAAGGAGCACGTTTTTGGAGATTGCACTATTCTGTAGAGGTTTTTTTTAAAGGTTTTTATTTACCCTAATTAAAGATGAATAGCAAGAAGCATGAATAACTATGTGCCAAATGTGTTGATTTAAGAAATTGAATTTATTAGCTGTGTTTCAGGAATCCTGAGAGTAAAACTATTGTAAATGGAAAATATTTCTAAACAGTATAAACTGTTTCATTTGTGGATGTCATGTCTGACAATAGCAGTGTGTCCTGCTGAGGTTATTAAAATTGCCTACGTTTTTTCAGATATCTGGTTCATTGTCTTCAATCAGAACTGAATAATTATATGCCAGCCTTTCTGGATGATCCTGAAGAGAACAGCCTACAAAGACCAAAAATAGGTTAGGATGCCCTTTTTCTCCTCCCTCCCTGTCTCTCCTCGCTCTCTCTCTCTTTCTCTCTGGGCTTTCCTTCTTCCCTCCTTCTGTTTAACTTCATTTTAATATTTCATATGCATTAGAAGGAGGTATTTTCAAAATAAATGAGATAACCTATTGGCTTTGGTATTCTTCAGTAAATCGTAACTGCTGTCTGTTCTGTTTCAAGAACAGCTCTGGGTTGGTGTGTCGTGCTTTTTCCAAAGGTGTCTTAGGGGGAGCTGCAGTGTGCGTAGTTAATGGCCGTATGTGGTTTCACCCTCACTGTCATCTCCTGTCTGAAGAGACCAGTGTCTCAAAAGCGACCCGGTAGGCATTCTTACCATAACTGCCATTTTCTGAATTCACCGTTCGTTCAAAAGACTCTTGCTTTCGTCCCGCATCTCTGAACAGATGACGTTCTGCACACACTCACGGGAGCCATGTCTTTGCTGCGACGCTGCCGAGTCAATGCTGCCCTGACCATCCAGCTCTTCTCCCAGCTCTTCCACTTCATCAACATGTGGCTCTTCAACAGATTGGTGACCGACCCCGAGTCGGGACTGTGCTCTCACTACTGGGGGGCGATTATCCGCCAGCAGCTGGGACACGTGGAAGCGTGGGCAGAGAAGCAGGGCTTGGAGCTGGCAGCCGATTGCCACCTCAGCCGGATAGTGCAGGTGGGCTTCCCGAGTCTCACCTCCGCGCCGTCCCTGGACTTCATCGTCGGCGGCTCTCCTTCCGTCCGGGGTCAGAACTCGGATTCAGGCAATTCAGTACCCCCCTGGGGTGTTGCATGTGCACAGCTAAAGAAACACTGGCGTGTTGGTTTGCCTGGGCCGCTGTGACAGACTTCCACAAGCTCAGTGCATCAATGACAAACAGTTGTCTCCTAGTCCAGGAGGCAGGAGGTCCAAGGTCACGGTGTGGGCTGGGTGGTTCTCCGCCTTCATTTTCACAGGTGTTCTCCCCGTGGGTATGTGTGTCTCCACACATCCACTATTTATACAGACACAAGTCATGTTAGACCTGCTGTCCTCGCTCACTTCTGTCAAGACCCTTTCTCCAAGTAAGGTCGCGTTCTGTGGTACACGGGGTTAGGACTTCTGTGTATGAATTTTAGGGGACACAGATCAGCCCGTAGCAGGTGGTAAGAAGTAGAGTAAGTGCCCTTAAAGGGTTCTTTTCTGAGACTAGTAGGTGTATTTTGTGAAGCTGCATACTGAATGGATGGATTACAGTTTAAAACTGGGTAACACTTTAGTCTTTAGCATACGGAGCCAAGTGACCACAAAGCAAAAACCCGTAGTGGATGCACAGCAGAGAAAGAGGAAGGGGTCTAAGCATAGCACTCGGCAGTCCTCACAACCCAAAGGACCAGAGCAGGAGACTTGAGAAGGGGACGGAGGAGCACTCAGCTATGTGCTAAGGCCTCGGCCAGTTCTCAGGGAGCCCCTACATAGCCCACACTGGACACGGGGGTTTCACAGTCAAAGAAATAACATCTGCAGCCTCAAAACCTAGGACAGATTTTTTTTTTATTACTACAGTGTATAATTTTGCATTTTTTCCTCAATTTCTTTTTTTTCTTTTAAAGATTTTATTTATTTATTTGAGAGAGAGAGAATTAGAGACAGAGAGCACGAGAGGGAAGAGGGTCAGAGGGAGAAGCAGACTCCCTGCCAAGCAGGGAGCCTGCTGTGGGACTCGATCCCGGGACTCCAGGATCATGACCTGAGCCAAAGGCAGTCGCTTAACCAACTGAGCCACCCAGGCGCCCCTTTTTTCTCAATTTCTTAATTTCTTTTAAAGTAATTTAGTATAGAAAGAGGCTACTATTCTCCTCCACTGGCTATAAAAAAGTCATTACAATGAAACTTTATTCAGACTCCGGTAATTGGTAATCTGAGTGGTTATGATGTAAATGTTTACAGTTTCTAAAAGAATTTTTAAAAATGATTTATGGACATAAATGAATCTCATTTACATTTTTATATTTTAGTAAAATATAAATGTGTATATTTTAGTAAAATTAAGAAACTGTCTAAAAACCTTCACTAGACAATGCTTTTTCAGTTCAATGTTAATAGAAGTGTGTTTCCCTAAAAAACATTCTGCATTTCAAAATCAAATTAGCAAGTTATTACAGTTTTAAATGTTACATAAAGGGAATATTTATGAAATACTTTTGAATCATATCTCCTGTTATTCTTTTGAACAGGCAACCACTTTGCTTACAATGGATAAATATGCGCCTGATGACATTCCAAATATAAACAGTACCTGCTTTAAGTTAAATTCACTGCAACTTCAAGCCTTGTTACAGAATTACCACTGTGCACCCGATGAGCCTTTTATCCCCACGGTGAGTGGCACACGTTAGCCACACAGCATGAGACATGTTTGCATAGGGAAATTTTCAGTTCAAAAAAGTGGGGGAGAATCCACGTTTATAATTACTTTATTTCTTTAATAAATAAGCTACTTTACTTAATCATCTCATAAGATCATTTTTCTTGTTGACATTTGAGTTTGGACTCGGTACAAGAAAATACACAAGCATTTTAAGTAGAAGAGGATTTAATTCAGGGAATTAGGTTCTTGGGAAGTCATTGGAAGGACTGGGGGAGAGGAAGTTAATTTGCCCTGGTTCCCAGGCTCACCCCTGGGACCTGAGGCTCAGAGGCCCAAGAGCTCCTGCCACGGCCATAGGCATCCATGTGCTGCGGGCACAGAGTGCCCCCTCATATCCACTGCTCATCCTCGTGTGCCACCAACAGCAAGCAGTGCGGCCGGGGGCCTCCCGACCTGGGCAGGTGCAGCAGACTGGTGGGAATCGAGGTTTGGCATCATGCCTCTCGAGAGGAGTGGAGGGTGAGCGGCCTAGTTCACGGCGTGTGCTACAGCTGCTGTGTATAGAGTGAGAAAGGCTGCAAGTGCTTGTCGCCACCCATGGATAAAGTCCGCTCGAGGCAGGAGTCCTGATGAGGGAAGTGCATGAGGTGGATGGGTTGACCTCTAGTCCTGACTTGGTGCCAACAAAAGACGTGTATGGAGTAGCCCAGGATCAGAAACCAGCAAACGCCCACTGACAAAACAGCGTATAGAAGGTCTTGTCACTGTCACGTTAAGGAGCACGGCGCCGAGGTGTGAATTTGCACAGCAGATGACATGCACTGTGCCGTGTGCACAGAAGTCAGAAGTAAATAGAGCACGCTTCTGTCTGTACGGGTTTCACGAGCACACAGGTGGGATCTGTGGCGGGAGAAGCCCAGGAAGCTGACCCAGGGAGGGAGACGGTGACGAGGGGCTGCTTCTCTGTCCCTTGAACTGGGGCCAGTTGAGGTGCTGTGTTCACTTCCTCGAGCTTTACAGTGAAGGTGTGTGAGCTTTCCTGTTAGCTGGGAATAGATATTTTTGTCCCAAGTTTTTACATTTTCCACTGTGAGTTTTTTCTGTCATTAAAAATTCTACAAAAATAGGATTATTAGCACCTGGATGTTAAAAAATTGCAGGGAAAAAATGATTACTTTTGAAAAGGGAAACCATTTTCTTGTGATTGAATAATTTCTTTTTAAGGCTGCAGATGACTTGAGATTAATTATGACTATCTTGGTTCATATGTTTGAAGTGTGTACTTCGCAGGTGATACGTTGCTCTGCAAAGTGACGTTAACACACTGAGAAATCTCTTCTCGCTCGCAGCCTGCCTGCGTGTATGTGGCCACACTGCGCACGAGGAGATCTGAGTGCCAGTCCATTGGTGTGCCGTTCTCACTGTGCATCTGTGTTCTGACCAGGACCTGATCGAAAACGTGGTGGCCGTGGCTGAGAACACGGCTGATGAGTTGGCGCGCAGTGACGGGAGGGAGGTGCAGCTTGAAGAGGACCCCGATCTGCAGTTGCCTTTTCTTTTGCCAGAAGACGGCTACTCTTGCGATGTTGTCAGGAACATTCCAAATGGTTTACAAGAGTTTTTAGACCCTTTGTGCCAGAGAGGTGAGTCTCGCCTACTGTACCTGGCATCTGAACTATGACCTGAGCCTTGTATCAGTTTGTGTATGTGTGTCTGTGTGTGTGTGGCAGTCCACACGTGTGGAGCACACACCATATGCTCCTGGAGAAAGCTGTGTTCCAGGATGCGGAAGTAAGCGATTCTCGGTGATGAGGGGTCAGCAGTGTCCTGCCATGAAGCCCTGGGGGGTACTGTGACCCTCCCGCGGGCACTGGCTATGCTCACCAGCTGCCACCGCCACCTTTCTGCTGGGCCTGCTAGGAAGGAGGACCTTTTGTTGCTTCTCCCTCCGTTTTTTTGTGAGCCCGGGAGCTTGGCTCACCCCTGGAACTGAATTGTCCGTTGTGTTGCTACCAACAGAGTTGGGGGGCAGCACAAGTGCTGCAGTCAGACCCTCCCAGCTCGGACCCCAGCTCTGTCTCCTGTGACTTCCATCTATAAGATGGGCATGTGGACAGCGGGGACTCAGGATGTGAGGACTGGGCCAGCTGCCCATGGGGCGCTTAGACCCGGGGCACCTGCCGTGTGTGCGTGAGCCAGACTCCAGCTGGTCCTGTGTGAGGGCAGAGAACCCCCTGGTCTCATCCTACCACCTGTTCACATCCTCTTGTTGGACTGGGCTGATACAAATACCACACTTAGGGGGTGCCTGGTGGCTTAGTCGGTTAAAGTGGCCGACTCTTGGTTTCGGCTCAGGTCATGGT
The DNA here is from genome assembly GCF_003265705.2 of Callorhinus ursinus. Lineage (NCBI taxonomy): Eukaryota > Metazoa > Chordata > Mammalia > Carnivora > Otariidae > Callorhinus > Callorhinus ursinus. The sequence continues at coordinate 79,115,902 of NW_027397068.1, forward strand.
GCCAGGGTCCTGGGATCGAGCCCTGTATCGGGCCCCCTGCTCCGCGGGGAGTGTGCTTGACATCTGTTCTCCCTCTGCTCCTTACCCCCCAAATACCACACTTACACCTGAAGCACAGACTTTTAAATTAGACCACAATTCAGTCCCGGTCTGCTGTGTTTTGTAACGTGGAGCTCAGATGAATAAAAGAAGAAATTCAAAATTCAGGAGTTTAAACAAAAATAATAGCAAAGTTAAGGTTTTATGTTCATCTACATAAGTGTGGTGAGTGTGATTTTTCATTTCAGTGACTTTCACATGCTGCAGTAGATTTTTATGTCTTTAAAGATTTTGATAGTTTAAAATTTCCATTTTCCAAAGCTTTCTGTAACAGAAGGGTAGTGTGTTAGTTCATCCACCAGCAAATGTGGCTATAGCCATGCCGGGAACGCGGACCCTGTCTCCTCTCAGCACTATCCTCCGAGCAGCAGAGCTGAGGCGTGTGCGTCTTCGAGGAGCCTTGTGTAATGGAGACGGGCCGGGACAGGAAGCCGGGCTCCTGTCTGGGACCAGCAGGGGGGACGGAGGTGTGGGCTGCAGTGATGTCCACGAAAGCTTCAGTCGGGCATTGGGAGCCCCCGGGTCAGGGCTGCTGTCGGGGGAATCCTCCATCCCCGCAGAGGGGGCCTGCGTTGGTCTGTGGCACCGGCGTGTGGCTTCGGTGTGCCGAGCCCAGGGGTATTCGCTGCCATGTGGGCACCACCGTGTGTCACACCTGCGGGGCCATGCCCGTCAGCTGTGTGTCCCCAGCACCCACGCACCCACGTGTGGGTTACAGCGGCAGTGTTCTGGCAGGCTGCTTCCCGGACCGCCCTCCCTGCCCTGACCCTGCGCGGCCATCAGGTGCTTGGTGGCTCGTCACTGCTGGCTCTCCTGCCCCCAGCCATGCCCCTTCAGCCCCAGGATCCGAGCGTGCAGCCTCCACTCCCAGCCTTGTCGTTTATACTAACTGCCACTGCGCGGCCCCGCGGGCCTTTGCCCCCCTCACCCCCCACCCCCCGCTCGTGCCCACTGCTTCACTCGCACTCGTGCCAGGTAGCCCTTTGTCTAGAAAACCTCAGCCTCCTCCTGACGCTTCAGCCACTTTCCCCACAAGTGATTCTGTGTTCTTTCGGGATGTTTCTGTGACAGCACCTGAAGCACGTGTATCCGTCTGTCTCTGAGGTCAAGCTGCAGTCCTGGGGGGCGGGCTCCCCCTACTCCTCAGCGCCTGCAGTCCTGGGGGGCGGGCTCCCCCTACCCCTCAGCGCCTGCAGTCCGGGGGGGCGGGCTCCCCCTACCCCTCAGCACCTGCAGTCCTGGGGGGCGGGCTCCCCCTACTCCTCAGCGCCTGCAGTCCAGGGGGGCGGGCTCCCCCTACTCCTCAGCGCCTGCAGTCCGGGGGGGCGGGCTCCCCCTACTCCTCAGCACCTGTAGTCCTGGGGGGCGGGCTCCCCCTACCCCTCAGCACCTGTAGTCCAGGGGGGCAGGCTCCCCCTACCCCTCAGCACCTGCATTCTGGGGGGCGGGCTCCCCCCACTCCTCAGCACCTGCAGTCCTGGGGGGCGGGCTCCCCCTACTCCTCAGCACCTGCAGTCTGGGGGGCGGGCTCCCCCTACTCCTCAGCACCTGCAGTCCAGGGGGGCGGGCTCCCCCTACTCCTCAGCGCCTGCAGTCCTGGGGGGCGGGCTCCCCCTACTCCTCAGCACCTGCAGTCCAGGGGGGCGGGCTCCCCCTACCCCTCAGCACCTAACGTGGGGCCGCTGGGTGTCGAGTGCTCAGCACCGAGTCCTTGTGAAGGCACGCACGGGAAGACTAACTTACTAGCATTTTTCAGAGCTGTACGTGTGATTTGCGGTGTGCACACAGCTGCTGGTTTTGTAATGTGTGGCGTCAAGGAGAGACTGGCCAAGTTGGGAAGAGTGAGCTCTTGCCTTGGTGGTGAAGTTTACTCCGGGACTTCCCCTGAGGCTCCCCTGAATGACTGATTTCAGAACGTATGTGCTATTTCATCATGGTCTTGGCGTCCCCAGGTTATTCCATGTGTGTCAGATGGCAACACAGCCTATTACAGAGGTGCCTTTACAAGACTTACAAAGAACTGGGTGTTTTCTTGTATGACATCAGTGTTTTTAATTCTTCATGCTCAGTTCTTTGTAAGCCAAATAAAGAAGTACTATGTGTTCTCAGTTTATACTCCTTTTGTTTGTCCTATAACAGTCACGTGAGAGAAGGCTGTAAAACCAGCACGGACTCATACCTGATCCGAGATGCATTCCTTCACCTGAGAGAGCAGAAAATGTCTGTCTAATGTGTGAGCCAGCCTTGGCATTTGAAAAAAATAAGAAAATAATAAAAGTTGTTCATTTCAAAATCGTGATAATCACAGTGCTCTCAAACAGGGGAAAGAGAAGTTGTAGGTTATATTTTAATGAAAATGGATTGAAACAGTGATTTAAAAAAAAAAGACTCTAAGTTTATATCTTTAACTGTGTTCTCTTGTGACATCTCCTTTTCCCCTTACGGCAAAAAACCTCATAGGTGCCCAAAAATAACGGGCAGCCTCCCCTCACTAGTGGAACCCTAGAGTGGGGGAGTGGTGCCCAGTGCCAGTTCTGAGGACTGGCTGAGGCTCTGTGTGCTGGCGAGAGCAGTCACTGTGACATCGGGCACGTGCTGTGCTCCGCGTGATCGTTTGGCTGCTAGTATTAGTGAGACCAGACTGCTTTGGAGAACATTTAAGAATTGTGCAAGGCCTATGTGATACGACTTTGTCAAGAAATTCCCGAGAAACATAGAATAAGATGTGACAAAATGGGGCGCCTGGGTGGCTCAGTTGGTTAAGCGACTGCCTTCGGCTCAGGTCATGATCCTGGAGCCCCGGGATCGAGTCCCGCATCGGGCTCCCTGCTCGGCGGGGAGTCTGCTTCTCCCTCTGACCCTCTTCCCTCTCGTGCTCTCTATCTCTCATTCTCTCTCTCTAATAAATAAATAAAATCTTAAAAAAAAAAAAAAGATGTGACAAAATGAAGAGTGACATGTTATGAATCAAAAGGCTTAGTTTTGTACAGATGTCATTTCTTCATGAAGGGAATGTCATAGATACTCTTTAAAAAACATAAAGTGATTCTGCAGTTTATTTGTAAGAAATTTAAGTGACTAGTAAGGAAATTTGGACAGAGTCATGAGAAGGGGTCCATCCTACAGGTCAGAGTCCTGCCTGAAAACCGTAGAGCCCAATGTGACATTGTGGGCAGGCATGTGTCCTCGTGGTGGTTCTGGTCTCTGCTGTGCAAGGCATTCTGGGTATTGTTGAGTGCTTGGTCAGCAAGGAAGGAGTTACCGTGCAATTCAGTGATTTCTCAGAAGTAAGGAGAAAGTGCTTTAAAAAAAAAGGGGGAGGGAACCAATTTCACTTTTCAGCCTGGTGTTGAATTCCGTTGGATGAAAACAATGATTTTAAATGTGATAGTTCAGTTTTGAGAGGGAATAAATGTATGTAGAGTAGGAAAAATAAATGTCATCTTTAGATATTAAGCAATTGACACGTGATGCTGCTTCCCTTCTTGAAGATTATGTGGCTGACATGGCTGTGCTTTTCAGTTTTATAATTTGCTTGTTTCCTCCTCAGGATTTTGCAGGTTAATCCCTCACGCACGCTCACCAGGTACCTGGACGATATTTTTTGAGGGTGCAGATTATGAGAGCCACCTTCTGCGTGAAAACACGGAGCTGGTAAGTGTTGTGAGGGTGACAGGCGGAGTACAGACTAACCTGTATTCCTTACAGTTTGGAAAATGTGACGTAAACTCCTTTCTTGATTATAGCGAGCATTGTGATAAAAATATTTTAAAATCACCTTTTAAGTACCAATTTTATTTTTAAAAAACCTGAAACCATGACTAATGTATATTTTTTCCAGGCCGTGTCTGTCCACTTTTGTCCGTAAACAAATGGTATTTTTTAAAATAAAGAATATTTCTACCCACAGCTATACCAGCCTCCTTAATGTCAATACATAGTTTTTAAAAAATATTAATACGATAACCTTACGAATTTTATTAGAAAATGTTTTTCTAGGGGTGCCTGGGTGGCTCAGTTGGTTAAGCGGCTCCCTACCTTGTGATCTCTGGGTCCTGGGATTGAGTCCCACATGGCGCTCCCTGCTCAGTGGGGAGTCTGCTTCTCCTTCTCCCTCCACCCCTCCCCCTGCGCTCTCTCTCTCAAATAAAAATTAAAAAAAAAAAAGTTTTTCTCTGGTAGAAATATTTTCTCCTTATAGTTGGTTCTACCTTGTTTTAAATACATATCAAAATTACTTGCTGATATTTTGCATCTTCTGAAAGAGAGTCAACCCTAGTATTTGCTAGTTTCATACATTTTATGGAAAATTCTGCTTTGCCTCCTACAGAGAGTTTTAAACAACAGGGAATGTTTCCCTGTGCGCTAGAACGTGACAGCAGACACAGTTGTCCTGTACGACATAGACTGCCATATCTCTGATTAATAGAAACAGATGAAATTTTTCCTTTTTGAACTTTGTTACTGAGTTTCATTTAAATATTTTTCTATAATTGCCATTTTCATCTTTAAGCCACTTAAGGGTTTGAAGGAGCAAACTGATGTGACTGTACTTTTGTCGAGGTTCCTATGGGTCAGGGTCAATGTGTTATGTGTGATTGATTGCATGTGGCCATTTATTCACCTGTCCACCGATTCTCAGAAGGCATGGAATTGTCCAGCACACCTGACCCGCCAAGATTTAGAGATTCTGGTGTGTGAAAACAGCCAGATACCTTCTGAAGCTTCAGAGACTTCCTTGTACTACTCTAAAATATTAACCAGTAGTCAGTCAAAACTCTGTGCCTATTATGTACCTAATTTCTAAGAAAACATAGCTTGTGTAAGGTGGCAATACTTAAAGTAAAGCATATAATGTGTGTTTTGTATATCAAATTCCAAGTAATCATTTGTGATGACTGAGTAGCCTGCTTTAGACTGGAGTGTGTGTCCTGCCCTCTCCAGCAGCTGAGTTAGCGGATGGGAGCTCTGCCCCGTCAGAGAGCTGGTGGTGCACAGCCACTGACACACCAACAGTGCGCCTCTCACGCTGTCTCTCGGCCTCGCGAGCCTTTTGCCGCATGCTGAGTGATAGCAGTTCCCAACTCCCAGATTTTATAGAACAGCAACTCCCTCCGTAGATGGAATCACGCTGCCTTCATCTTCCTAGTGTAGTCAGAGATCCCTCGGGAGCTCTCAAGTCTTAATCTAAAAGAAAAAAAATTGTAATGTCACCTAATCTTGCTTATTTTCCTTAAAGTGTTCTCTCACTGACCTTGGTTCTAACTTAACAACCCACATGTATAATTACCACTTGTTGGTGATGTGCCTTCGTACTTACGTATTTGATTAAATTATCCCTTAGTGTGTATGCACTGGTAATTTTTCTTTGTAATTTTGTTTATTCTTCGGGTGAGGTGTGACATGTGTCTAACATGTAGCCTCAGTGGGCAGTTCCTCATTTGCTTAGGGGTCAGTTTGAGAACTGACCTCCACCCCTGAGCCGTGACTTTATTACCCAAAGTACTTGGAACGGTGGTGCCCGCATCATGGGGTGGCCTGACTTCATATGGCACCTGCATTCTCCCAAGAGACAGATGTGTGATCATCTTTGTTACAACTCTTTTGCTGACCTCCCCATAGATGGTGGGAAATAAGTTTACATTTTTTCTTTAAAAAACACCTAGTAATTTATTTTGAAAGGTAATAAAGTAACAATTTAATTTCATTTCTATGATTGGGTTTTTCTAATCTGTAGTAATGGAAGTGTAGTTTTGCTTTCTAAATTAAGTTCTTTAACGCTTAAATAGCACTTATGACTAGTTTCATCTTCGAGGCTCTTGAGTCGAGAGTATTGATCCTTTTCCCGGGTTACTCCATGAGCAGTATCTGTAATCCTTGCTCGTTGTCTGTGCCGTTTACCACATGATTGTCTAAGGTAGAAACACTTCATTTCAGCCATAAAATAAACCTTTGTTTTCATCCTTCAGGCTCAGCCTCTGAGGAAAGAACCCGAAATAATCACTGTGACTCTTAAAAAGCAAAATGGGATGGGCCTCAGCATCGTTGCAGCAAAGGTAGGGCACCGTGGGTGATGTGAGTTGTCACGCTTCATTCCTGGACCTTGAGTCAGTCAGCACTCGGCCGAGTGTGTGGGAGTCCTTCGCTGCCCGAGGACGAAGTGCGCCTACGCTTCTGTTTCTCTTGGGGGTCAGTGGTGTTACACAAAAGAGGCCATGGTGCTCAGGCCCAGGCAATGGAGGGACGGCATCCTGCTCTGAACACAGGAGCCCTAGAGAGTGTGACCTTGATGTTGAGCCAGGAGTGCTCCTGAGGAGCAGGCCATCGGAACTTGAGCCACAACAGGCACAGGAGCAAACGATTCCTTAGTCTGAAACAGGAGCTGGGCCTCGCACATGGTGAGAGCGGGGCACCGGACGCCTTTGCAAGTGCTAGTGCACGGACACGTCCCCACACACTTGTTACCCAGGTGGCCTGCTGCCTCCCCGGTCCAGGCACTCTCTTCCAGTGGGTGTGCCGTGGGGCCTAGGAGGTCGCACCCTTCCCCAGGGCTGCACATGGGCCCGCTCTGTACTGAGTGCCGCAGACCCACTTGCAGGGCGTCGGGAACGAAGTGCATCCCCGCTAGCCTCAGAGTGGGTAGTTGGGGATGAGCAGGGATGGCACGAAGCCAGCTACAGCTGAGGGAGAGTGGAGTGAGGGAAGTGGTGCTCAAGTGATTCTGGAAACTCCTGACTGATGGCCGAGGGTTCGCGCTGTATCCTGTAGACTCCATAGAGAAATGAAAGGGACGTGATGGAACTGGAATTTCAGGAAGCTGTGTCTAGGAAGGGCGTGGTGTAGGGTGACTGGAGGAACCTGGGACCTCAGGTGGGATTCCAGGTGGAATCGGCTGGCGGAGGTGAGCCTTTGTCGGGTGTGGACTCAGTAGTCTGCTTCTGAAGCGCCAGGTTCTATGGGGTTACCCAAGATGGGCCAGAGGGTAGGTCTAGAACCTGTTAGCCCAGCTCATAGTCCAGAGTCCCTTACTCCTGATAAGGCTCATGCTCATGGGCCATATTTCCAGACTATTCTAACTTAATGGACCCACAACTCAAAACTTTGGGAGTTGTGAATGGGAAGGTATTAGACATGGACTATTTTCTCTGCTTACCAACTGAATCAGATGCTCATTTTTAAGGGAAAAAAAATACCAGGATGAAAAATTACCTTGCCACACTCAGATACACAGGAAAACTTTAGCCTGTGTGTTTCCTATTATGTGTTTATTTATATGGATCTTCTTTCCAGTATTCATCTTACTTGGGATTTGAAGTACTAACCTGTGGGATGGCAGGGCCACTGTTTATCAGCACCTCCATCTTTTCCAGCTTAGAAAGCTAAGCTCGCTCTCAGTACAGAAAAACCTGTTTTCTGAAGATTCCAGTCTTATTTACGTAAGCATCTTTGATCCTTTCCTGTAACATGTAAAGTCATCATGTATAAAGTGAGGCTGCACGTGGGCCCCTGCCGTCCCCTCTGGCCTCTGTTCTTGCCGGGCGGCCAGGTGTCAGTGGGTGGTTAGGGCAAGGAGGTGGGCTCAAGTCACGGTCACGCCTTGGTTCACTTACCTATGCCTGTGGGTGAGAGGCAGAGGGGAGGGCACTGGCCCCAGGCCTCCATCCTCCCCCAGGAATGGTTCCTGCTAAGGGTCAGATGGCAGGCAGTGGGGAGAGCCCTCTCACCGTCAGGAAGGGTCCCTCCACCTTTATGTAGACTCTGGAGCAGGGGAAGGAGTGAGAAAGCAGTGAGTGGGCCTAGAGGGCAGGACCTCAGCTGAGGCCCCGTTCGCAGGTCTCTGTGTGGGGGTGCTCGGGCCGGGACCAGTGAGGACAGCTGGCCCACCTGGCCTTCGTGCACCACCGTGGTGCTGGCCACGCAGCTGTGCTTCTGTCCTGGTGGTGGTTCCCTGCACTTGCTCGCCTCTTCCGCTCCCAGCTGTGCTGACGCCACTCCCTCTGAGCTCCCGTGCCTTCTGTGTGCATCTGCGCTCACGCAAGGAAGCATGGGGAGTACGGTGTTCTCCCTCTAGTCAGCAGGGGGTACTTCGTCATAAAAACAGAAATGACTCTGGAATCCTTGCTATTACGAAGTGTTTGCGACTTGTGCTAAGAAATCGTGGTAGCACCGTGACCGATTTCCGTTAGCCTAGCGTAAGTTGGGAACATGCAGGATTTAGCTTCCTTAGCTTCCGGTTGTGTAGTAGTCTGGAGAGGAGGTATTTGTTTCTTTCACTAATAATAGAGTAACAAACTCAACGTGAAAGTAGTAGTAGTAGCTCATCGTTAGGGTGCTGTTTATTCCAGGAGAGAACACCAAGTGCCTGCTGTGTAAAAATAAAGTATAATTTTCACTTTTTAACCTTGAAGTCTCTAGGTTTCTGTTGGTGGTGTTTTCTGTACTGACACATTAAAAAAAAAATTGTAGATAAAACTGGAAAATAGCAGTGTTAGCATTTCTAATTGGGATATAGGGTTATAGAGTTGGGGCTTCATGGGGACTAGGAGCAACACAGGAAGTTAGGTAGAAACCTTACTGCCCGAAGCTGGGAGGGAGAGCATGGTGCCTGTGACACATCTGCAGCGGACTGGCTGCAGCTAATTTCTGAGAGCAGCCTGCTCGCCTTCCTGCCACCTTCCCACGCGGCACCTGCCACAGGCCTCCCCTCAGAGCCAGAGAACCCAGGACAGGGGCACCTGCTCAGTGTCTTCACCCCCCGGCTCACCTGTCTCACGGCAGGCCTGCTCCTTCCTTTTCTAAACTGGGAAGGTGGCACCCCCGCCAACATTTCAGGGATTTCCACACTGTTTTTGTTTCTGGTCTTTTTAAATACTTTCCACAGTGAAAGTATAGTATTTATAAATTTAGAAGCAGAAGAAGTTTTTTGAAAAGAGATTCCAGGGGCGCCTGGGTGGCTCAGTCGTTAAGCATCTGCCTTCGGCTCAGGTCATGATCCCAGGGTCCTGGGCTCGAGCCCCGCATCGGGCTCCCTGCTCGACGGGAAGCCTGCTTCTCCCTCTCCCACTCCCCCTGCTTGTGTTCCTTCTCTCACTGTGCCTCTCTCTGTCAAATAAATAAATAAAATATTTTAAAAAAAAGGATTCCAGATTTAATGCTAAGGTGGTTAATTCATCAGCTTATTAAACAATAGATTTAATAAAACTAAGTATGCACCTGGCTCTCGTTATAGTTTCTCCCCCCGAGAATATCTTTACGGTACATATAGGCTTGGTCACTTGAGGGGTGAGGCAAAAATAGGAGAGAGTGAATGACATCAGAGGTCATTATCCAGGGGTATTTATTGAATGTCTAAACGCCCGTGGAGAGAGGAGATAGTGAAGGCCTTCTTCAGGAAATGCCTCTTAAGCTGCACCTTGCAGGGTGTGCACATGTTAACCGGGTAGAGGGTGGTGAGCAGAGAACTTGAGAAGAGGGCCAGCGGACAAACGCGCAGCCATGTGGCTGCAGTACAGGAGCTGGGGGCAGGCCTTCCGAGGTGCATCTGGGAGACAGGGAGCTGGGACCGCGGCTCACACAGCAGTCGGCGCGCTTCTCCTGCAAGGGGCCGGATGGCAAGCGTTCTCTGCTTTGTGGGCCTTTCGGCCTCTGCTGTGGCCACAGGGCGGCGACCAGTGCGGGAGGGTGGCTGTGCGGCCTTGACGGGGTTGTGCATGTTAGTATCAGCCAGAGAAGTAGCCGTTGAAGGTTTCAGATAAAGGCGCGACAGGATCAGAGTGGGGTTGTGAAAGTTTATGGTTGGTCCTTCAGAGAGCACGGCTTCGAGGCGCTCAGGAGTGCAGGCGGCGCGGCCATCGGGGGCAAGCCACCAGCAGTTTGCTGATGGAAGGTGCTGGAGGCGCCGGCCCGGGAAGCGGCCACGGAGGCAGATGGTCGGCCGACCGGAGGTGGGGTGGAGCAGTCACTGAGGTCGGGCCCTCGGTCTTGCTGCTGGAGCATCGTAGGTGCTGATGCTTGTTTGCGGAACAACAGCTTTTCCATGGGATGGATGAACTGGTTGTGGGGGTGGAAGAGAGAAGTAGCAGGTTGAACCGTGCTTCTGTGCTCAGCGTGGGGTGTCTGGAAGTGGCCTGCACTGAAGGTGGCGCTGGGGCAGGGGGAGAGTCAGGTGCTCAGTTTGCGCACGCCACCTTGGAGGTCTGGGATGCCGGTCTCGCTAGGGGAGTGAGGGTGTTGTGGAGCACACAGAATTTGGATGCCAGCACACAGACAGGTGCTATAGAGAAAGTAACTCAAAGAATACGGTCTGTTAAGTGCACACTGTGCCCCTTGAAGACATGAACAGGGCAGGGCGTTCATGCCTGCTCTTGAAACGAGACAGGAATCTCGAAGTTCCCCATTGCTTCACGTAACCTGTTTTTCTCCAACTTCTCTGTAATGTCTTTGGTACTAGAAAAGGAACATTCAGCAATAAAAATCAGAAGTCATTTAATTGACACGCATTGCTAAAACAGCACCATGAGGCTGATACATCGCATAGGTTTGCATCAATTATAACAATAGAAAGAGATTTGTTTTCGGGATTTCAAGAATGTGTTTTAAGTGCCAGGCCGGCCGGCGTACAGTGGGGGGGGTCAGCACGATTGGGAGCTGTCATTTCCCTCTTGCCAGGGCTCAGCTTGCTTCCTCTGCTGGTCCGATGCCACGGGATCTGCATGTGCACCTCACAGCCTTGGAAGCCCCGAGCAGATCACATGGGACAAGCGGGAGGAGCCATGGGAAGGATCCGACCCGCACCCGCTGGCCACAGGGTGCCATCTGTCATCTTGCCCACTCCTTGCTGCCGCATGTCGGCAAAGAACCTGGAGGCCCCAGAAACTCCTACTGGTGTCCGTGTGTGTTCTCTTTAAGCTGTTGTGGTCTCTGATTCTGGCCTAGTCTTTTTTTGATTTTTTTCCTAATTAGTGTGTGGCTAGCTGCTGTGAGCCTGGATGATGTTTTGATGTTAAGCTCCCTGACGCCCCTTCCACATTGTGGTTCAGTTTTATGAAATCCAGATGATTTGGAACAGTATGTGTGTGCAGTTTACTTTTTTAAAACATTGCTTTTGGGGAAGTTTAGTATGCTCCTTCTTACTCATCTGTGGGACAACACGATGCTTCCTGTTTAATTTAGATTTTTAAAATACAAACAATTCCCTCTTTATTTTCCTAGCTCTTTTTAAAGTTTAATAAAGTACCAAGTGAAGGCAAGTCAGAGCTGACTGGTTACGTAAGAGTCTGAGCGCGGCACTCTGCTGCAGCCCGTGCTGATAAATGCCGCTCGGTGTCCTCATGTCCATCTTGGAGCTGTGCGGATCCAGGTCCTCAAAGACCAGCTCTGTTGGTTGCTGTGGAAAACTGAGGGAAGCAGACAGTTGTTTTTCTCCTCAGTTCGAGAAGTTGCTGTAGTCCTGAGATCAGAATGTGGTTCTCTGTTGTCGGAAGAACAGGATCGGTGGTGAGTTTCTTGAGGGTGCTGTTGTGGACGTGGATGTTCTTGGGCAAACTCTTAACTGTGATCCTTCCAAGAATGCTGCTGCTTCCATTAGAACTTGTTTAAACCTGCCGATAATTAACTTGCTCATGAGGCAATCGTTTACTGTAGCTTGTAATTACACACCCAGGAGTTTGTTGCTCTGTATTTTAATGTTGCACATTCTTAAGATTCATAAAAATAAAAGGTTCCTATATCCTTTTTGCGCACACACACACACACACACACACACACACACACACACACAAAACCCCATAAATGTGCTCCTGCTGATCATAATATGGCGAAGATTGCTCAAAGTAATGCTGAGTGCCGTTGTAGAGCTGAGATACAGAAGCACCATAACTTCCTGTGGGTGCATTAGGTAGCTTTTACTGTCTCTAGAACCCATTTTTGCTGAAAGTGAACCTAAAAATGACCATTTTAAAGGTACTTAGGGTATTTTACTATTTTATTTAAAAATGAACAGTTGAATAGTGTCTTAAAGGTGTTTTAATTTGTACTTTTAGACTATATACTGATTTTAAGTTTTTAAATTTTAATTAGCTTAAAACACAAAAAAGATTCCTGTGCCTTAGAAGAAGAAGAAAACAGTGTTTATTAATACACCACCTTCTCGCTGTTTGCAGAGTAAATTCCTGACATGAACTACAGTTAAGTTCTTTGAAGAATTTGAGACCTTCATTCTCACATTCTTTAATCACATTCTTTAATGTCCTTACTGTGACCACATGGGAAAAACCTAGTCAAAAAGATGAAGTCAGGAAATTTTGGTTCCGTTTTAAAATCAGTTTCAAGGTACCCAGTGCAACTGCAGAATTTCTTTCTTTCGTGGAAGTGTCAGAAATAATTTTCCATTAAGTTGTATGAAGTGACTAGTGCCCTCCATGGCTAGTGTTTGTGAATTTGGAAATAATATTTTATATTTTTGTTTTAAAAGCAAAATAGTAAATTATATAAAAGAATAATTTTTTACCTATTTTATAATAACGGTCTAAGTGCTAATTTCTTGGATTGATGGAATTATTGGATTTTATTGTAGTATTAACGTAATAGAAACATTAAACATTAATGCTCTAAAGCAGAACAATTTCACGTGAGAGGACACACGGTAAGAAATGATCTTTATGTGGCTCAGTGGGTGCAGGGGATCGGTTGTGGATCATCCCAGTCTGAGGAAGGTTCAGACTGCCTCAGCCTCGCCCGCTTGCTCTCAGCCAAGGCTTGGGAGTCAGGCCTCACCCCTGCACAGGGCACACCTGCATGAGCAGTGGGCAGAAGCCAGGAGCTCTCCTGTACTGGTCTCAGCCCTTTCATTTCCAGACCACTCTGAGACCTTGGGAAAGCCCTCCAGCTTTGCCCTCGTGCAGTGCACACACTGCAGGCCCCCTGCAGCCCATCTGAGAGACCCAACTTAAGAGTCCCCTATTTAGGTCATTTCCTTCATTTTATAAAGAGGGAAAGGATAGATGGGATGTGTCTTGTTTTCTGTTTTGTTTTTTTTAAGATTTTATTTATTTATTTGACAGAGAGAGACACAGTGAGAGAGGGAACACAAGCAGGGGGAGTGGAAGGGGGCAGGCTTCCCGCCGAGCAGAGAGCCCGATGCGGTGCTCGATCCCAGGACCCTGGGACCATGACCTGAGCTGAAGGCAGATGCTTAACGACTGAGCCACCCAGGCGGCCCTGGGATGTGTTTTGTATTCTCGGCGAAGGGTAAGCCGTGAACAGAGCTGCGCCTGGAGCCTGGTTCACAGAAACCAAGCATAGGCTCCTTTATGGCATCACACCTGTCTGGGAGCACCTAGCTCATACTTTCAGCATTGTTGAGGGTGGAATATGTATCAAGAATGAGTTTTAAAATTGATTGTTTCAGAATTAAGGTAATTCCTACCAAGAAGAGAGAGCTTTTCAATGTTTTTTAAACCCTTGTCTGAATTTTAATAGTTTACGAATCAGAACTCCTTGTCTGATGAGAAGCAAAGCTGCTTTCAGACCCTGAGAAGGGAGCATGTGGGCAGAGCGCTGCGCCGAACATCCTGATGAGTTTTAAATGCTGCTGGGCTCTCAGGCCCTCCCAGCCCACTGTCGCTCTGGACCCTTCGGTGAAGAGCCCACACTGGGTCTCCAGCCCTGGGAACAATAGGCTTGACTCTCTGCTGGCCTGTCTTCCTTCCTCTTGCTGCTGCCTTTTTTTTTTTTTTTTTTTTTTGGGTTGTGTGCTAATGATGTTTTTATGCCGTTCGTCATACATACTCCCCCACACCCTCAGCGGGTCACTGGGCGTTCGAGGCGTGGGTTCCTCTGACTGGGCTTCTGTGCCCGAGGTGAGAGGGCCTCACCCTCCGTCTTCCCGAAGGCGCGCCGGCGAGAGCAGGCACCAGCCGTCTGGGGCGGCCTTTTGCCTGTAGCCGGTCCTCACGCCGCACGTAAGCAGCTAAGCCACGGGCGCGTCTCGTCGGGTTTTGGGGGATGTATGGCCTGTAGCTGCTGAGTCCTTATTTCTGCCTCAACCTTTCTATTTGGGAACCTCTTCTGTTACCTTCCTGCCGTTCTTCTTCTGCCCTTTTCCGCAAGGAAACCCCAGGATACTTCTGCTAACCCTCCCCTCCCTCTGCCCTGCCCTCCTCTTCCTCAGCGATCCCACCTGCCTCCCCACCCCTCCTTTCCCTTGGAAAGGAAAGACACGCAGATCCAAGGTTCCCTTAAGATTAAATCCTAAGATCGCACGTGGGGTCTCTGTTATTTCATTTTAATTGCTTTTCTAGGGACTGAGGATCTAGCTCTTTGTGTTTCATTTGCACGGCCTGGCAGGGGCATATTTGGTCACCACGCTCTGCTCTCCAGGAGTCGGGAGTGATGTTGGAGAACACAGACACCAGACAGAGCAGCTCGGGCACTGGGACACCATGTTACTCTCAAAGTGTCTTCGGGAGGGAAAATGTGGCTTTGATACTTAAAAATTTACTTCTCATTAGTTTAATTAAATTCCAGAATTGTACTTAGTCATTCGTAATTCCTGATGCCTTTGAAATATATAACTGCTTTCCAGGAGACCCTTAAAAAGGAGTTTGAGGGGCGCCTGGGTGTCCTCCCCCCCTCCCTCTGCCACTCCCCCTACTTGTGCTTGCACGCTCGCTGCCTCTCAAATGAATAAATAGAATCTTAAAAAATAAGAAAAATAAAAAGGAATTTGATTTTTTAAATGGGGAATGGATAAATCTGAATGTTTCTCATTAATCTTTTAATTTTAGAAATAAAAGACTAAAAATATAGAAGTATCTTCAAATACCAGCTTAGGTAGTAGCTTTAATCAAGTAATCTTTAAAATTATTTAGCCTTTCCATTTTAATGATTATGGTTACTCTTCCCATGGTTGGAAATCAGGGTGCATAATGTTGTATATGATATATATTATATTGTGATAAAATCTTGTTTTTACCCACTTATCTATATAATTATAAATTTATTGCTAGTACTTGTGGTTACTAATAACATATAGTATGAAAAGTCTGTAGTTTTAGAATAGTATTGTCCAATAGAATGTGTGAGCCACAAAGCTAATTTTAAATGTTCTGTTAGCTGCATTAGAAAAAAAACCTGAAACTAATCTTAGTAATGTATTTTAATTTTACACAGTATATCCAAAATGTTATGATTCCAGCACGTAGTGAATGTAAGTCATTAGTGATATATTTAGATTTTTTTTTTTCCATACAGAGCTCTGATATCTGTGTATGTTGTATACTTAGTACACATTTTCGGTTTGGACTAGCCACATTCCTGCATTCTGAGTGCTCAGTAAAGCCACGTGTGGTCTGTGGCCACCATACCGGACAGCACAGTCTTCATAGTATCTAATGCCATTGCACCAACATTTGGTTAATGTTTATATAGCTCATATTTACATTCTTTTACTGACAGATGTGTTACATTGGTATGTAGCAGCAAAAACTTCCTGGACCCCATTTTCCTTTCTTAATTGGAAAAGGAATGGACTTGGGGTGCCTGGGTGGCTCAGTCAGTTAAGTGTCTGCTTTCGGCTCAGGTCGTGATCCCAGAGTCCTGGGATCGAGCCCCCACGTCAGGCTTCCTGCTTAAAGGGGAATCTGCTTCTCCCTCTCCTTCTGCCCCTCCCCTCCCCTCGTGCTCTCTCTCTCAAATAAGTAAATAAAACCTTTTTAAAAAAGAAAAGGAATGGACTTGCCATACAAAGTTCAGTCTTCCTAGGCTAGGTTAGTATGTGCGTTATTATTCAGAAATAAGACATAAGTGGCTTAATGCTTCTGAAATAATTTTGCTTTGTACAGTTTTTATCATAGTGTATAATCTTATTTTTATTCAGATGAAGTGGGGCAGGTAGTGAGAGCTTCGTAATGTTAAGGAGTTATTGCAGCCTGACGGGTGGTAAGTTTGCCTCGGTGCTCCAAGAGCTGAGCTGTTCCCAGTCCGAGTGGCATTAGCAGGGAGGAAGCAGCACCTACATGCCCCTCTGTCCAGCCTGTCAATGTGGACATTCCAGACCAGGGCTGCTGCAGCCAGGTGGAGACATTGGGTCCCCTTGGAGTTGGCCAGAGATTGTGGTGTTCTGGGTTGAAAGTAACTGTCCATGTTGATTTTATGTATATACACACATATGTGTATATGTGTGTATAGTTAGAAATTCCTTAGACTTCTGGGGCGCCTAGGTGGCTCATTCGGTTAAGCGTCCGCCTTTGGCTCAGGTCATGATCTCGGGGTCCTGGGATCAAGCCCCAAGTCGGGCTCCCTGCTCAGCGGGGAGTCTGCTTTCCGTCTTCCTTTGCTGCTCCCCCTGCTCGTGCTCGCTCGCTCTCTGTCAAACAAATAACATCTTTAAAAATAAATTCCTTAGACTTCTTTGATTTCTGAGTATCCATCTGTAAATTTGTTTTTCTAAAATAATAACCAGTGGAACTGGTCATTTCTCTGTACAACAATTGTACTTGCAGTTTTTTATGTGCAGTTTATAACAGCTGCCCATGAAGTAGAGATAGGTTTCAAATAAGCAGAGGTGGGAGGGGCCAGAATGGGAGGATGGAAGGGAGTTCCAGTGGAGTAGGTCTGCTAAAGGGACCATGTCTCCAGGAGAAGGTTAAAGGTTAGCAGAATGGCAACATGTTTACAGAAATGTAAGCAGTGGGTCTGTTAAATAAAGAATATTTCTAGGTAAGTAGTGCAAGGTTTGAGACCACATTAGTAAGATTCAGATGCTAACCAAAGCTTGGATACCTCTTTAGAATATTCTAGATCCATATTCTTCACTTGTGTATCACCCTCCAAGAGTATTTTTTTTTTATGTATTTCATTATGCACCGTCAGTGACTTAATTATTAAGTCTTTTTATGACCAACCTTAAAAGGACCTTTTAGAAGCCTATTGGGTCTTTGCAATTGAGGTCTCTAATAATCATTGTCTCATAATTCCTCAGATGAAGATCTCCTCTTCTGAGTAGCAGATACACTGATAAATTGAACTTGGAATTAACGTGATTGTAGCTTAGAACTTAGATAAATTCCCATCGTCCATTACCCAACAACAGTAATGGAAGATAGCATCTTTGGAACAGTACGTGTGGTGCCATAGTCAGAAATGCTTAGGGCTCCTACCTTGTTAAACTAGGAACATCCCAGTGTTACCAGCTCACTCTGTGATAGCTGCATCAGCTGCTTCCTAACCCACAAATACGAATACTGATGCATTCATTCAATGGGATTCTGGACTGTCTTGTGGCAGGGTTTGAGAGGATGCTGTTGACCACATGGTAGGAGGATAGGAGGCAGCAACCAGGGAAAGCAGGTGGGGGAGAGCCTTCTGTACTGTCAGGAGCTGGAATACAGGACAGAGGAGCCGTTCCGGGAACATAGCACATAGGTAGGAAAGAGCTTGTATCCATCCTGAGTTGGAAGGTACGTGGCTTGGTGAAGAGTGGCAGGTGAGCCTGGGAATCAAGTGACGAAAGCGTTTTGGCAGACAGATTGCATCAGACGTTTTGTGTGGAAAGTACAGCGTAAACAAAGGCGGGAACACGGAAACAGGATGGAATGGGGGCACGTGAAGGAGCATCTGGATCGGGCCTAGCGTGTGGCAAGAGGGGTGAGAGCCTACCTCAGGCTCGGGGCGTGGTGCTTCTGCCCAGGCGGGCAGCTGCGCTGGTTGTGGGTCGGGAGCCCCGCGGGGCGTGCTTGGGGAAGGGGCTCCTGTGGCAGGCGGCACGGAGGGGACCCCAGCAGGGCAGTGACAAGGAGGCTTGCTCAGGACACTTCCGCCTGAGAGACGTGACGGTCACGATGCCGTCCGGTATCTGTATTACATCATCGGTTTTACTTGAAGATTTGAACATAGACTTCATAAGCCTCACATCGCATGTCGGATCCTAAACTGCCTCTCGAAAGATGCTACGGGGTTTCCGGTGATCTGCATAGTGTTTGCAGTTCGTACAGAGTCTCCCAGCTGGAAGCACGTATCGGTTGTCTAAAACGCAGTATGGGGCCTGGTAGCTCCCCTCAGCGTGTGTTTCCTGGTCTGAACGCAGAAAGGGGTATTGCAGTGAAGCTCCCGTTCATGCTGAGTGTGGAACTCCCCTTCCCAGAGTGAGAATTGTGACAAAGGAGCTACTGGCCGGGCAGCAGAGGGTGTGTGAGCAGGGCCTTGACGGAGGGAGACGCAGCAGTTTTTTTCTCTTGTTCTTTTATCATTCCATTTTGTGATTTTTAGAAAGACAGAGCCCTCTTACTGTTTGTCTAAATGTTATTTGTTTCATTATTAATAATTTTTCTTATAAAGAGTACCAGAAATGGGGGAGGTCTTGGTTTATTGTTTTGAAATGTATATATTTGGGGAGCACCTGGGTGGCTCCATCCGTGAAGCGTCTGCCTTCAGCTCAGGTCATGATCTCAGGGTCCTGGGATCGAGTCCCGCATCGGGCTCCCCCTCTGGGAGCCTGCTTCTCCGTCTGCCTCTGACTCTTTGTGCTGCTCCCCCTGCTTGTGCTCTCTCTCTCTGTGTCAGATAACTAAAATCTTTTTAAAAATTTAAAAATTTTTATAAAAATGTATGTATTGGGTATTTTATTATTTATATCACTGTTACTAAAAATATGCTATTAGTATTACTAGTAAACGTTTTTCGTTTCAAAGATGGTAGTAATTGAGTATCTTCTTAAAAGGGCAGTTTTTATGGTCTATACTACATCATGAAGATGTAAGTGCCCACCGTTCACACTAAAACTGTATCCTGAAATGCCGTGAGCGTTGCTTTGCTCTCGGTCAGACAGAGAACACAGGAAACAGGTAGTTAGGCTCTTAGAACCTTTGGAGAAACAATCTGGCCTGAGGTATTAGCTGTAAGGAAATACCCTGCAGCATTTGCAGAAAAGGAGAAGGGGGATTTTCAGTGCCCCAGTCAAAATTATTAGACAGCTACAGGGAGACTACTCTGGAATATAAGCTTCACAAGGGCAGGGGTGTTTGTCTGCTTTGTTCACGGATGTGTGTGCAGAGCTTAGGATAGTATAAGGAAGCATTCAGTGAATATTTGTTGAAGGAGTAAAATTGTCATTTAAATAGCTGAGTTGTTGAATTAAGCAGTCAATCGCAGATTGCATAAAAGTATGGAATATATTGGGGAAAAGTCATTTAAGTAGATGATATGAGAAGGAATACCCTATTTCATATTATAACAGATGGGGTGGGGGTGGAGCTGGCTTAGAAGTAATTCCCCTGATTGCATGTTAGTTCCCTAGGTTCAGGGAAACCCGGGATTGGCCTGGGCGAAATCAGGTAAAAGGTATATCTATTGCTCTATTTCTCTCTTGCTAAGTGACATGCTAAAATTCAGGAAGTTGCCATTTATTGAGTGCCTACTATATATATTTTTTATTGTGAAATTTTAAACTTAAAAAAACTACAAGCTTTGCCACCTGTCTCAGTGCTGTGTTTGTGTGTGGCAGAAGGACCAGGCAGAGGTGTCAGCTTGCACTTGGTCATCCTGTTGTACTGGAAGTCCAGCTGGATGATTTCTAAGGGGCATGCATCTGTCCAGTAGGCAGCCAGGTGTCTGGGGCTGGGCAGGAGATGTGCAGCGAGGGGATATGGTACAGACAGACACCGAGGAACATGTGGAGGTGAACAGATGGGAAAACCTAGACCAGAGGGTGGGGAGCTGCAGAAGTGAGGACTTGATTTTTTACCTTCTATTAGAACTTTTATAAACTCAGCTCGCAGGTAACGTAACCACACGAAACTTGAAACACAGTTTCCCAAAATTGAGTTGTTTTGTTAAATTGAGACATTTTATGCCGTTTTCCTAATGAGATACGTAATAGACGGTTTTAGGCTCATGAAACAGTGGCATGCTACATGCTGGATTTTCCCTGAGGGGAGAGCTCCCCAGTCAGACTGTACTCTCCAAACCGGCTCTCGTAGCGAAAGGGAGGAATGAAGAGTTTTACAGTGGAAATTATGTACTTCCAGAGTGTTGTGGAATATTTGTTTCAATTAAGTCATTTATTGAAATCACTATATAACTCTCTGGGATACCTTTTACATTTTTTATTTTATGACCTAGTACTTCGTAACTATTGAAATTACCCTGAGTTAAGACATCCAAGTGAGATTTCACGCATGCAGTTGCTGTCTGTGGTCGTTCCAATAAATTATCCGTAATGGATTTTTATGTTCTGGTTGGAATGTCCAAGTAGAATGTTGGTGATTCTGTACAAGAGTTGTATATGTTCCTGAAACCTGTTTCACAGAAGCTGCTTGTCCTGATGTGCATTCCGTTTGGATCGGGGCTCCTAGCTCCATATTCATCTAGAGTTATAATACATGATCCTTCAGTTGAAACGATGCACAGGATCAGAATCCTCCCTTACTACCTAAGTCCCCCTTCCTGGATGCCACAAGAAGTTTTTTCTTAAGTTTTAAAATACAGCTTTGGAAATAATAAGGGGATATAGGCAAATATTGGAATATAAAAATACTATAGTAAATTGCTTTTGTATCTAAGTGATTAATAGTATATGTCATGAGTGTAGATTTAGCTCACTTAGCCATCTCATCAACTGGTTTATTAATAATCGATTTTTCCAGAGTACTCTTTGATTTAGAAAGATAAAAATAGGTACGTTTCCTGTTCGTTCCTTTATATTTACCAAATAGAGTGTTGATTTTCTTAGTACTAATTTTCATGTAAAAGCAAGAACCAGGACTTTTGTTGCAATTATCTATGTATTAGTTTTATTTATTTTTTATTTTTTTATTTTACTGAGTATTGTATTTTTTACTGTGTATTTTCAAGCAGTGTTGCCTTGTTTTTGTTTAGGGTGCTGGCCAAGATAAACTTGGAATCTATGTCAAGTCTGTTGTAAAAGGAGGTGCTGCTGATGGGGTTAGTGTCATTTTTAAAGATGTAAGTTTTCAGTATGTCCTAGTCAGCAAACGACCTGCTGTGACCCTCTGATACATGTTGTTATAAAACACCATGTAGACTGTTTGTTGAACAAACAAGCGTGAGCTTCCTTGCCGCTGACTTTCTTCTTCCTCCTCTTTGCCCTTGGCTGTCCGGCTGTCCCCACGGCCCAAAACACATGCCTCTTGGGTGTGCACAGGATGGACGCCTGGCTGCAGGAGACCAGCTCCTCAGTGTGGACGGACGAAGTCTGGTAGGACTCTCTCAAGAAAGGTATCATTTATGTATTTGTTTGTTTAAAGCTGAATATTAACGTGTTTAGGGGTGTTTCACGTTTGGAATTAGAAGACAAAAAATAATGCTAAAAAGCTGCGCCCTTACTCTTCCCCTTTTTAAATGTAGACCAGTGTACATGACACCTCATTTGTTAGCAGATTATAAATATGTATTTTGGTTTGGAGCAGTTTCTTTGAAGCTTAAAAAAAACATACTCTTGGCACGTCCTGGGAATGTCTGAGGATCATCTTACTGTTCTTAATATGACCATAGGAGATGTGTTCTTAGTTAATCTTTAAAGTAAGGGAATGGGCAGTAGGTCATCTGTCTGAAGGTCAGAACTGTTACTCGAAATAGCCGTCGGTTGCTCTGGTCACGGGCTGTTGTTGTGACATTTCCTTTACGTTTGTGCTACTCTCTTTCTCCTAGGGCAGCAGAACTCATGACAAGAACAAGTTCTGTGGTAACACTAGAAGTCGCAAAGCAAGGAGCAATTTATCACGGCCTCGCCACCCTGCTCAATCAGCCATCCCCAATGATGCAAAGAAGTAAGAGCTCATTACGGAGAATTGCATGCTGTCTCTTTCTTTGACCACTGCCAATAATAGCTGGCTTGTATTGATCACTTACCGCATGCCAGGCATTTAACTGTCCTGACCTTCTCTTCGTAGCCACAAAAACTCTGTGGATTAGGTGCTACTGCTTTCGCCGTCCCAGCTGGGGCTGCAGGCCCTTCGGCAAGATGCTCAGGATAAATAGCCAAGAGCACCGTTCAGTGTCTGGCCACACGGCGGTTCACTATGTTCCTGCCCTGCAGGAACCCCCATGGGGCTGGCTGGCTGCTGGAGGGTGTCCGTCCACCCTGCACTAGGCACTTAGTCGTAGTCAGCGGGTGATGCGGCATATAAAGTCTTCAGAGGACAAGCAGGGTTCTCTACTGAAACAACGTATATGAGTGTGTGTATGAATAGTTATTTCAGTCCTGTGTGTGCAGGACATGATTGTCCAGTTATATGTACTTCACTTTAAATTAAAAGCTCAATTATTCGGATAAGGTAATCTGTTGGTGGGAACCATGATTTTGTTCCTACGTCAAAAATCTCAGAATAAAACCGCTATAAATTTAAGACTTTTTAAAAAGGATTAGTTCAGAAATCACAGAGGAAAACCCATTAGGACTCAGACACTATCTTTTTAAATCATTATATACTTTGCATTTACTTTGCTAACTTTGTGCACAGCCGCTCGGTCTGGCCTTGGTGGAGCTCCCTTCTTCATCAGTCAGTGATCTAGGAGCTTCCACCAAGTCCAGGACCTGAAGTCGACCTAAGGGTAGCACGACAGCAACCAAAGCTTCTGAGAACCTGGGCCTGCTGTTTACTGGAATAAACAGCGTATCTTAACACAACCATGTGTTGTAGTATAGACCTCAACTCAGCATATTTCTTAACTTTTTTCAGGACAGTACCATATTGGTGGTCTAATGTCACAGCTTAGGGTCATTTCCAAGAAGCGAACCAGACCATGAGTTAGAAGTCAGAGGGAAGCTGTTAGAACAGAGAACACACCCGGGCTGCCACACAGGGAGACATGAAAGCCAAAGGAGAGCGTGAACAGTCCCACCGGCTGATGGCAGTGCCGGCTACTAAAAGAACGAGTGTGTTTTAGAAAGTGAGGGAAGTATATCTTTCACTTTTAAAAAAGTTACTTTAAAAGTAGCCTTGTGACTTAACAGGTGGAGTTTATGAGAAAATAAGGTTGGAAAAAGCACCTTTTCCCATCAGTGCCAGTTAAATGTTGCTTTTAAGATTCTCAAGAAAGATTTTACTCTTAGATAAAAAAAAAAAAAATTACCTTATTTCTTCCACTAAAAATAAGGGCTTATGAAATTTTAAATATTTATAGATTCATCTTTCTTTAAAGACTAAATAGGGTGTTTAAAATCTTGAATAAATGAGGAGAGCCTGAATGCGCTTTGATTTCAGTTTCAGATCGTCGTGGCTCAGGTAAACCCCGTCCAAAGAGTGAAGGTTTTGAGCTCTACAATAATTCAGCTCCAAATGGGTCACCTGAGAGCCCTCAGCTGCCTTGGGCAGAATACAGTGAACCTAAGAAATTGCCAGGTGACGACAGACTGATGAAGAACCGGGCTGATCACCGCTCCAGCCCCAACGTGGCAAGTAAGAGGGGTCACTTCGCCTGTCCTTCCTTGGCCTGGACATGCTCGGTCACCATCAGTGTTGGGGGGACACCCCGTGCTTGCTTAGTTATCAAAGCAATAGGATTACCTGCACATCCTGGCTAACGGAAATGTGCTTTTTGTGAGAGATATCAAAAGTAATGTTCTTCCAACAGAAAATAAAAACTAGGTTAGAACACATCGATTCAGTTGATGCTCTAGATGAGTCATTGATCCTGTCGCTAGCAGGAGGTGGCAGGCTGCCAGCAGGAGCTCAGATGGTTTTTATACTTTTAAAGGGTTGTTAACAAGAAGAAGAATCAATAGAAGGATATACAACACGTACAAGGTTTGCAGCGCCTAAAGTATTTATTGTCTGTCCCATTGCCAGAAATGTTTGCCGGTCCCTGGTCTGTAGATGAAGCTTGGTAGCTCTGGGCTCTGGTTATTCAGGAGAGAGGAGAGGGTGTGATGAGCCCTGCTCTCTCCCGTGGCCCCCAGCGTTCTCTGTGCTGACTCCTCACTGGCAGTTTGAAGATGCGTGACACATGGTCACTGCCCTTAAAGAGCTCTTGTCACGTGACACAGAATAAACATTGTGATACTTGGAAAAAAAAAAAAAAAACCTTGCTTTTCACTGTCTCTTTCCGACAGATCAACCCCCTAGCCCCGGAGGGAAGAGCACGTATGCCCCTGGAACGACAGCGAAGATCACGTCTGTCTCCACCGGGAACCTCTGCACCGAGGTATGAGCGCGATGCCAGCGTCCTCACTCCAGCCAGCAGCCGGGCCTCGCGCAGAACCCCTGAACTGTCTCCTCACGCATTTCCTCTGCACATCAGCAGCGTTTAGAAGTCCTGGGGGCTTCTTCGTTCTTAACATAATAAGGAAATTAGCTTTAAGTTAAGAAGTCAGGGCAAAATAAAAGGTTTTTCATTATTCTCCGTATAGGATCAAACACTTTTAATTTTTAACACAATTTTGAATGTATCTACTATATTTTAAAACAGATCGTTGGAAATTAAATGAATTTATGTACAAATTGCCAAAAGCTCACTTTTCTTTCTTCTTCCCATTTTACAGGAGCAGACCCCTCCACCGAGACCTGAGGCCTACCCCATCCCCACTCAGACGTACACCAGAGAGTATTTCACCTTCCCAGCTTCCAAATCCCAGGACCGGATGGCTCCTCCTCAGAACCAGTGGCCAAATTACGAGGAGAAGCCACACATGCACGCAGACAGTAATCATTCCAGTATTGCAATTCAGGTTAGAGAGAAGGAGTCCGTGAACATTTGCAGCCGTCAAAGATAAACCAGTTTGATGGTAAAATCTGGTTGATTTCAGAGATACAGTCGATATTCTCTGTAGGACAGCACTGAGACTGATACCTTTTTTTTTCTTTCCTGGTTAACTGAGGAAGAGTGGATAGGAAGGAATACTAAATATGAAAAGGAATGCTTTATTCCCTTGATGTTTGATTAGTGAAGGGTTAGTAATAGCACACCTTCATTACAGTTTGTGAGGCAGGATTCCTGATTCAAGGAGTGAGAAATGAGTGATGTGTGTTTTTCTTTGTACCAGAAGTTGTCCAAGCACTGGGATGCAGACGTAACCATGGTCCCCGCCAGTGAAACTAATGATGTGGCTAGGAAATGAGACAGATGAAGTCAGTACGGTGTAGTAAGTCCTGCTGGAGGTCTGGGTCCCCACTGAGTGGCAGAGCTACCTTTCAGTCTCGGTGTGACCAGCACCTGGGCCCCGCATCACATTACAGCTGTCTGAACAGAAGAGCTTTTCAGACCAAGTGAGAGGCACGGAGATGGGCCGCTGAGCAGGAACCGGGTTCGGGGCAGGGGGCGGTGGCAGGCCTTTGCGGCCTGGAACCGTACAGCAAGGGCTTGAAGTGATAAGCTGCAGAATTGGGGTTTTATCCAAGTTAGAGAGGGGAGCATCAGTCTTGAGTCGTTGAGCTGGGGGACATCATCAGATGTGTTTTTTCTGTTTGGAAAGATAACGTTGCATTGTGGAAGTCTGGGAGAAGAAATCAAACGTATGCGTAGAGATAGGCACGGTCTAGGGTATGTAACAAATACGGGTCCTGGATAGTGAGTTCTGCATGTGATGCTTTAGTTGAGGTGGTCGGAGGAGACCCAGGGATGGAGGCGCAGCTGGGCTGAGCCGGGAAGGCCGGGAGAGCAGAGGCGGGCTCACAGGCACAGGGGACGGCATGAGCAGCCGTGAGGAAGAGCCACATTCTCTGAGGGCAAGAAGTTATCCTGAGGTCACAGATGTCGTCACCTTGTGCACAGGGCCCTTCCGCCTGTTTCCTAGGGAGGCCTGGTCACTGCCCCCCGCCCAATCTGTCTGGGACCATTGGATGTCTGGCTGGAGTTGGTGAAGGTCTTCCTCCAGATTTCTCTTCCACAGTGAAGTACTTGTGTGCCCTGCCTTCTCTAGCGTATTTTGTTAGCCCTTAGGAAAATCTTCTTCCCCTGTGTCAAGAGCATCTACACATTTTCTCCTATTTGACAGGAATACCATTTTTAAGCCTCTAGGTTCATAGTGTATGTCTGCTGTTTGTTTCTGCCTCACCTCGGAGATAAATGAGCTAGAAGAGGAAGTCAGGACGCTCAGAGGTCAGCGTGTCGATGGGTTATTTATGTGGATCTTGACATGACTGAGCCTCAGGGTAGGACTTAGCAGGGGAGACATACGGAGAAATGCAACAAGGGCACCAGGGGGCTCGTGAAGTCAGGAAGAGCAGAGCAGTGATCCAGGAGGCTCAGTGTGGCAGCGGGAGGAGAAGCTGGTGGACAGTCTGAGGCGGGACCTCTGACGTCTTGTACTTTAATGAAAGTATCTGTTCCTACAGATAGTAGGAAATTGAATGATACCGTTGACTTGAGCAACATTGGTTGAACTGCCCGTTTTTCAGTACAGTGCTGTAAATGTATGTTCTTATCCTAACGGTTTTCTTAATGATGTCTTCTTTCCTGTAGTTGAGCGTATGTTGTAAGAGTACAGCGTATAATAAGACATACCAAATAGTTGGTGATCAACTGTTGATGTTTCCGTAAGGCTTCCAGTCAGCAGTAGGCTGTTAGTAGTTAAGTTTCAGGGAGTCTGAAGTTTTATGTGGAATTTTGACCACCCGGGGTTCGGTGCCCCTAAACCCTGCCTTGTTCGAGGGTCTGGACTCAGGCCAGTGAGCAAGAAACTGTTTCTGTGGGCACAGTATAGCTGTAGCAAAATGTGGGCAGTAAATACTCCATTCTTCTATCAGGCTACTGTTTTTTTTTCAAGTGATATTTCATTTTTTTGTTGTTGGCTTATTTTTTAAGGAAAGGAAACAGCTTATTTTCCAGATTTGCATCTTCATTTTCTATTCCGCATATTAAAAGATAGGGAAAAAATGACATCATAGTGAATCCATTTCTATCAATTTAAACAATTTTTAGACATGCCATTGTGCAGAGACTAGCCCTTGGGAAGAGTGTTCATTTTGGTCTCTTCCACACATACACGCTGTTTTGTACCTTTCTGAGATGGGGACAGAGACACCTGGATGCCTGGTTTGTCCTGGCATGTGCCCAGCTCTGTTGGAGTGTTCCCACAGTCAGTCATCAGCTGGTGGAACCATGGCTGACATGGTTAAGATTGGATCATGACTCTTACTCAGAATTTTACTACGGGGAAGTAAATCTTGTTGCTCTTTATGTAATTACACTAAACACATTCATCCTTTCAAAGTCAGTTGCTAGAGGCACCCCTTTGCAGAGGCGTGCGAGGGCCCACCAACGATTGGGGAGGGCCACGCTTGTCCGTGAAGTACCTGCATGAGTGTGCCTTGTTATGTTTGCCAGTGATGCAGATGGGAAGTACAGCTCCTTCCTGTTTGTAACAGATAAATTCCCTGGAAAAGCACTGACCCCACCCCCATCCCCGGACATGGTGCCCCACCCCCACCCCCCCCATCATGCGTCCCACAGAGCCACGGAGCTGGACGGTCTCAACCTCTGTTCCGCACTCCCTTAACAGTTTCCCCACAATGTTTCCTCCCCGAAGATAAAACATTTACGTGTTTTTCGTAATTTTTTTCTAAGCGGCTGAAATAGAACAGTTTTCCTTTTTCCTTTTTCCAGCGTGTTACCCGTTCCCAAGAGGAACTTCGGGAGGATAAAGCTTACCAACTAGAGCGGCATCGGATTGAGGCAGTCTTGGATCGCAAGTCTGATAGTGATATGTGGATCCATCAGAGCTCCTCCGTGGGCTCCAGCACCTCCAGCCAAGAGCACCTGGACCACTCCTCCAAGTCAGGCACCCCCGCGTCCACTCTGACCAAAAGCGGCCCTGGGCGCTGGAAGACACCCGCCGCCGTGCAGCCCGTGCCAATGGCTGTCTCCCAGCCTGTGCAGACAGACCTGCCCCCGCCACCCCCACCGCCCCCCACACACTACGCTGGAGACTTCGATGGAATCCCCATGGACTTGCCTCTCCCTCCGCCTCCTGCCGGCCAGACCGGACCTGTGTCTGCTCAGGCGGCGGCTGCAGAGCGGAGGAAGCGGGAGGAGCACCAGCGGTGGTATGAGAAGGAGAAGGCCCGTCTAGAAGAGGAGCGGGACAGGAAGCGCAGGGAGCAGGAGCGGAAGCTGGGCCAGATGCGCTCCCAGTCCCTGAACCCAGCCCCGTTTTCTCCTGTGACCGTCCCACACGTGAAGCCAGAAAAGCCTTCTACGCTCCAGAGGCCCCAGGAGACGGTCATTCGGGAGCTGCAGCCCCAGCAGCAGCCCCGCACGATCGAGCGCAGGGACTTGCAGTACATTACAGTCAGCCAGGAGGAGCTGTCGTCTGGGGACAGTCTGTCCCCGGACCCGTGGAAGCGGGATGCCCGGGAGAAGCTGGAGAAGCAGCAGCAGATGCACATCGTGGATATGTTGAGCAGGGAGATCCAGGAGCTCCAGAGCAAGCCCGAGCGCAGTGCGGAGGAGAGCGACCGTCTGCGGAAACTCATGCTGGAGTGGCAGTTCCAGAAGAGGCTCCAGGAGTCCAAACAGAAGGACGAGGAGGAGGACGAGGAGGAGGACGACGTGGACGCCGTGCTGATCGTGCAGCGCCTCGAGGCCGAGCGCAGAGCGAGGGTAAAGGGGGGCGCGCCGCTCCGGGGCGGCCACACGCGGGCTCCTGGAGGGTCGGCGGGGGCCCTGGCCTGTCCGTGCTGCTGTCCCTGCCCAGCTGGCGTGCTGCAGGGCGGGCCGGGCCGAGGGGCTTGGACCCTGACAGGTGAACACCGGCCCCGTGGGACCCGCTGTTGGAGTTCGCAGACTCCTGGCCGCCCTGCTCGGTAACGCCCAGTGGAGGGAGCCGGGGAATAGCCACCCGTTTGCCCGTCACCAGTGATAACGCCCCAGTGGAGGGAGCCGGGGAATAGCCACCCGTTTGCCCGTCACCAGTGATAACGCCCAGTGGAGGGAGCCGGGGAATAGCCACCCGTTTGCCCGTCACCAGTGATAACGCCCCAGTGGAGGGAACCGGGGAATAGCCACCCGTTTGCCCGTCACCAGTGATGATGCTCATCAGGGGCTGGCAGGACTTTTTCTTAAAGGGCAGAGGCCGTGTGGGCCGTAGAGGCTGTCTTAACGGCGCAGCTCCGCGGTCAGACGACGCGAGCCGCCCGAGACGGGGCCCGAGCAGCGAGGGTGCACCCCGGGAACGTCCTTCACAGGTGGCAGGGCGTCTGCTGGCCTCTGGTCTCGATTATCAGCGAGGGATGCTGGGTAACAAGACTGTTGAGAACTTCCAGAGTTAGGGTGGAGTGTCGTCACCAGAAAGAG
Source organism: Callorhinus ursinus (assembly GCF_003265705.2). Taxonomy (NCBI): domain Eukaryota; kingdom Metazoa; phylum Chordata; class Mammalia; order Carnivora; family Otariidae; genus Callorhinus; species Callorhinus ursinus. The sequence goes on from NW_027397068.1 coordinate 79,145,251, forward strand.
CGCTCCGCAGAGCGCTCGTGGGGTCGATGAGGCAGATACTTACTAAACAGCTGTATTTCAGTGGTAGTATAAAGGTACTGAGAATTTAGGGTTTTACTCTTATTTTTCCATTTGATAAAATTAACTTATTCTTTTCTATCAAAATAAAAGAAGTGAAATTTATGTTAGTTGAACACAATAGATCATTAAGGTGCCAAATTTAAAATTCTCTGTTACCCTCTCAAGAGAACTGCTGACAGAGAGGCATTTGACCGTAACATGTTAGTGAGTTCTATACACTGCAGCGTTCCGGGGAAGGACAGCCTGGAGCATGACTTTTGGATTTTGTTTCTAATTGCAACTTTGATTTGATGCTGTCTGTACTAGAGATCTAAACAAATAACTGTTAGGTCAGACATTTCAGTCTTTCCACATCGTGATGCAGCTTAATCTTAGATAATTATTAGTACATAAAAGCAGCAGTCTGATCCCTTTTCGAGTTTGCCCTGTGAATTATTTTCCTGAAACATGTCACACACTTCTCTGCTATGCACATCTTCTCAGCAAAAGGTATATGGAACTCGGCCACAAATTCTGCCGGAACACTGAGGTATATCTAAAACAAAGGCCCAAATCTTAACTGTGACATGATTTTGTTAGTATTATCCGAGTCACCAGGAATAAACGTCCTTAAAAACAGCTCTACTTACCATCAGTATTGTTTTATTTGAAAGACCAACTGGTGGATTAGTAACGGATCACTTACAGTGTTAGGATTCTTGGCGCAGTTTCCAGTCTGGGGTCAGAACCCTGGCCTCCCCCGTGTACACAGTGGCTGAGTGCTTGGTGCAGGGTCCTCTGCTTTGGCCGGTGCCTCTAGTGGCAGGGGGTCATCCCAGGAGCTGAGTGTGCTCCCGGCCTCAGATCTCTCACCCCCCAAAACAGGAGAGCGTGCCATTTGCTGCAGTCCACGCTGAGTGTGAAGCTGATGTCTCTGGTAAATAAGTAGACATCATTAGCCTTTATTGTGGTAACTGTACCCCATAGTGAAACGTTAGCACCTGCATTGTGACATTGCTGCATTTATTCTTTACAGTGAATTTTTATTAAAGGTCTGTCAGGTTTTCCAAATCGTTCAAACAGTGACTCTTTCAAAGCCTTTTAGTATGAATTATGACATTTGGAAAGTTTTGTACAATAATTTAGTTAGAGGTATCTGTGTATTTATCACTAATCATATTTAAGATTAATATCTTAGTCTCCCAAGTAAGAGAGCTCAGGGAAATTGTGCGTTTTAAAGTTTCTTCCATATATCTTAATAATGAAACTCAAGTGTTTAATACGTTTGTGGACCTTTTCCTGTTTCTGAGTTCGGGAAGCCGGTCTGTACCGTTTACCGTCCTCATTGGGTTGTCCTTCAGACGCAGACGAAACGCGGGAGCAGCCGACACGCCGGTGGTGGTGGAATACAGGTCTAAACTTGACTTTTTTTCACACTTCATCTTTCTTTTTTTTCCTCTCTGTTACCTGCAGCAGACTGCTCTGCCAGCAATCTCTGTTCTAGATTTGGTATGTTCTCATTTCTTTCCCTTTGGTACTTTTTTCCTGTCTTGATTTTCTTTTTTTCTTTCAGTGGTGGTGGTTTTGTGTTTCTAGTAGACCAGTTCCTAGGGGTGTCCTAGTGCAGGATGTGTAGTTCCGTGCCTCTCAAGAAGCATGCCTTTCAGTGTGTTTAGATTTAGTTACTCTTTGCTTTTCCCCCTTAATTTTAAGTGTTACTGTTTGTTTATGGTTTTTGACCTTTTCTCAGTCTTAAAGTTGATTCTGTGTATTCTTACGTAGTCATTAATACATGAGCAAATGAAAGAACTCTTGCAATGACTAATCTATTTAATATTATTACCTTGGTAATAGATTTTGAATAATCAACTATTAGAAACTCAATTGAATTGGTATTCACATTGTTTTGCCAATTAAGATGTAACTGTCTAGGATAGTACTGTCGGTAGATTAAGAGAGCTTTTCGGTAAACATTTATTCTTTGTTTTCTTTAATAATTTCACATGGACTTCAGTTTAGTTTATCAGCCGTACCAGTTTATTGTCTGCCAAAAAATGCCAGAGTCCTTTTCTGTTATAAATTCAGTGGGTTTTATGTCAGTATTGGGAAATTCGGTTGGTCATTCAGTATCTGCAATGCTCAGGTACTGTTATCTGTGTCATTGGCCAGAGAATTATGGACTGGCTGACATACCTATTATATTAACAAGGTCATTTTTTGTTAGTCGGCTTCTAAATGAATATGGGCAGTGTCAGACACCAGGACTGTGAACAGTCCCTGAGTCCGGGTCTGACTTTGCTGGCCTTTTCACCAAACAACAGCCCTTTTTCTTCCTCCTCTAAACAGTGTGGTGGTACTGTCACTCCAAAGAGAAGCCTCTTGTGCACACAGCTCCACTCTTTGATGGCCGAAGGGCAGATTATTTTAGCTTCCCCCCCCCCTTTTTTTTTAAATAGGAGACAAAGATGAAATATGTATGTTCTCTCCATGCTTCTGTGTGGTGAGGTGTACCTATGGCAGGGGGTTTCTTTGTGTCAGGTGCTCATTCAGCACACACTCACAGGGTGTCCGTTACCCCCCGGGTCCTGACCCAACAACACACTGGCTGGCTGTAAGGGGTTCCCCAGCTCTGTGGGCCCGGCCAGAACCCTCCTATGCAGATGACGTGACAGATGAACGATACCTAAGGAGAAAGGATTACATGAAGATTTGTATTTTAAAGACACAGTTCAGAGTTTTTATTTCTTTAAAAGGTAATTATTTTGAGTATTAATATTGACTTTAACCACCACATTTCTGAGCATTTCTTAGCCTGATTCCCCAGCGAATATTAATGTTATTACCAGCAGAGTGTCAGTATCTAGAGAATCGTTTTGTCAGAATGGGCAGGTTGTGTGGAGGGACCTCCTCTGCTAGGTGTCAGTCCTTTCCCTGAGATGAAGGGTGGTGGCGGGTGTGACCGTGTAGGAAGCGTACGCTGTGCATTTTTTACAGTGTGCCCTTCGTACGGAACGTCACGGATGTTTGTGGGGGTGACTGGGCTCGGCGGAGCAGGTCTACTGCTCCGGGGCAGCCCCGTCTCAGACAGGCGTGGCTCTGCTCGCCCTCTGCTCTTCCAGTGGGCCGCCTCCCGATCCGGGACGCCCATTTACATTTCTAGCCCCAGCCCTCTCGGACCAAAGACCTGTGCACGTTTGACCACGTGACGCCTCCACTGGGAGTCAGACAGGACTTTGCGAACCCCGGCGTGTTCCACCCAGAGTGCCTTCTCTCCCCGCCCCCGCGCACCTTGCTGCTCATCTCCTCTGCCTTTGGCCTTCCCTGTCTCAGTAGACGCTCCTAATTGCCCCCCATCTGCGAGCCTTAGGAACCATAGCCCCTGCTCCTCTCCGCTGAGGGATTCTGCTTTCCTTACTTTCCCAGCATCTGAGCCCAGGACACCACACTGGCCTGAGCCACTGCCATCCCCTCGCGCCCCTTTTCCACCTTTGTTCCCATACAGGCTGTCCTCAACACATCAGCTGCGGGGACCCCAGTTAAAGACATGTGATCTCAGGAGTCCTCAGGACCCAGCAGGTCCCTTAGACAGGCGTCCTCAGTCTTCCCGCGGCCGCGCAGTGCGGCCGCCCCACCCGCGCCTTCCCCCGCCCCGGCCTCCCCTCTCTGTCGCACCCGCGCCGCGGGGTGGGTGCTGTCAGCCGCCGCTGCAGCGCCCCGGCCGAGGGCTGAGGGCCACTGGTCCTTCTACCCAGTGACGGGACGTGCAGCACGTCATACCCCTGCTGCCCTAGGTCGCCAGATAATTGCATATGTTACCCTCTTGTTTCCTTGTGACAGCCCTGTGATGTGGTGGGACAGAGCGGCAAGGCCAGCGGGGAAGAGACCCACCTGACGTCATGTAGTCAGGATTCTAACCAGAGTTTTCTCCCTTTATGATTATTTTAAAGTCTGCTGCACAAAAATGTCTCCTGCTCACGAAACTCTTGCTAGGAGCCATCTTTCAACTAGTGACAGGCTCTCAGTTGGCTGGTCTCAGGCTTTGTCTTGGTACCGTTGTAATGGCTCATCCGCTGACTCGGATGACCTGACAGCTCAAGGGGAAAATTCCTCTGCCTTGGGGTAGTGCCAGCAGAGGGATGTTTTCAAGGATTTCGGTGGCTCTCCTGTTTTCCTCCAGGCTAGGTCTGCCCTTGTCCCCTGCCCTCCTGCCTGGTCCTCATGTGGCACGGTAGGAATTGGGCAGACCCGAGCGACCTGGGCATAGAAGGGGCTGGACTGAAAGCAGAGTCATTCGGAAACCCGGTTGCACGGTGCCCTTTCGGAGAGGCGGGCTGCTCACTGCCTCTTCACACGGGAGTGCGTGGCTGCAGGAGTGGGCCGTGGGAGCCGGAGGATGGGCCGTCCGCCCAGGAATGCGGAGGAGAGTGTGTTCCTAGTCAAACCAACTTGCCCATGTTTCCAGGTAGAACATAAAATTCACATGCTTGTGTCCGATATGACAGTTGTGCAAAGAGAACTGTGGGTGCACATCGTGGGCTCTTTGAGCCGCACAGCCTCCTTGGGGGTGACTTCCTGTCTCTGCCGCTGTTGGAGCAGCTAAGCTGTAGTTCTTACAATTCCTGGCAGACTCGTCCTTCTTACGCTGCAAAGGCAGAGGCACGGGCCGCGCCCAGGGAAGGGAGCTCGCGCACTGATGGAGTGCCCAACATTGTGCAGATGGCTCTCCTAAGGATGGAGCCCCGTGCTCAACGCCCCCGGCATGGGGCTGAGGACTTGCTCTGGACCCAAGTCAGGGGCCAACGCCCAGTGGTAGTAAGGGGCCTGATCATAGTGGTTCCTCATGGGTGGGTATGAAAAATTTTAGGGTGTTTTTAATGGGTGGGGACATAGGCAGAAAAGTCTTGCCCAAGTTCTTAAGGACAACCTGCTCAGCAGACTTTTAGTGGTATTTTCAGTGAAAATGTCAAAAAGTAAGGGACACCTTGGCCCTCTTTTGTATTCCGATTATCTCAGTGTGATTGTCTCCCTTAATGGGGCTTTTACTATAAATTCAAGGTACAGTTTAGGGCCCTGTGGTACAAAGTCATAAACACATAGATTTCAACATGATTTTTTTTTTTACCTGAAAATGCCTTTTTTAGAAATGGGGACCACCAATGTAGCAAAACCGGTTCAGGCTTAGAGGGCTGGCTTTTGAAATCCCAGCTTAAGTTGTTGGTTTAGAATAGCTTTAGTCTGGGCTGCCTTGTGTTCATTCTGTGAGAATTCTCCTTCTGTCTACTCAGATCTGTTCCCCCCGAATATAACTTCCTACCAGACGGCTTTGATACATGTCACTTGGCATTCCTTTCCTGTAAAACAGTGAGCTCATCTCCTATTCATTTAACTCCAGTGTTAACATAGTTTGTCATCGGATCTCAGCCATGAAATTTGTAACAAGTTGAGCTGCCCTTTAACCAGTAATGACCGTCAGCTCAGTGTACCATTCTGAGCTATTATTTGGAGTAAATTAAGCAATTGGATTCTCTTTTCTGTCCTTAATGGTTTTGGGGGAGGAGGGTAGAGTAAAGTGGCGTACGTATGAACAAAACAGTCTGTGTTTTGAAGATGAGAGGACATGAAGCAGCTTACCCCCACAGTGGAGAGAGGCTGCCCGGGTCCTGACTGCACCAGCTCATTGGTCGACTTTAAAAACAGGCGCTAATGAACCCAACCCAAGAGACATCTCCTTGCTTACCCCATCCAGATTTAGAAGAATGAAGGCTTTTAAGAGAAAGAGTCTCTTTATCAATTCATAAGGTATAGCATTCTGTACCGGTAATTATGAGAATTGTAACTGTTCTCATTTCTTAAAATCATACTCCTCTTTAATTTAAAAGAACGAGTGGCCTGTTTCAGTGGATACCGGTTTTCTTGCTCAGACTTGTTTTCAGTTAGGTCTAGAAAGTATAACATGATGAATTAGTTTGTGCTTTATTGGGTAACAAAAACTTCTTTCACTAATGCAGCTTTACATTCTTCCATAAGTTACTCTTCTGTAGAATATTTACTATTCTCAGTGGCTATTTTATTTTGTCTGTTTCTCCTAATTTGGACTGATGACTATAACATGCTTGATCAGTCTTCACGCTGCTGGCTATGAGCCCTCCATGGGGGACTCTCCCCAGGGCAGGACGCTGGACAGTTCTTCTTGGTGCTGGGGTTCTCAGGTAGCAGCACCTGCCCCTGCTCCAGAAGCCACGCTGCCCTCCCTCCTGGCCAATTTCTAGATTGTACTCAAAGAGGAAGTTAAGTAAATTTGTCTTCTTGACGAGGCAGTTTTCATTTTTTTTCTAAGGTGTCTTAATGTTGTTTGCTGATACGAAAAAGTCTAGTGACACAAGTTAATTTGTTACTTTCCACCAGATGCAGTGTTTTATTCCAGAGAAATCAGGCAAGAGTGAAGTTGTTAGGTTTTTGTTTAAAAAAATAAACATAAATGCAATTTAAGTCCAGTTTCTATTTTTTGCTATGAACAATTTATACAATAACTAGTAATTCTGTCAGTACTGAAGCACACCATGAACGATTTTATGTAAGGGATTCCTGCAGTGGTTTTAGCAGTTAAACGAGGTGGCGTTGTGTTACATTTTCATTTTTTTAAATTTTGAATCCACTGCTCTTGGTGTCGAGGGCTGTGGGCGCTGCTACAGGCCAGCTCTGTCACAGACGACAGAAATGGGGAAGCAACTTCCAAAGTTACCTTTGTCCTGGCCTATAACAACAGAAGTGCATTGTCCTCTGTTCTGTTCTGGTCAGAGGTACCCTGAAGCCATAGTACTTAGAGAAGTCTGACCAGAAGGATAAAGGAGCCGGAAACCAAAACAGGCTACATCGTAGATTTTTGAAGATACCCTGAAGTATTTGGATGGTGTGAAGTAAAGATACTAAATTTGTTTTGTGTTGTTTCAAAAAGGCAAAACCTGAATGACGAAAAATAGAAAGCAAACCATCAGGTGATGAATTTTAGACCCACAGAAGAACTTTTTGACTAGTAGTTACCTGAAAATAGAACGCCGTCTCGGGGAGGTAGGCAGTAGGTTCCCAGACACCAGAGTTATTCAGACAGAGTGGATAATTACTTGGCAGAGATGTAGCAGAAGGGAGGTAGAGTAAGGTTCCTTCCAAATTTTAGGTTCAGATTCTCTGACTCAGTTTGGGGGTATCCCTGGGCTGAGAAGGAATTCTCAAAGTCCAGGATGGGGTCCAAAAAGAGCGGATGGCCATGGGCCGGCGTGCTGGGAGCTTGGTGCCCAGGCAGAGGTGGGCTGCTGTGCACGGGGGCTCTCCACAGACCCAGGCCCTGCAGTCGTGAGCTGGGGCCTGCACCCTGCCCCCAGGAGGCCAGCGTCTGCGTGCCACAGCCCACAGGAGTGCGGCCAGGAAGCACAGGGGGTTGAGTGGGTTCCATCAGTTGAGGGTTTTGTCTTTTGCTGGAGTCTGCGGATTTACAGGAGCTGGTTAAACTTCTATTTATTCTAATACAAGAATGATGCTTGTTTAATGTGTGAATGCATGAGACAGAGTCCTCCTTCTTTGAGCCACAGTTAATGGGGAAATTAACGGACCTGTGGGGACCACGCTTTTAGGTAACTTATTTTTGAATTATAGAGCTCTAAGGTGTGTGTGTTTTACTGTCTTTCAACAGTGCTTCTAACCTGGTATCTTGTATTTGACTGTGTGTGTGTGTGTGTGTGTGTGTGTGTGTGCGCGCGCGCGCGTGCGTGCCTGTGTCTGTGTCCGCATGTGCCCGGTACGCCTCGTGCAGGTGGGTGAGCAGAGCGGAGCTTCAAGGCACTGTGTTGTTAGTTACAGGATGAGGAGCGGAGGCGTCAGCAGCAGCTGGAGGAGATGCGCAGGCGGGAAGCAGAAGATCGCGCCAGGCAGGAAGAGGAGCGGCGCCGCCAGGACGAGGAGAGAGCAAAGCGAGATGCTGAAGAAAAGGTTATGGTCCTCTAGGGGCAGCTAGCGCTTTACCAGATTAGCCTGAACCCATCGATGGGCTGGGGAGAGGGGCTAGACCTGACCTGTATCCTAAGATGTACAAGACAGAACAGGGCCTGGATCCCCACCTGTGTTACCGGACCCAACACTTGAGCACGACCTGGCCCACCTACCTCTCTTCCGAACTGTGTCCAGACTCTCTTACCCTCTGAGTCTTGTCTCTGTCCCGCTTCTGAACTCGTAGGCCTGGTTATGATGAGTGAGCCTCTTCGCAGCCCGCCCAAGTACTCCGGGCTCTTCCTTTCCTGGACGTGGTCCAGCTGGTTACTGTGAGGGGGATGCTTGTGCGCTAGGCGGGCAGAGGGAGTGCGAGCTGTGGGAGGCACCAGGAACATAGTTAACCCAGTCCGTTCACACTCCGCATGTGAGATTGTTCACTGGTATCACTCACTGCTGGTTGATGGGAGAGGGAGCAGATGGCTTATGAAAAACACGATTCAAGGAGAATTCAACTAGGATCTAATCTGATAAGTATCCTGAGTTACTAGGTTTCCATATGTGGATTTTTTTTTTTTTATGAAAGTAATCTTTTAAGTTGAATTTTAAAATGACAGCTGATTTGACCTATTCTGCCTGTGCCCTGTGGCCTCCTGCTGTGTGTGCTGGCCCGAGCCCTCCCGCAGGGCTCGCCCGTGCTGGATGCAGCCTGGGAGAAGCGCATCTCCTCTGCTGCCTCCCTTCTGTGAAGGCGGAGGCCGGGAGCACCACAGCTGCTGATGGGGAGAAGTTCAGTTCTTATTCATCACTCCTTCTTTGATAGTCCAGTGAACTGTATTCATAGAGCACCCTCCTCCTCCCCCAAAAACAGAACTTTAAGGAAGTTTTTTGTAGCAATAGAATCTATGCGGATATATAACAAATGAAAAGCAAGATTGACAGAAACAATGTGACTCATTTCAATGAAAATAGAGTAAATAACGCTAGCACACGAACCTGTATGGAAATTAGCGATTTCTGCGTCTTCTAGACCTTCACCATTCCTTAAAGTCTGTCATCATATTATCTTCAAAAGCTGTGTCCCGGTAGATTTGCAGTTTTCTGAAGGAGTCTGAGCTTTCAGGGTTAGGTCTCCCTTGACTCTTTACCTTGTGTCATGATAAGTCAGAATCAAAATCAGTTTTCTGAAACGTGAGCCACACGGGATCCTCCGTTGGGGTGCGTGTTGTCTTGCTGTTCCTTGGCTGTGTGCAGCCTCCGCCTGCCCGGGCAGTCCGCACAGACCCGCCGCCCTGCCGCGGGAGCAGCGCACCTTCTGTGGGGACGCTTGGGGGCTACTCGGGTTTTCCAGCATGTGTGCTCACAACTCACAATTATGTCAAATACACTTGTGTCTTAGGAACTGCTTTCTAGAATTGAGTGCTCACTGTAAAAAGAAGCCGAATAACCTATTTTTTATACAGAATGTCCACAATTGTTGGGCTTGCTTTGTTATAGAAAATGTGCCATTCATTTGTGGTAGAATAATTGTGGGGTCATGTACTTGTATCTGCTCTCCATGTAACTTAACTAAAGGGTATTTTGGCTTCCTCCTAAAATGTTCTCCATGTCACACTAAGATTCCTGACAACTTGATGTAAAGGCCACAGGGGTCATTCTGAATTGGATTCCCCAACCCCCAAGCAAACACTTACTTTGTGTAGAAAATAAGGTGCAAAATGTCTTTCCTTCAGGATGTCTCAACACAGAGTGAGAAGACCGAGTGAGGAGTTGGTGTAGGGCCATGCCTGGGGCTGGCAGTGGTCCTTGCGGTTTCCTCCCTCAGAAGGGGAAGCGCCGAGCACTGTGTTGCGGTGCATGCATGCTCCAGAGGGAGCAGGGAGGAAACACAAGCGTACGCCGTAAAAGGGGGCCTTGAAACTTGTATCTTCATGCCAGCAAGGGCCCCAAAATGAGTTTTCGTTTGGTTGAATGGATTGAGAATTCACTCCGTTCTACAGCACTACGCACACCCAGGTTGAGGCACGTCCTTCTGTCTGCTCTTGTAACCCCTTTCTTACACGCACTTTTCCCATGTGTTCTAGAACTTTTGTCAATCTTTAACAGAACCATGCTGTTACCTTTTTTAATGTGAAAATAATTTCAACTCTGTCAACTGTAGTCTGTGCCAGATGTATGTCGGAAGAAAATGTACAGTATGTGTCAAAATATATTTGAATATCGTGTTGCTGTTGTTATTAACGCCTGGCTCTCTAATTTTCTGTCTGTCAGGGAGTCTGTTAAGATTTGAACTATAAATTAAGAACTGTGGAAAGCGTATTTGTTAGATTGTTGCCTTGGGAAAATGAGTAATTTCTTTTACAGTTGATGGTTTCTGTTAACTTCCCTCTGAATAACTGGAAATAAACCAGGTGACTTAATCGTCCTTCTGGTCGAGGAAGGGGAAGGGCTGCTCTCTGGACTCCCGGGGCGCAATGAAAAAGCATGCGTGCCAGGTTGCTGTTCTTGCAAGTACCAGCTGTAGAAAGCCAGTTAGAGCCTATTTGAGTTTCGTTTTGTCTTTAAACCAAGCAGGCACAGGTAAGTTAATACCCTACAAGAACAGAAGGAGAGAGAGAGAGAAGCAGCAGGGAAATAAGGGTCTGGAGGGATAATTGAATGGGGACAATGGTGTCACAATGGGAAGCTGGAGCCTGCGAGTAGCTAGAGTGCCTTCGTTCCGTGCTTTGGAGCAGTTCCATGCCAGATAACCCCACGATATAGGATGAACGTGCCCAGGAGTCTCCAGACTGTCTCCAGGTGGATCTGCCCATTTCTGTCGTAGACTGTTACGTTGAAACTTTGCTGTCCCCTGGACTCATGATCAGTGTGGAGATGGGGTACAGAGGGTAAATGCGCCCTTTCGTGCACCCTGAAGGCCCCTCCTGACTCTGACCTTTGCGCTTTTGTCTGTTCCGCCTGCAGAGGCGACAGGAAGAAGGGTATTACAGCCGCCTGGAAGCCGAGAGGCGCAGACAGCACGCGGAGGCCGAGCGCAGATTGCTGGAGCCGGAGGAGCCGGGTCTGTGCAGACCCCCGCTTCCACGGGGCTACGAGCTCCCGTCCCCGTCCCCTCCGGCCGCCGCTCCTCCTCCCCCGCCTCAGCGGACCGCCTCCTCCCTCCAGGCCCAGACCCTGTCCCCAGACTCTGTGTACACCGCCAGGCTCGTCTCGTACCACGAGGAGGAGGAGGAGGACCGCAGTCTGGCAGGTCAGGACAAGCGCTCTGGCACGAGGACGTCCCACGGGCACCTTCTTCTTCCCGCCGCCCTTAAGCCACAGCAGCCCCCCTGCCCGCCACGCCCGGCCTCCGATGGCGTCTTTCTCTCCAACTCATTCCAGCCACCCTCGGCCTGTGCCAACAGTACTGCTCCCAAAGCAGGCCAGCCCCCGCCCCCTCCAAAAAAACCAGGCTTCTACCAGCCCAGCCACTCGAAAGGGAGAGGTAAAATGTGGGATTGCAAATCAAGCCCTCTTTATCTTCCTGATTGGAATCGGGACTCTGCCCCCCGCTGCTCTGTGGGCCCCTCAATCAGCACTCGCTTTGGAATTTGATTTCACCCGATCACTTGTCTCAGTGTGGTGATCTCCCTCTACCTCCAGTTGTCCTGTCTGTGCTAAGAGTCGTTTTGACAACTACACCAGCTCCCCAGTTGCTTTCTACCTGTAGGGCTCTGTCCCTCGGACCGCCAGCAGCGGCTGGCCCTCCGGGACCCCCCCAGTCGCTTGAAGTACTGTTGGTCTTGGCCTCCATTCTCTGCCTCTTCAAATAACTGTTAGATTTGGTTGAACACATACTTTTTTCACACATCTTGGTGTCTGAAGATGAGAGGAAGATGTTCTTCCCAGGAGTGTCAGGGTCACATGCTAAGTTCTGTTCTCCAACATGAGTAGAACTTTCTGTTCTGGCTTACGCGCCACGTGGCAGTGGTTTACCAGATGACCCCTACTTTCCGTGGTAGTTTGGGTGGAGTAGTTGGCGCTACACTGAGTTGATGGTTCTGCTGTAATGTGAGCTGCCTCATGCCAGGGACATAGAACCCAGTCGTTGTGAAATGACTCCTTTTCCCTCTTGCTGGTTTCGTTCCTTCCTGTTAACGGACGTTCCCCGCACGTCACAGTCCCAGTACCCAGACCCTGACAGGCACACAGTTGCCTTGAGTTAATACGAACTCTGACGTGACGGTGGTCCTGCCCACAGGCGCGTCCGCCGTAACCAGTGTCCGAGACGGCACTGGAAGGGATGTTTAAAATATTCAAATTCCAAGTTCCTCTTACAATCTTAAAATTAGAATGCTGGCAATAAAGACTGTCAGATTTAGTGGTCTTCGTGGGCACAAGGGTCTTCTAAAATGCTCCTGGTTCAATGCCCGGGACTCAGAATTCTAAAAGAAGTTGAATGATTAAAAACATGCGTGACCTTGGCTCTTCCAGAACAAATGAGTTCTGCCAGGTTCTCTTCCCATTGGCGTCAGAGCTTTGATCCCTCCCCGAAGGCTCAGCATATAATATTGAGACTGAGTCACTCAGAAGTCAAAATTAAATATTTTTATAAAATGTCTGTTGGTATCTAGAAAGACTTCTCTGGGACAATAGTTTTTGAAGTGAGATGCCCTCAGTCTCCTTGCATCACGTTACAAGCTGAAAACTTGAGGTGTTGTGTGTCATGACACAGATGAGGTTTGCTAACGTGATGTTGGACTGTTTTCATTTCTGACCACTTTGGCTTTCACTCATACCACTAACCCTTATTTTATTTCACACCGAAAAGACCACATAGGAGCAGGTTATATCCTGCGTCTGATGGCTCGTGCCTCTTTGAAGACTTCCTTCGTAAAGTACAAAGCTGTCTGCACCAAATGCAGAGCATTTCTGACCTTCTCACCGCCATCCCACTAACATGGCCGCGCCCCTGGGTTCAGCTCATGTTTCTTCTGTTGTGAGCACTCCGCATGCTTCTGTGGGTGGACTGGTTTCTTCCACTGGGTGCCTGAGGAGGAGGAAAGGGGTACGGATTAGAATAAACAGTGTCTCATTCTAGCATAGCAAGGTATTTTTTAAAAAAAGAATGGTTCTTTAACTGGAGCTCTTTGAAAATTACTTGAAATGTGCAGTATTGATTCATATAGTCCACTGAAAGTATTTAATATCTGATTAACTTTGAAAACTTTGAAGAATTGATTTTTACCAGTGGAAGAAGCAAGTATCATTCTTACAACAAAACTCAAAAGATACAACATGACATTTTCTACAACAGCGAAAATTTAGAATTAAAATGGAAAAAAAATTCCACCCTGCCGATAATTGCTGTGGAGGCCTGCTCTGGGTTGCTCTACATTAGAGATGTGGGTCTGTTTCATCTTTTGAGTCTTTGTGGAGGATGACTTCCCACGTGGCGATCACAGGGACCCTGGCAAAGGACCGGGAATGATGCAGTGCCCCGAGGAGCCCCAGCCAGCCCTGCGCTCCGTCTCAGCCGACCAGCTAGGTCTGCACAGCATGTTCCTGCATCCAGAGAAGAAGCTAGAAATCATTTTTATGCTGCTGTCTAAAAAGGAAAATTCTACTGTCGAGATACTGTGGTGATTTTGTGGCCTGTCTAATCCAATACCCGTGCTGTCAGTGTTTGCTGAGTATTTTGAGCATTTATTGCTCCAGCTTGTATCATTGTAAGCACAACGCTCTTCAAGCGTGAAGTTTTTTTTCTTGCTGATGTTAAAATTAAGAGAATATATGAGTGCTGACATAATGCACTATGATTTTAATAATATATCATTAGTGGTAATACTATATTTGGATGCATTTTAAAATTTTGATCTGCATCATCTCTTCTGATCTTTAACACTGGCTTGAGAGGGTGGTGCTGTTCCCAGGCTGGCTGCCGTCAGTCACCCCAGGCGCTGGGCCAGGCTCAGGCCGAGCCGGGGACCCAGGCTGGGCACCCCACAGGCTCATGCACTCCTCCTCTACACTGCTTTGGGTCTGGTTTTGAGTGAGTTTGTATTTACAGCATTTATATCAAACGCTAGGGCTTTTTCTGTAACTCATTTGTTTAAAAAGTTTTGTTTTAGTAATTATAGCCATTTATGTAGCAAAAAAATTCAGGAGCTGTCCTGAGAAGAGAAACTTGAGGCATGTGATCACAGCTTACTGTTTGGGTTGCATTTGCTCTCAGTCGTTTTGTAAGGAAACCCTTCGCCTCATGAGTGTCTGACAGTCTGCTCATTTAAATTAGTCTTCTGTGGATTTTTCTTGTGAATTCATGGTAATTACGCATATTAATATTTATTATTTATTTATTTAATATTTAATAATAAATCAAACTGATTTGAACCTTTTGACTGTCGCTCCTTAAGGACATGGCTGGCGTGGCTGGCTCGGAGCACCGTGCACCTGCACGGCCTGGTGATTGGGTTACTCAGGCCACTGAGAGACGCGAGCTTCAGACCCACAGGCTCCTGTCAGATTTTCAGTACTCCTCCGTGGGCACTGCATCTTGATCATGAGTGAAGTTTTGGAAATTGTGCAGGCACTTTAACTTTTTTTTTTTCTTTTATGGAAAAGGACCAAACTCTTACATGGGATCGGCTGGGACAGCTGTTGGTGCCCATGATGCTTATCGGGATCCGAGAGAGAGACTGTCTAAAAGGTATTTATGGCTGTGCTAATTCTGTAGGAGGCTGGAGTGGAATTTTAGAGATTCATTATCATCTCAGACGTTTCTCATTGCACAAGTGTGTGAGCCTAGAGGTTCTTTTATTTTGCGTTGTGTTTCAGACAGTGATGTAGGTTTCAGGCTTAGTGGTCAGAACTCCAGAAGGAGCTGGGCATGCTGCTGTCTGCATCCGCCGACGAGGGTGGAAGATTCTAGAGCAGTGTCCAGACATCCTGCTAGACTCTGCCTAAGGCCAACCCTGACGATGCACAAACAGTAAGCAGGCCTCGTGTCTGCACCGAGCACCCTTACCTAGGCTATAGTCCAGACAGTTCTTAGAACACTGGCGTTGAGCTCATCGAGAAAATCTTTAGTATCTTACGCTAACTTGTTAAGGTAGGTATACTGATAGATGCCTCTCAGGTACATGTGGACTCATTAAAATTACATGTTTTTAAGCTGTCTCTCTTTAGCTAGCTCACCTATTAAGAATCCCCGGCCTGCTAATATTGGCGTTTTGAGAGTTGGACGTGGCTGGAGAAAGTTAACAGTTTAGTCAGGAGAACGTCCTGCCCTTTTTTCTGCCTAGTGACAACCCCAGTGATCGTATTCATGGGAAGGATTATGGCAGATTTAACAAGGAATGAGTCTCCCTCATGGAAAAGTGTACTTAATTGCCCATTATGTCAAGTTACCTCACTTTGAATGGAATTAGTGTTGACAGGTTAGTTCCAATGTTGACCAGTGATGTCTTGCATTTCCTCTGCTGCAGCCATGATGCAGATGTACCTGGGAGTTCAGGAGCTCCTGAAAACTTGACATTCAAAGAGCGTCAGCGTCTGTTTTCACAAGGTCAAGATGTGTCCAACAAAGTAAAAGCCTCTCGTAAATTAACAGAACTGGAAAATGAGCTGAACACAAAATGAGATGAGGCCGAGGTGCCCGTGCGCCCCAGGAGCCTGTCGGCGAGGCTCTGGAGGACGGGCTTGGGGCAGGGGCCGCGCACCGTGTGTCCAGATCCCAGAAGCACTGTTGCTGAGACAGCTGGGATCCAGAGATGGCCCCGTGCCAGGACGCTCTTGTCATTCACCAGGAGATGATCATTTATACAATGTAAACACTGTCTAATTTCTTAATCTGACTCACACGAAGATAAGTTTTTTGTTTCTTTTTTTAGCGTCTGAGTGGCAGAGGGGAGAATACAGGGCAGGAGAGCACAGTGGGGACGTGTCTTTGCCCTCGCCCGGCGCGGCGCAGAGGCTGTGTGTGTTCTGGGTCGCTGACGGCACTGTGGCGACCAGGCAGGGAACCACCTGACCTGCCCAGACCTTGTTTGTGCCATTGGGTAGCAGCTGCAGACCGCGTCCCCCGAGGGCGAGGTGTCCCCTTCCAGGAGAGAGAACACCTGAGCATACCCCACGCGGGGGCTCAGTGCAGAGCCCGCCCCCGGCCCTGCTCATTCGTCTCCCCCCCCCCCCCGGGGGGGTTTCCAAGGCAGCTCAGACCCACGCGGCCCAGAAGGGAGGTGGTGCCTGTCAGGACCCTGCCCCCTCTCTTTCCATCCAGGGACAGCCCTCCTGCTATATTCTAAATAGGTGATTTAAAAAAAAATTCTCCCAAGAAGAAAATTTTGAGGATTTAAGCTTAGGATATTTTATTTTTATAAATGCCAGATTATTGTTAGACTAATAAATCATTGGTGATTTTGAAGATGGCAGTTCAGTTTAGGGAGTTCACTAAGTATCTCGACTATTCAAGAGAATCTATAAGAGAGGATCTGTTTAGCTGGGCCATGCTGATGTGGAGAGACATGGAAGTATGAGAGGGATGGGAGGTTAGCAGTGATGCTTGACACGGCTGGGGCTCAGGGATTCTACCTTCGAGGAAGGACCGGTTCTATCCACGTGTTGTCTGGGAAGGAAGGCTCGGTGACTTACGATGTCACACAGCCTCGGACGGTAGTTCAAGCGATTTTCTTACATTGAATAGAGTTACTTAATTTTCATTTTTGAGTCATTGGGCATCGCTGTTGTTTCTTCAGCTGTGACCGTGTGGCTGATGCTGGGGAGACGGATCTCATGTCGATTTCTACTGTGTGCCGTGGAAGTGCTAACTTACGTTGTGATTATGAGCAAACTTTCTACTTGACAAAACCCTGCTGTGGGGTCTCGATGATTCTTCTGTACCAGATTGTTCTCTTACAAATATATGTGTTAGAAAAATACACACACTTTCAAATAGAAAAGGGAGAGGCTTTTTAGCCTGAGAAATCACTTTAATGAGAGCTGTATGATAAATCATTGAAATGCGCGTGTAAATATTTTTACGTCTATCAGGGTTCTTATTTGGAAGTGTGCTCTCACCATTCCCCTTGTTTAAGAGAGTCACATGGTTCTAAGTGTTTATGAAGGATGTGGGTGTTTGCTCTGGAGGTTCCAGGAAAAGCAGGCCCCTCCCAGATAGCTCGAGAACACTGGCCGCCTTACAGGGACTAAATGCACACTTTCTTCCATGAAAAGATGCAGATGAATTACTTTTCTGTTAATATATAGAAAAATAGCAACTACACGTAAGTACATGCAAATACATGTAAATACTGACATCCAGGGATATTTGTGTGTGTGGTCATCAGGCCTGTGGGCAGGTGGGCTGGGCCACCCTTGGGTGATCGGGTCAAATGTGAACACGTGCTTTTCATAACTGCGTCACTGGGGACACCACAACTGCTGTACTTTCCCATTTCTACTGTACTTCATTTGCAATCTATTTTTAATAAACTTTGTATGTATTTAAGTGTGTTTGCCATTATTGCAGTTGTGCAGGCAGAATCACATCTGTGATCGGCACCTTTGTCTCCCGTCCCCTTCTGCCTGTGAGGTCATTCACGAAAGGTCCCCCGAGGGTCCTGTCTGTGTCAGGTGCTCTTTCTGGTTTGTACTGGTCGTGCAGGCTGTTTGACGGAGGCCGCGGGCCACTCTTGCCGTGGTCCTCCACGCTCATCTCCTCACCCCTGCTCCACGACCTGCTGGGCATGTCAGTAGACCCTGTGGTCACACAGACTCACACGGTCCCTTCATTGCCTCTTGGATTCTTAAGCACACCCCGTACTTAGTAAGTTGTGTGGATCAGATGTCCTGGCGATGCCTCAGCAGCGAGGACCCGCCTGAGGTGGCTCATGGGAGGCGGTAGGGTCCTGAAAGCACACAGGTGGCGCGAGAAGGGAGCGTTCTGGCTGCACCTGGGGGGGGACCTGCCTCTCCCGGGTTCTGCCTCCCGTGTTCCCTGTGCCTAGTCCACCTTCCTTCGTGGCCCCAGAGCAGGCGTGCTGGGTGAAGGAGCTGCCCCAGAATTCCGAGAAGGGCTTTCCTGAAGGAGGGAATGTCTTAGGGCTGCAGAAGCTCAGGGAGGCCTTTGGGTAGGACCAGCTGCTTATTTTACTGGAATGAGGATATTTGCTGGTAGTGTATTTTTAATGGCCAAAAAGGTGCTTTAAAGTTTGGGAGAACAGAAACTTAGAGACTGACTCAGGTTGTCTCAAGGACCGCAGTTCTGTTGCTCCTGATGGAAGTAAGAAGTCTAACCTACCGAGGCTTTCTCTCGTGGACATAACAGCAGGCCCTGCAGGGTTTTCTAGCGTGTGCCATGGGAAAACGATTTGCGCCGCTCTGTTGCATGGGGAGCTGGTTTGGGTTTTGGGGGGAGGGGCAGAGGGACAGTCTAAGCTCCACCCCCAGCTCGGGGCCCCGTCTGGAGACTGTGACCCCAGCAGAAATCAAGAGGTGGCCACTTAGCCAACGGAGCCACGCCAGTGCCCTGCATGGGAAGCCGAGTCATACCTTCAGGGTCTCCATGCTGTGTCGCCTACAGCAGGGAGTCTCCCAGGAAAGGAGATGCCAAGTGACCGGTTTCAGTGCAGTTTGTTCAAAGTCACGGCGCCCCAAAAGATGCACATGCAACTCCAAACATAAAAGTCCATTTCTCTCCCACTTTGTTTCACAAACACAACTCATTAGTGCCTGCTCTGTGTCAAGTCACTGGGGACGCGGGTTCCAAGTGTCCCACAGCCGATGCGGGAAGGCAGGGGTGCACAGTTACATGAGCACAGTTCGTCTCTCGGTTTGTGCACAGCAGCTGCACCGGGTACTCTGGGCTGCCCAGGAGGACCCCATCTAACCCCTGCTGGCAGGCCCCCTGCGGAAATGGCTTCCCTCCTGAGGCGGGGGGCTGTTGCAGGCGGAGGAGACCCCGGGGCAGAGAGGCCGCTGCCCGCAGACGTCAGGAGACCTCCACACGGGTCGCGGGAGCCGAGGGCACCGGGGAGGAGGGCCTCAGGCTTCGGAGGAACATTCACGGCCTTCATGCAGCTGCCTGCAGGGGGCTTGGTCCGGAGGCCGGGCTTGGGGGCATCGTGGGACCGCGGCTCAGCACGTAGGTCAGCCGTTAACCAACCCCCGCTTCATCCCCTGGAGCCGCTTTCCACATTCTCCTGGTAAAGGCGATGGTCCAGCGCCCCTAATCACTTAGGACATTCTGTTCTTGAGCAGCGCGTTGGAAGAGAAAAGGCAAACGGAAAGTAAACTTCAGCATATTCTACTCAGCCCAGATGTCCGAAAACTATCCTGACAGTATGCGGTCAGCACAAACCCTGCGCACGAGGTAGTCCGCATTCTTTTTCGTAGGAAGCCTTTGAAACCCGGCGTGTCGTTTCCTTGCGGCCGGTAGCTGGGATCAGCCTCAGGGAGGGCTAGGCTCCGCCTGCAGCTGCGACCCACCGTGGTGAAGGCGCCCGTTCGGGGGGAGGCCAGTGGATGTGGCACCAGCAGATGCCTTGAGACGTGCCTCGGGCAGGTGCAGTGGTGGGAGGGACATGGCGGGCCGGCGGCTGGCAGCACCCTGCCACCCAGCCAGTGCAGCCGGCCTGTCCCCCGTGCCCAGGCCCCCCCGGGGAGGGGGGTTCTGTTCTAGGAGTGGTCGCGCTGTATCCGTGTGCACAGCACACACACATACACACACACACACACACACGCGCGCGTCACACATGGTGCATCGTGTGTGCATCACAGGTGTGCTGGAGCTCCCAGGGCAGGGCCAGCAGGTGCACCCCCTCCCCGCCCATGGCCTTGCCAGCCCCCGGCAGTGCAGAAGGAGGCCTCACGTCTCCCGGCTGCCCAGCGAACCCCAACTCTGTGCCTGTCTTTGTTATTTCTGTTGCAGGCAGCTTCGGAGGACTGCGCTGTGGGGGAGGATGCGGCTTATTCCCGGCGACGCGGCGCCTTGCCCTGCCTGTTCCTTCGGATCCGTTCAGTGAGGCAGCAGATACTGAATTAAGTTCCTGTGTGTGGACCCCACAGATCAACGTTCTATGGTAAAGGAAGCCATGGTCACTTGGCAGATGTAAAAAGGGAAAGACGGAAGTTAAGTTCTTCGTACCACCCAAAGAGGCTTGTCATTTATATGGGATTTGGAACACCCACAGTATTTCGGAAACGGTCTTCAAATGCAGCCACTCCCCTCCCCACGCCTCCCTCCTCCCTGGCAGTCCCCTGACCCCGTCGCCGTGGAAACCACAGGGCACAAACTGCCCACCCACTCGGATTCTGTGGCTGAGAGCTGGGCCTGGCGATGCCTGCTCAGGGTGGCCGCTGGGGCCGCTTCTTGGAGCAGCGGGCCAGGCAGCTGCAGCGCCAGGTGCAGGTGAGCAGGGGCAGCTGAGTGCAGCTGCAGCCACACCTGCAGCCCCACTGGCCGGGTTGACCGCCCCCTCCCGCCTCTGAGCCTTGGGGGCATGGCCAGCGTGGGAGGGTTGGGGTGATGGCACTGGAAGACCGCGTTGGGGGTAGAGGCCCCATCATCTTCTACCTTCTGCTCTGTAGGGTCCTCGTCTGTAGTGCCCCTTGGACCTCACCCCACCCCACCCACACCTGAGACCTCATGCCCCTCACCTGAGGCACCTGTGTCATCCGCCCAGGGCCCTCCCGTTTCTTATTGGGCGTTTACTATTTACTGTGCTAAATTTGGGAATACAGTGGTTAAGCAACAGCCCTGCTCTCTTGGAATATAGCCTTGAATAAAGGAATAAATAGTCACAATAAATGTAAGCCATGAAAGTGGCCTCAAGATAATGCTAGAGAGGGGAGATACATGGTCTTATTCGGGTCCATAGTGCAACCCTGGTTGAGTCCCAGTCGAGGACTTCCCCTGGGGGCAGAGGTGGAGCTGAGTTCTGCTGAGATGGGAGGCTGCCATCTGGCAGCGGGGTTGAGGGTTGAGGACAGAACAGCCTTGTCGTGGTGTGTGTGGCGTGTGCGGGCGGGGCTGGCCCTGGGAGACTGGCAGGGCGCAGGAGAGAGCAGATGGTGGAGGCTGAGAGGCGGGAGGAAGGCGGCCCACGCAGGGTCAAGCAGGACTGAGGATGTTGTTCTTTGTCTTGAGGGCCAGGAGAGGCTACTGAAGAGATCTTAGGAGGGGGACGGTACTTAGATCCACATTTTGAAAATGTCACTCATAGCAAGTCCTCCTCGAAGGAAAGGCGTGAAGATGTCGGTGGAGTTAGAAGGTGCAGGGCAGGACTGGCCGGACAGCAAGAGCAAGACCTCTGTGCGCCTGCTCCGAGCAAAACAGGCACACGTGGGAAAAGGGCGCAGAGCCCCTAGAAGTGGCCCTGATGGCGTACATCACGTGAAGAAACGTTTATTCAAGAAATCTGCTAAAAATCTCTGTAAGAACAGTGCAAGTCTGTGGCTCCTTCCCTCCCACCAGCCGAAGGTCCTTGACAGAAGGAGCTCACCTTGACAGAAGGTCCACTCTGGGCGTGCGTGTCCAAGATGGGGCTTCCCCCTCAGCTTCCGACTTAGGGTCTCACCGTATCTCACCAGCACGCAGCTGAAGACGCTAAGTTACCAGTGGGTGGGGGGAGGCTTGGGGGTTCATGTGGCTCCCCACTCACATGACAGAGGCCTCACCCCAGGACAGAGGCCAGGAATACTGGGATCCCAGTTGCTCTTTCTGCCCTTGATCAGCACAAAAGTTTCACAGTGAGAGAGCCAGCCGAAAGACCGGAGGCCACAGCCCTGCCCAGTGCCCAGATCGGTGATTTAGCCCAGGGGGAGAGGCAGCCCATAAGAAGAGAGCTCTGAAGCTCTTCCCAAAGGAACTTTCTCCAAAACACACTGTGGGGAAGTTCAGAAACGAACTGTTCTTAATTAAGAGCAGTTATTAGTGTGCTTGGGCACCATAACAAAGTAGCACAAATATGTTCTCAGTTCTGGAGACTGGAGATCTGGGACCAAGGTGTAGGCAAGGGGTGGTTTCTCCTAAGGCCTCAGCCCTTGGCTTCCTCCTGTGGTGTGTGGCTGCCTTCTGTGGTGCACTCCCGTGGTCTTTCCTCTGTGTGTGGGTATCCCTGGAGTACCCTCTGTACCCTAATCTTCTCTTCTTATGAGGACACCAGTCAGGTTGGATTAGAGCCCCTCTTAATGGCCTCATTTTAACTTAATCACCCCTTTAAAGGCCTTGTCTCCAAATACAATCATATTCTGAGGTCCTGGACTTGGGACTTCAACAAGTGAATTGTGTGTGGGGGGCGGGGGGCGGTCAGGCACGGGATACAGCCCATAATTAGCAACCTAGTTCACTCAAGGCTGAGAAGAACCTGGGGTTAGGACAAATATCAAAGACTGGCTTCCAAAAGTAGCCCTGCCCCAGTTTAACTGGACCAGACAGTAGAGAAATTTATGCCTCGGGCCATTATTGAAAACAGTAAGGCAATCAATAATTAGTGGGGTGGTTGTGATACCAAGGGAGACAGAGTAACAGAGAGATTAGGGAGAGGCAGTTAGCAAGAGCTGTGCCTAAACTGCAGTCTCCCAGTGCCTGTGTGCATGCCCACGGCTGTGTCTTCCTCTCAGGGGGTGGCAGACTTCCCTGGAAGAGCCGAGCTAAATCACTCAAAAAAGCACACAAGTAGCAACAAAAAACAAACAACAACAACAAAAAAACTGCGGGTGGAGGAAAGGCATCACTATCTAAAGTTTCTACAATATATTTCCTAAAATGTCCAGTTCATTTCGATAGATCCAGAAAATTGCATTGGACAAAACTTAACTCCACTTCATGATGAAAACACTTAACCAACTAGGAGCGATGGTGACTCCTCAAGCTGATAAAGGGATGCCCATGAAACCCCCAGCTGGCGCGCGTGAGGTGAAAGGAGCACCATGAACAGCTCCACTCTCATCCCGTCGTTCACCGTCTTCCTGGATGGCTCGTCTGTGCGGTTAGGCAAGTTGACAGGAGGAGGGAAGAAGACTATTTCTATTTGCAGATGGCATGATCTCATATATGGAAAATCCTAAGAAATCCACCAAAAAACCCTATTAGCCCTAGTAAGTGATTTCAGCAAGGTTGAAGGATACAAGATCCAGGTGCAAAAATCTGTATTTCTGCTTCACAGGAATGAAAAAAAAATGAAATTAAAAACAATTCCACTTACAGTATCATCAAAGATAATAAAATGCTCTGGAAGAAATTTAACTAAGGATTGCATGACTTGCATATTCAAAACGATGGTCAGCGTTAGCCATCATGGCAATGCAGATCAAATCGCAGTGACACACCACTCCCTACCCACTCGGACAGCCGTGCTCAGAGAG
Source organism: Callorhinus ursinus (assembly GCF_003265705.2). Taxonomy (NCBI): domain Eukaryota; kingdom Metazoa; phylum Chordata; class Mammalia; order Carnivora; family Otariidae; genus Callorhinus; species Callorhinus ursinus. Next base: position 79,168,615 of record NW_027397068.1, read on the forward strand.
ACAGATGGGGAGTTTTGGCAAGGGTGTGGACAGCTTGGAATTGTCGCGCACTGCAGGTGGGAGAGTGAGTGAGTTCCTCAGATGCTAACCAGGGTACCGCACAGGGTTCCCATCCTAGGAATACACCCAGGCAAAAGGGAAACGTGTGTCCCACGAAAACTCGTTCAGGAATGTCATAGCTGCACTACTCAGAATAGCCAAAAACTGGAAACAGCCCAAATGTCCTTCAGTTGATGGATGGGTAAATATATGTGGCACAGCTCTACTGTCGAATTTGATCAGGCAATGAGAGGAAATAAAATTCTGGTAGGGCGCCACGACTCGGTTGAGCCTTGAGAATGAAGTGCCCAGTGAAGGAAGCCGCTCACAAGGGGCTACATATCCTGTGCCTCCGTTGATCCAAAATGTCCAATGGCAAATCTATAGAGACAGAGAATAGATCAGTGGTTTCCTCGGGCTGGGTGGGGGTCGTCAGGGGTGGGGTTTCCTTTTGGGGAGATGAAAATATTCCCAGACTACTTTGGGCGATGGCAGCACCACCGTGAGTAAAGCAAAGCCGCCGACCTGCGCACGGGGGCCTGCAAGTGACTTACAGCTCCATAACGCTGCAGGCAGGGGCGGCATCTTGCTGGATGCCCAAAGTGGACCTCAGAAATATTCGAGGTTGGTTGGTTTTTTTTTTAAGAGGTAAAATGAACTGAACATGGTAACAGAAAGTCCAGATGACAGCCAGGTTTCTGGTTTTATAACCAGTCACAAAGAGATTGTCCTGAAATGATGACAGTTCTCTGAGAGCTGCACATCAGCGGCCTTGGAGAGGGACTCCCTGCAGAAAGGCCCCTGGGCCACCTTCCCAGAAACCTGTGCTTTCCTGTCCACCGAGGCCTCCAGTGGCTGGCTTGCTCAGCGTTTACTGTAAATAGCTCATATTTAAACTCCTCTGCTTAAAACCCTGCAGATAACACTCCCTTCTTCCCTGTCGTCCCTCCTCCCAGATCCCAACCTCCTCCCGAGTCTCACCTTCTCTTTGCGCCTCAAGTCAGCAAACTCATTCCTGCCTCAGGGCCTTTGCATGGGTTTGTCCCTTTCCTCCGGTTTCCTTGCTGGCCTGCCAGCCCTCCTCACCGTCGGGCAGCCGCCCTGCCTCTGAACCCACATCACTGACGTAACTTTGGCGTCCCTTCCCCAGCTCACTTACCCCATGCACTGGCTCCTCCACGTCTCCCCATGAGGATGGGAACCCTGCACCTAATCATTTGCGGCTGTGTCCACAGCACCCAGACAAGAGCCTGGCGCATGACAGATTTCTAACAGTTTTTGAATATGAGTTAATGCAAGGAAAGAAATGCTAATTTTGGTGCATTCCAGATTTTAACTCGCATATAGGTCATCTGGACCTCTCGCTAAAATGCAGACTCTGGTAGATTTGGGGTGGGACTTTTTCAGCAGCCTGATTGGGGTATAATTTATGTGCCATAATGCAGGATTCTGCATTTCCGGCAAGCCCCCAGAGGCTGCTGCTGGGGACCACCCTTGGAGTAAGGGTCATAGACACGGGGTACGGGGGTGCCCACCCGTGTCAGAAGCCGCCCCCACTCCAGTTGACTCCCCCTGCAGTTCGTCACTGACACAGGTGCTGGCTTCCTTCTGAGGTTGGAATGCTTACTGATGAATATCAATTATGGTGATAATTTCCCTTTTTTGTCCTTGGTTGTAGGCCAAAGAAGAGCGGATAGTGGAACTGGAAACGGAAAATGCTGTTCTTCACCTGAGACTGGCCCAGGTAGCGCCCCCATGCGTCTGGCAGATGGAGCTGGACCAAGTCCTGCCCGGGTTCAGGGCTGCAGTCCGTCCCGGGCCTTCCCTTTCTCCCGTCCACTGAAGTGGCCTCCTGTACTGCTCGGGCTTCGATCCCCGTGCTCACGAGTATCTAGTGAGTCAGGAATTAGTGAGGTGCCTGCGCTTCATTGAGTTCGAACTTACGAACACAACTTCTCCCCAGTTTAAGCATACAAGTGGACGTTCAGTCCACTCGTGGTTGCCTGGCCATCATGACACGCCCTGCACCTGCCCCTCAAAGACCCTCATGCCACTCGGGTTCATCCCCTTCCCTCCCCCACTTCCAGACCAACTCTGGCATCCTGGCATCGACACTCGCGTGATTCAGCCCAGATCAGCTGTCCACCTTGAAGGAAGGGTGCGTGGAGGAGAGCGCCAGGTGGAAGCCTGTCCCTTCTGGTCTCTCACGGCCAGCTGTTGCAGCCCCCAGAAGACTCGGGTGGGCCCTGTGTGCCACAGCAGTCCCTGTAGGAGGAGAAGGCCATGTGAAGATGGCACAGGGGCCACCCGCAGAGGCACAGACACAACCACGGCCAGGTCACCTGGTGGCCACGGGAGCCAGAGAGGTGGGCAGATCCTGCCCCAAAGCTGGGTTCTGACGCTGGCCTCCAGAACCGCGAGCAGATGCCCTTGTGTTGTCCCAAGACTCCCAGGTGGTGGTCATTTGTTTGGAAAGCTAAGCACATCTGAGTTCCTCATCTTTAAATTGTGACCCCCGCAGACTTCTCCTGAGGGCCTCATGGCAGAACCCAGTCTTCAAGCTCTTGTCGCTCCTCTAACAACCCTGTCAAGTTTCACTGAACCAAACTTAGTCGCACTGAATTGTAGATTAAGTTAGGGCTGTTCGTACTGCTTCCTAAATTCAGTATTAATTTATTGGTTCGTTTTGCCGGCGCTTCTGGCCAGAACCCTGGCCAGAAGCACATCTCCCCTGCGTTGCCCCAGAACCTTCCCACAGCGCTTCCGAGGGGCACGGACGGGCCGGCGGCGGGTGTGGCAGGTGTCTGGGTCAGCCGCAGGAACCCCGGAGCCGACGGCCAGCCGGCGCGCCGTGGTCCTGCCCCAACCTGCTGCAGGGCTAGAGGCACAGAGCCAGTGGGATCGCGGAGCTCACCACCCTCCGTCCGTGAGCTCTGCCGCAAAGCTCTAGTGGTGTTTCCGAACATCCTCAAGATGAATTTAAAAACATTTTCTTTCACATTTAAGATCATTAGGCATAGCTGTCAGTTATACAAGCCTGTAACATTTTTGGCATTTGTATGCTAAGTCCCTCTAAGTCATTTTTGATGATTATGAAGCAGAACATCTTCATTCTGGGGCCCAAGCCTCCCGCCCACCCGTGTGCCTGGGATGGAGCCGGGTGGCCTGCAGGGCTCTGCCAAGAGCTGCCGTCCGCCGGCCTCTGTCCTCTCTGTGCAGAGTGGCTGGTCACAGCTCCGCCGCGGGTCCTCCAACCTGCGGACACTGTCCCTGTTCCGGTATCTCTCCCAGAGCGCGTCCAAGCGCCTCCCCAGAACCGTGTGCTCATGCTTATGCAGCTTTGCTGCCCACTCTCCCTGGATGCCCGCGGCTCTCTGCCCGTTTCTCCCAAACCAGCCCGGCCCCGGAAGCCAGGCAGCCCCACGTCCCGTGTGCTGGACTCGGTCACTCTGCTTCATTTCCCTCTGAATTCCTGTTGGACCTACAGTCAGTCCCAGAGACTTCAGAATACAGGTCTGGATATTTATATGTACATTATTTTTTTTTCCCAGAGAGAATCTGAGCCTTCTGAGTTGAGGACCTTCATTTTGCTTCAGTTTTGTCTTTAGCCTCCCAAGGGGTGGAGGTAGTGAACCGCATGATGTCCCCGAGCTCTAGTCCGTCTACAAGTCCGTGCCCACGCGGCTCCCGGCACGCGCTGCGCCGCATGTTCTCTGTCGTCTTTATCATCCCGCGGATGAGCGGGTTCTCCTGAGCTTCCCTGTTGTGTAGATTCTCCTACGTGTGAAGGTTTCCCATCAGGAAGTACTAGATTCCCCATCCTCACCAGCGGACGCTTCCCACCTGCCGCCTCTGTGTCCCGTTCACTGTAGCTCGGGCGTCCATCCTGGTCCTGGCTCAGAAAGAATTTGCTTGATGTGGCTTCATGAACATTACAGTCAAAAGCTTTGACTGAAAGAAAACACCCAGCCTCACGGTTTGGAGTCTAGGGAAGACGCTGGTTTCGACAACAACGTGAGCCGGCGTGAAGCCTTGGCGCCGGGGGTGGAGGAGTGCGAGCTCAGCTGCGTTGGGACAGCGCGGACCCCTGGCCATTCAGGCAGGCCCGGCCCACGAGGCACGAACACGCCTCCTCTCTCCTGTCTGGCATTTAGCGGACCGCTCTGGTCCTGCAGCACCAATGAAAGAAGGGAATGGAATGCTGCTCAAAGTTCACAGAACTCTCGATCCCCTCCACTGCTCCCTCGTCGGATAGTTTTGACGGAATTCATTTACCATCATGGTACTTTCCTACTTTCAAGGTATTGAGTGGAATTCAGTCCGAAGCTCCTGAGCAAATGAGCCTAATTACATGAAATTGCTAGCTGGTTTATTTTATTTCCTGTCACCAGAGGCGCGACCCAGGCCTGCATGACTGTCAGCCAGGAGCAGGGCCTTGAACCTCCGGGTCGTGTTCCTTCGAGCTCACCTCTGTGAGATAAGGACTGTCCCACAGTCGTGGGTGCGGCGGCAGTGGGGTGGGCCACAGTGTGCGGAGCCATGGGTCTATGGGGCAGGCTTCCTGCCCGGCACGGAGGGGGGCCAGCCCTGCCCAGCTGACGGCAGCCTCGCCTCTGTTCCCTGCTGTAGAGGAAGCGTAGTGAGGAACAAACACCCAGAAACTCACGTGTGGCAGCCAGGCGGGGCCCCCTGGCCCCCGATGCTCAGGCAGTGCCAGTGCTCAGGGTGCTTCACCCCACGCCCTGGCCTGGCCTCCGCAGCCGCTCCTGTCCCAGGCTTGCCCGTCTCCGTGGCCGGCATCCCTGCCACTCTCCATGCTGTCCTCAGTCAGGCGCAGACACTCGGGGGAGCCCCGCACCCGTCAGGCCTCCTCCTCACTGCAGGTTCCTGCGTCGGTGGCCAGTGTGTCCCACGCTGACCCCACCATGCGGAGAGGCCTGCGTCCTCCGCCTCTGTGCTCCTCCCGAAGAGAAGCCGGTTCCTGCTCATGAAGTGAGCACATGCGCCCTGCGGCTTCGGAGCTGTGCACCTTCATGTTAGGATATGCGGTCAGTTCATGGTAAATCGGTCTTACTGAGCAGCCGTGGCAATGATGCCACGCACGGCTGTTATTCAGCCGCGTGTTTTCACCGAATGGGAAGGCACAGCTGCGTGTGGAGGGGGAGACCATTTGCCGTTATTTACGAGCTTCAACGACACAGCATGAAAGCATCGACACGCAAACACCGTGGAGAACAAACCAAAACAAAACAAAAACCCAAACACATCACCTTTTCCTTGGGACCTGAGTTATGGCTCCTCTGCAGCCGGCCACGCAGGCCAGGGACCTGGGAGCTGCAGTGGCCCCTGTCTCCCACTGTGTCATCTCCCAGATGTGCCAAAGTTGTCCCTGAATGTGTCCTGACTCAGCCCCCTTCGCTCCATCCTTCTCCCCCAAAAGCTCCCAGAGCCATCATCCTAAACAAGTATCTGTCCTGAAAATCTCGGCTGGCTTGGCTTTGCCCTGAAGAAAACACCCAGGCAGTGACCCTATTATTGACGAGGCCCACGGCCTCCCCGTCACCCCCTGTACCCTTCACTGTTCTCCCCATTGTTGCATCGGCCAGACAACCTGGGCCCTTAAGCACCTGCCACATGTAGATGCCTTCAGCCTCGGCCACCATGCACCCCCCGTCCATATGGCCCTACCTGCAACCCCGTCCCCATGCCCCCCCACGCCCCCATCCCTGGGCCGCCCCACCCCTGCGCCCCCAACTCCATGCCGCCGCGCTCCCCTGGCCGCGCGGGCCCTGCATGCAGGTGGGGCTCAGCGGACAATGAGTGAATAGTCTCCCCTCAGAGAAAGCGCACCTGCTCCGAGGTATTGAGACTTTGGTCTTTTATTCTCTTCTCCACAACAGTACCAAGGAATGACTGGAAAGGGGGACAGCACGGCCACCCGGCTCTGCTCCCAGTGCCGAGAGCGGGACCCGCCGCAGAGAAGCACAGCCCCGGCCACACCCCAGCTCCGCTGCCAAGTTCAGGTAGGAGCAGCTCTATTTACACGGCAGACGCTCGTGTCCGTAACTCACAGCGCTGGTTTCCTGGTGAGACTGTGGACCTTATGCCCGTGAGGACGGACCTACGCTTAAGGGGTTACAAGGAGCCTGATGTAAGGAAGCAAAGCTCCTCGGTTAGCAGTAGTGGATCTTCCAGCACAGTTGACCCATGTGGCCTTCTTTTTTTTTTTTTTTTTTAATTATTTATTTTTCAGAGAGAGAGACAGCTCCAGCAGGGGAGGGGCAGAGGGAGAAGCAGAATCCCCGCGGAGCAGGGAGCCCGACGACGTGGGGCTCGATCCCAGGACCCTGGGATCATGACCGAGCTGAAGGCAGACGCCCAACCGACTGAGCCCCCCAGGCCCCCTGCCCACATGGCCTTCTTTATTAGACAGGAGAAGCATTCCTGCGCTTGTGATGTGTCTCGCTGGCGCACACGTCAGGAGCTCTGCCTCCTTTGCGGCACCTGCTGAACAGGAGGCCTGGGGTCCTGAGCCCACACGGGAGGGAGAAGCTCTGTGTGGCCGTGGACAGGCTGTGTGACACAGCTCTGCTCCCACTACACTGGGGGGCAGGGTAGTCCTCTTCTTTATTCCAGTGTCAAATGGTAGAAAACGGCTTTATGCAGGTCACGTTAACCAGGATGCATGCCACCGCGGTCACAGGGGAGCAGGTCCTGGTGACCTGCTGGGCCATCTGGAAAGAAAAGTCGGAAGCAGCGTGGCTGTGGCTCTAGCACACCTGGCAGTGCTCCAGGGCCACATGGTGCTGGGGTATTTTTATACGATCGTGTGATTAGGAGCATTGTTCACCTTTTGTTACAAACAATGTGACCGGGGCAGAAATTAGAGCGAAAAAAAAAAAGATCATTATGACAACAGCAAAAACGCCATCTGTAAACATGATTAGTCTGCCCTGAGAGGCTTGTTTTTCCTCCCCACGACCTGTGGGAGTGTGTGTAGAATCGATTTACGGAGGATTAATCCTTTGTCCTCGTACAGCTCAGTGGAAGGGGTCCATCTCTGACGGAAGTGTGGAACTTTATCTGCATCCCATGTACGAAAGATACTGTAATTCAATTCCGTATGGACATTTTATCAGAATGTTTCCGAAACATATGGAAACGGTCTCCGTTTTACAGAAAAGAAAGACTTGAGAATCCAAGGACATGTATCTCAGATCAGCTGGGGTTTCATGATTCGCTTGCTAGATGTCAGACCACAGGACGTCAGCTCCTTCCTTCTGGGCCCCTTGTCTACTGGTGCCAAACAGTGTCCCAGAAGGGAAGAGCCCCTGACGTGGGGGATACCGCCTATCGGCTCCATTGTCCCGAGTTCTCTAAACGCTCTCGCAGGTGCACCTGGACATGGGTCACATGCGCACAGGGGCCATCATGGCTCTGGCTGTGTGCTCAGGACGGTGTGGCCCCGAGGCCGGTCGGGACAAGAGACCAGAGCCCTGTTCCTGCGTGCGGAGGGTGGCGACTGGGGCCCTGTCGGCCTCACGAGGAAGTCCGCAGCGGACAGAAAGCTGTCCTTTCTCTAACGTTTACGAACTTAAGCTCTAAGTGGCTTTAGTTCATGGGAGATTCGTGCGTGGTTGTGTCATCCATGTGGCTGTGTTCTTATTTTGTAGACGCTTATGTGACTACTCCATATGGTGCGATGTGATCAATAACATCATCTCAGTTGTGTGTTCTTGTGGTCCAGAACCTGAAGCAAGACATGAAGGCGCTGCGAGCCTCTTCTCTGGAGGTTTTCAGAACTTGCCGGGAGCACCTGCAGGATGGTCTTTCCGCAGCGGTGGAGGCCGTCCAGAGGGCACAGCTCTGCCACGAGGCTCTGCTGGGTAAGCTGAGGCCCTAGCCCAGAGGCAGCCCAGCCCGTTGTGCAGACACAGAGGACTGCCAGGGACTGGAGTTGGCATCTGCTGTGGCTTTGTGCCCCCGCCTGGGTGCAGACACGAGCAAATCCCAAGACACGAGCTGGCCGTCGTGGGGCCACAGTCCCGGTGGCTGCACCCCTCAGGGAGGTCCCTGTCCTCTGGGGACGGTGAGAGGCTCTCTCTGATGCCGGCCCTGCGCTGGGGCTGTGTCCCTGCTGAGCCTCCCGTGTCATGTCCCTGAAGTGTGGTGTGATGGTCCCTTCTGTCCATTCAGCCCTTTCTCAGGCTCGGTCACTACTGGGTGGAGACGGGGGTGTTCTCATCACCTACCAGACTTACAGCCCGGGGAGCAAGGTGCCTTGGCCGCAGGGCTGTAAGTCCTCACCCCAGAAGCACCGTAGGAATGAAGGCATGCTCCTTGGGTGGGTTCCGCTCAGGGACCCTCCTGCAGGGTCTCCGGCCATGTGACAGGTGCGCATGTGCATGTGCGCCTGCGGTCCTCCGTGCCACGTGCTCCAGGAAAGGGGACAGCATGGCTATCTAATGGGCAATAGTGTGCCTCTGACAAAGAGGCGTGCTTTACAGAGAGCTGGGAGAAGAGGGGGAAGAGCCGTGAATTTCCCTCAGGACGCGAAAGTCTCCTGCAGGTAGGGCAGGTCACGGGGAGTGGTATGAAGATCCTCTCCTGAAAACCTCACTCACGCCTGGGGTAAAATTGTCCCCGCAGCCTGGCAGTCGAAGGCGGGTCACCTGGAGCGGTCCTTGCAGGAAGTAAGCGCGCGGTATGAGCTGGAGAAGCAGAAGAGGAAGATGCTTCACAATTGTTTGGTGGTGAGCTCCATTCACGGTTCCAGTTCCGAGAAGGGTGGTGGGAAAGGTGACCTCTATGAAAGGTAGGGGTGGGGGTCTGGGTGGACAGCCGAGGGAGGTGTGGCCAACAGGGAGGCGTGGTCAGCGGAGGCGTGGCCCTAAGGGAGCTGTGGCCCCGCGGGCACAGAGGCCTTGGGGCTGAGCCGCAGCAGGGTGGGGTGGGACGGGATCAGCCCCTGAGGCCTGTAGGTGGGGAGTGAGACACCTGGCCGAGCGTGAGGGTGGGGGCCGGGCAGGGGAACGCGTGTGCTCAGGGGTCTGCGGAGGGCACACCCGGAATGCGTGAGCCGGGATCCTCAGAGCTCAGCCTCCCTGGCCAGCCCGGCTCCAGCTTTCTTCCGCCGTCAGCAGGACACCAAGGATGGCTCACCTTCTTCTCTTAAGCAGTGTGAGGCCTGAGGCCCAGGAGGTGTGAAGACTCAGGTTTCCATTCCTGCACACGATGAGGCCCGAGTTGATGGTTTGTTGGATGAACTTTGCTCCTGAGAGAATTGCTGGTGTGCTGGAGCCCGCGCCGGCTCACAGTCCCACTGAGCCTGTGCTGTGGGAACTCCCCGGGCTCCGGCTCCCCCAAAGGTTAGGAGTGGCTCTCCTTGTCCACTCGGCTGTCTCCCCATGTGGTTCGGGTTCTGTGCGCTTCCTGCAGACCAGGCACTCTGTAAGCGCCTCCGTGCATGTTCCTACCTGGTCTCGACAGCAGCATCGCCCTGGGTTCGAAGGGGCCAGGTGGGCCCTCGGGCCGGAACCAGGTCCAGGGGGGGACTAGGCTTGGTGCTCTGGCTGCCGTGTTCTGTGCCCTGGAAGACACATGGACGGCTCCTAAATCAGCGGGTGTGCGTCACCTACTTCATGTTCAGGAAGTAGAAGCAGCTGTGCTTCACGACTTGTTGAATCAACCAGCTGTGAGTCCATGGTACAATTCAGAACGGATCGCCAGAGAACGGTTTCTGAACACTTAGAGGGAAAACGAGTTGCTCTTGGAACCAGCAGGAGTGTTTGAGAATGATAGTGTCCTTGTCCTTTCCAGGTATCACATCAAGAAAAGAGGAGAGGTGTAGAGTATCTGGTCTTCAGCCAGGCATTTGCAAAAGTATGACATGAAGTATTAATGAGCAGACCATCAGCATAAGAGCTGTGAGCCACCCTTCACAGGCCAGCTCCCCCCACCCCAGGTGTTGGGCGTCTGTTGGAGGCGGCGCAGTGAGGGAGGGGCAGGCCCGCCCAGCCAGGGACCTGGGCCCAGATGACAGCCAGGAGAGGAGCTGTGTAGGGACGTCCTCTGGGCTCTGTCCAGACTCTCTGGATCCTAATTCTTACTGACATGATGGAGACAGAAAAGCATATTATTGTATTTGAGGATATGAATTTGAAAGGGATTTATAGCAAACACATTGAATGGCAAAGAGTATCCCAAAATATTTCCACAGGCTAGAGCACTAGGCTCCAGCAGAGCAAATAGGCTATGGAATGCCAAGTATGCAGGTGCCGGCTGCTGAGGAAATGGGCCAAGAGCAGGTGCCTGGGAGAGGTGCGCAAGGACAGGTGACCACATGCAACAGCATCGGCTTGTGAGCTAAGATCAGTTTTTAAATCGAAAAACGTGTTGGAACTCACAGCACCATCATCGTCGTCATGGTTGTTAGCAGGAGTCCCTCTCCCTGCCACAGGAGCTCGGACTGCAGCAGGCTCAGTCTGGGGACCTGGTCCCTCACCCCAGGCTCCTCGGACCACACCGGGCTGTGCCGATGGATGCCCTGGTGCGCGTGGAGTGGAGGTGGCCGTCCCTTTCTGTGGGTGACGCTTCTTCTCTCACGGATGCAGCCACCTCTTAGGTCACCTGACACTGCCCTTCACCTGCCGTCTCCCAGTTTCTCTGGCCTGGCCCTCCCCCTCCTTCCGCGTGGTCTTTGCTGTCTTGTGATACGGTGTGGCTTGGTTCCCAAGGCCACATATTCTCCCACGGAATGGATTCTGGCAGAGCCGCAGCCATGCCAATTCCCGTGCTTCCCCACGGATGCGTCGTCTCTCATCTGGGGGGCTGGGGAGGAGCGGCTGGCTCCCTTCAGGTGGATGCAGAATTCCTGGTTTTAGATGATCCCAAGCACGGAATAGGTCGTTCGTGTCCGGGGCTGCCAAGTAAGCTAGTGGTTGCTCGGCTGCAGGGACAGAAGAATATCAGAACGTCAGAAGCCGCTGGAGATGAGTTCTCATTCTGGTTGCGGCACTTCGGAAGCGAAAAGGACAGACTCTGCTGCTTTAGCCATTTGGGGAATGCGGAGGCAGCCACGCGCCCCGGGGGCTGGTGGGAGTGAGTGGGGAAGGGTGGTTTCCGGACGACACGGCGCCAGAGTTTGTGTTTCTGACGTGCTGTCCTGTGGAGGAGGCACAGAGGTCTTCGTTATGGTCCCAAGGTTGTGCAAGGACCGGAGGGCAAACGAGGCCGGCACGGTGCCAGGGAGAGCGGTGGGTGCGGAGCCAGCGTCCCCCGGGCGCTGGCGGACCCCGCGTGGATCGCGGCGTCTGAGCACGGACGTGCCCGATGACGTGCTCCCGCCAAGCGGACCCATCTCCGACTGCAGCGCCCTTCCTCCGGCGGGCACGTGAGGAGCTGTTACCGGACCGTCCAGTGTGTCCTTCCCCCCCTTTGTTTTGGTCTCCGCGATATCACAGCCTGCCCCGATTCAGACGAACGCTTTGCAGGGTCTGGAAAAGTAGCAGAAGTACCAGGTTTCAAAAACTTCCCCTCAAATGCCTCACAAATTGGATATGCAGGTGGCCTTTGAGAGGTGTTTTCTTGATACTTCTCACCACACGATGATCATTTGCCAAGTGAACACATTTACATGGGGATTTTGAAAAGCTGTAAAGGAGCACCGACCGGCAGTGTTCCTTCATGGGGACTCGTTCGGAAGCCGGGGTGTGGGTGGGCAATCCAAGGCTCACGTCCTGGGAAACGGTACGGGGCGCATTCTCCGAGGAAACAGTGCCTCCACTCATGGGTGCAAACTCTCTGGTTGTAGGAGCTGAACGGGAACATCAGAGTTCACTGTCGGATCCGTCCTCTGTTGCCGTTCGACAAGGAGTTTGATGATCCAGCCTCACAGGACAGGTAATTTGCTTTTGCACTGGGGTGTGCGTGCATGCGTGTGTCTGTTTTAAGGAAAAAGAAAGGGCGGCCATTTCCTGGGCCTCCTGTGTTCCTACCCCTGGCCCCAAAGCAGGATTTCTCATGCTCTGGGTGAGGGTTGTTTTCTGGAAGGAGCTGAGTGGTGGAATGTGGCTTGAACGTGGCCAGAATTTCTGAGCGAGCTCCGTGTGTGTCATAGGGGTTCTGCTGCCCGATGGGGTCAGGCTTCTTTCAGCGACTGGCAGGGCCAAGCTCTGGCTGGTCCTTTCTCTGTATGTTAGTCCATCATAGGGGAGGGGCGTCCTTCTTTGTTTACTCTGGAGACCCCTCAGGGGTGCGAGAAGGTCACTAGTGTTGACACGGCTGGTATTTGTGACTTAGAGTTTTGATGGTATTACTGAATAACACAGAATTATCAGAAATGGTTTTAGTTGGCTGTTTACTTGAAAACCATACTCAATAGGACTTTCCCTTCTTCCCCGAATGAAACAAAGCCGCATGGAAAGTTCCGCCCCATTGCTTGTGGAATAGATTCCACATTCCGGTCCCTCCGACCCACGCAATGCCGCACGCTAGCCCCTGCTTCCCTTAGGTCAGTCTCCTCGGTTGCTCTGCGGCCGGCAGGCACGCACCTCTGCCCTGCAAGTTGGCTCCAGGTTCCCGTGGAGACTGTGCCGTAAGGTTTCTTGTCCGTCAGTCGCCCCCGAGACTCGGGGTAGAGATGCTGTATCACTGCCACGGTGCACAGGGAGTATGGAATAAAGCAGGGGCGTGAGAGAAAACATTTCCAGAGAACGTGAAAAGGAAGGAGGAGAGGGGAAACTGAGGAACGGGGAGAAAATCAAAGACGTTGCTACAAGAGGTGTGAGGCGCAGAGACCGAGCCAGAGGCAAGGAGGGGACCAGTGGGGAGGACCAGTGGGGAGGACCAGAAAGGGAAACAAAAGGAAACAAAAGGAGGGCTCCGCAGAAATAGGAGTGTCGAAGAGTTTTGGGGCGCCTGGGGGGCTTCAGTCAGTTAAGCGGCCAACTCCTGATTTCGGCTCAGGTCACGATCTCAGGGTCCTGGGATCGAGCCCCACATTGGGCTCCCTGCTCAGCACAAAGTCTACTTGAGATTCTTTCTCCCTCCGCCTCTGCCCCTTCCCCTCACCCTGCATGCTGGCTCGCTCTCTCTTGCAAAGGAAGGAAGGAAGGAGGAAGGAAGGAAGGAAGGAGGGAAGGAGGGAAGGAAGGAAGGAGGGAAGGAAGGAAGGAAGGAAGGAGGGAAGGAGGGAAGGAAGGAAGGAAGGAGGGAAGGAAGGAAGGAAGGAGGGAAGGAGGGAAGGAAGGAAGGAGGGAGGGAAGGA
>NW_027397068.1:79186920-79225154 GCF_003265705.2 Callorhinus ursinus
GAGGGAAGGAAGGAAGGAAGGAGGGAAGGAGGGAAGGAGGGAAGGAGTGTGAAAGAGTTTGGATGGTGAGGAAGCAGGCGGAAACTCCACGGTGATGCGTGTTTTCACTGTCCTCCTACCCCCAGCTCGGTACCTGCAGGAGTGGTCCACGCCGTGGATGATGTGAGTGACATCCCCAACACCCTGTCTTTGGAGAAGCCTTTCCTGTGTGATGGTTCAGAGTCCCCAGATATTTCCACCCTGAGAGTAATTCAGAGAGCCTCCTGGGTAGTGCGGCTGGGGTCTGTTGCTTGATTTCCCCGGGGCGAGAAATTAACGAGGCTCTGGGGGCACTTCCGTCGTGTGAAGCCACAAGCTCCTAACCGTGGATGTGTGTGAGGAAAGTCACTTCGCCTACATTTTACCTTGGTTTCCCAGCTCCCAAATCAGTCAGCACATGCATGAGCGGGACCTGAAGTTTAGAGCATAAGGAAGGAAACACAAGCCTAGAACCGACGCAGCCAAGCATGACCTGCGTGTTCTCAATTTATGCGATGGCCATATTTACTAGCAGCTCAGCGTTTGTGTTCTCTTCAGAACCTGCGTGTTTCTTAGCTTTCTGTACCCAGAGGGCCTGGAAGTAACAGCAGGAACCCCAGCTCCCAGCCTGGCTTCCACGTGTGGGGAAGTGGGGCTCCTCAGTGACGGTGGGTGCAGCGTGCTGGAACATCATCGGTCTATTATTCTAAAAAGTTACAAAGAGGGAAACATGGTACCTTTCCAGGATGAAATGCGTTTCAGGGTAAACGAATAGTTGACTAGGGAAAGTTTTTCTTTGTAGAGGAGTCTACCTAATACATTCAGAGTAAGTGATAAAGTTAGAAGTCGGCCCTTGAAAGTCCTGATGGCTCTGGAGGACAGTCTTCGGTGGGTGCTAGACTGTAGGGGTCAGCAGGATCTTCACCACGGAAGGTTCCAGAATCGCTCAGAACCCAGGGCCCTCAAAGTTTCCCTGAAAGCAAGATGCTCAGACATTAGGAAGTGGTGATGGGATGTGGAGGGGTACACAGCCCCACGATGGAGAGACTGGGCCTCCAAGCTGAGCCTGTATCTAACGGAGTCTCAGGGTCTGTCATTCTGAACAGGAGGAAAACAATCAGCCCAGTCAGAATGTGCGACACTTCACAGGACGACTGACCTGACTTCTCTGAGAAATCAGGAACACCAAGAAGGGAGACAGGACCAGAAGGAGAGATGCACCAGGCTCGCGATCACAGCACCTGTACAAGCCAGCTGTAAGCCACGTGTCCTGGGGACAGCCGGAGAAACTGGAATACGTATGGGGTCATGTTAACTTTAGACAGTGACATTAGTAACGTGTGGTGGGTGTGCGGAAAAAAGAGTCCTCGTGGGTTGAATCCAGTGATGACGCTGTCCGATATTTTATTTAAAATACGCCAGAGAACTGGCAGGTGGGTTGAGCAGCTGTGTGAAACCAGAAGGACCAGGTGTCAGCGAGGCTGGGGGACGGCCTGTTAGCCTATTGCCCCCTGTTTTGTGCTCGTTTGAGAGTCTCCATCAATGAAAGTTAAGAATCTGCTGGGCTTTGGGGCGCCTGGGTGGCTCCGTCGTTGGGCGTCTGCCTTCGGCTCAGGTCGTGGTCCCGGGCTCCTGGGATCGAGCCCCGCGTCGGGCTCCCTGCTCGGCGGGAAGCCTGCTTCTCCCTCTCCCACTGCCCCTGCTTGTGTTCCCTCTCTCGCTGTGTCTCTCTGTCAAATAGATGGATAAAATCTTAAAAAATAATAAATAAATAAATAAATAAATAAATAAATAAATAAATAAATGTAACTCATAAAAGACATTTAAAAAAAAAAAAAAAAGAATCTCCTGGGCTTCTGCGTCCGAGCAGCATGCCCTGACCATGGTGGCATGAGCGTAGGAAGCACACAGGATGTGAACTCTCAGTGGCCTCTAGACGTGGGCCGTGTGGAGGCTGCGCGTGGCTGCCTGCCCGCCTCCCCCCCCGCAGCACCGCCACAAGGTGGGCGGTTGGTGTGCGTCCTGCGGTGGTCGCCTGCCGTAACCTGCAAGGACTCTTCAGTCTGCGGATCGACAGCTTCATTTTCTACAGAGAGGCCCGGGGAATAGCTGGAGCTCTGTTAAACACACCTCTGACGGGCGACAGAAATAAGCACTCTAGAAAATCCTTGTTTTTAGTTATTTTTTCACCTATCATTGGATGCGTTGTATGTTGCCTGAAACACCAGGAGACATTAAATTCAGTCTTAGGAAGTTGAGTTAAAAGGAGCCCTCACGATCATCCTGTTCATCGCTTTTTATAGGAGAAGACGCTGAGTCGTGGTGGTTAAGTTCTGGCCTTTTCTACCCTCCGCGTGGTCTCTGGGCGCCCTGCTGGACCTTCAGCAGTTCTTTTTCATTAGGAACATGTCTCCTGAGCCAGGGGCCTGTGCTCCTGTCCTGTGTTACCGCTGCTCTTTGCCCCTACAGTCACCCTTGTGACTGTCCCCTCCGGCCCCTGTCTGAGTCCCACTGAAGTTTCAGATTCAGAAGTGGGAGGGTTTTGTGTTTTTTTCCACCTTACCCATCAAGATAAGATAACGTTGCTTTTCACTGGGTGATTTTAGGTTTTGTTTAAAGAAATTGGTGGGCTCCGAGTTGTTTTCTAACCTAACAGAGCCGTTTGTTCAGGAACGTGGTGTCGCTGACTCTGCAGATGGGGCCGCGTGGTCGGTGCCGTGGCCCGAGGCCCACTTGTTTCCAGAGTGGGAAGAGGCTGTGAGTTTGTGTTGGATTTCCTTGTAGCCTGCCGTCAAATTCAACACTGATAGTTTTGGATTTGACCTGTAAATAGAATCCGTCTCAGACGGAACAGCTGCCTGGCCCCTCTCCCGGCTCTCACTGGCTCGTGGGACACGGGTCTGCAAGAGCAAGTCGCCGGCTCCGTCTGCTCGTCTGCGGTTCTCCCTCACTCTTCACTCTTTTACTAAACCGGTCAGTCCGACCATCAGGGACTTGAGTTTCTGAAGGCAGCTGAACAAAGCCTATGGGTCAAAGGATTCTTATGCAAGTACTTGCCTCTGAGGTCCAGACTATTTTTGAGAGGTGCTTACAAAGACTGCTGGACTTGTGAGGCCTAAGACGAAGTTTTTAACGATCACAGTTCTGTACGGTCCTTAACAGATGCCTTGTCCTTTCCCTGGGGTTCACCTGGTCCTCGCAGGGTGGCTGGCACTCTCTGCTGCGGCTTCTGGAGAAAGCGGAGACGCGCGGGCTCGCTGCAGGAATGCTGGCGTCTGCCCCCCGGGAACGCCCCAGCTCTGCTGGCATGAGGTGAAAAGCAGCTCTCCCATTTGCGTCCCTGCTCCAGACAGCCCTGAGTCTCAGAACCGATATTCGAGATGGCTCGCGTGATCTCCAACCAGAACATCCAAAACCGAACTCTTGGTTTCCCCTTTGGACAGACTCGCCTTCCTGTCTCCCTGTCTTTGCAGGTGGTAATTCCATCCACTCAGTTCTGATTGCCTGAAATGGAGTCACCATTGACTCTCACCTTATCAGTGCTCAGCAGATCCTGGTTCTGCAGGAAACCCTTCCCTGAGTCTCATTTACTCCATATTCCCATCGTCTTTGCACTCAGGGCCATGCTCCCCTCTCTGGAGCTAGCTGACCTGTTCCTCTGTCACCTCCCTGTGTCCGAGCCACTCTGTAGCCGGGAGCAGTCCCTGAAGATGCAGTGGGATCAGATACATGGACTCCTGGCTTGGAACTCCTCCATGAAGTCACAAGAAGTTAAGGACAAAGCTGAAAACTCCTGATTCTGATCTCTCTTTTCCCATCCTTCTGTGCCACCAGCCCCTTTATGCACCGTTTCTGCCATGCTGGCCTTGACTGGGCCCAGCCCCGTGCTGCCTGCAGGACTCTGAGCTTGCTTTTCTGGCCAAAACCCCTTCCGTGCTCTGGGCCAGGCTCACCCTCCTCACCTCCACAATCAGTATAGATGTCACCACCTGCAAAGGCCCTGCTGGGGGTCCCAGTCTGAAATGCACCATCTATGCACCTCCCTGCATCTGTTCACTTCTTTAGGGTTCTTGGTGGAATTTATTTGCAATTTGTCTGCATCACCCCATGCCGACTTTGCCTCTGTGTTTACCACGAGACCTGGTTCGGGACAGGGTACAGCCTCTCTCCATGCACACGAGGAAATGAAACACACACTTCTAGTTCATTCCAGGGCACAGGGGGCTTCCTTATCCATAGCTGGACCGACCAGCGATGGTGGACATCAGAAGACCTGAGTCACAGGTGAAGGGTGCGGCCTCGGCCATTGCTCGGCTGCATGAGGCCTGTGACCACCTGCTCTTTCCTGCAGTAAAATTGTGCATCTCACGGGGGTTTTCTAGAATCAGGATTTAGTTCCTCAAATATGAACCAAATCTGAAGAATTGAAATTTGTCATAACCGCACATGTGACTTTTACAGACTTGTGGTCAGAGGAAGACATTTGGATTTTTAAGGAGCTACCAGGATTTGAAGGAGAAATTCTCTTTCTCTTCCCATCAGTTTACTTCAAATTCATGTTCTTCTCCTATTTCATATCATGAATCCAGATTCACAAAGGGTTGGTCCCCCATCCGGTCTTGGGCGTGCGCACCGTCCCAGGAAAGGACATACCCCTTTGTGGGAGGATGTGTCCGCTGCACCCGAGGGGCTGTCCCATGGGGGCATCTGTACAGCAGCTGGGGTCCTCCACAGTGTCTACTCCACGAAAGCTCCTAGTGTTTTTTTCTTTGATGAACGACGAATTTGATCTGAAGTTTAGAACTGTGGGCCTGCCGGGTTCTGCGCCCCTGAGGTGCCGCTGGGGCCTGACTCCGCTGCCAACACGTTATACAGACGGCAGGAAATGGGACTTTGAAAGGAAAATGACCCCCCAGGGTCACACGAGTTGTAGCAGAGTCAGAATTAGCAGGTAGGTTCTGTATTAGTTGTAAAGACTGCTGCACCTGCTTCTCACCAAAGACCCCGAAGAACCGCCGAGCCTGTGAGTGTCGTGGTCCCAGAGGCCTGGGCAGGGTCCACCGACGGGCGAGGGGAAGCTGGATGCCCCCATCAGGTGCTCACACGTGATGTCCTGTTCCCTCTCCGCCATGTGGGAACTTGCCAGCCCCTCGCCTCGATGCGCCCGCGTGCCCATGTGCCTGTGTGAGGGGCCACCCTCCCGGACCGTGTTCCTGATCTCGGAAGGGAACGCATGGCCAGAATGCCTGCAAGTGTAGGGACACTCAGCCCAGCCCGATCGGTCACCAGCACGCTGTGAATGGGGAAGGAAGCAGCAGCTACTTAATAATATTTATTAGCAACACACAAACATAATAATAAATATATTCTTCCCGCTGTTTTTGAGGAAAAGTAATGCCAACAGGACATTGTCCTCACCGGGGTCGCAGTAAAACAGCATAACCTACTACTGCCGTGTAAGCCACGGTATCTGACACAGAAGTTGGCTGCTTCCCGTCTGTGAGCACAGCGTGCGGGGTCCTTGGAACTCCCCTTCTCGGTTGCCGGAGTCTCTACCCTTAAGTCATCATAAAGAATGTATGACACATCGTTTGGCACTTGGCGTTGGGCACACGACCTGTGGTCTTTGACTCCTGTACGAGACACCAGTGAGCAGGGGGTAGATTTGGGTGGGCGGGGAACAGGTGTCGTGTTCCAGGGATGAGGGGGCAGCCGTGGGTGGAAGGGGGGCTGGGCGGCGCCCTGCAGACCAGCTGTAGGGGACAGGCCCTGAGGGATCAGCATTGGCTGGTGTTCCCAGTGACAAGAACCAGGGAAGGAACTAGGGATGCCTTAGGGGCAAATTTGCAAACAAAAGGGGCATCTTTGAACTTGACAGAGGCAGAAAGGTCGGGCACCCACCTGCAGGCTGACAGTCTCTCTCGGAGCTGAGCTCAGCGTGCGCGAAGGAACAGCCGGATTTGAGCTCAGTCCGTCGCCCATGGGAATGTAGAGCCCAGACGAGAGAGTGGGTTCTCCTGAAGACTTTCATGAGATGCATCAAACACGCCTACAAACCAAGACAAACAATCCCCTGGGAACATGGCCGAGGCTGTGAGCAGATGGTCTGAGAACACCAGCGGGGCCCTCCTGTCTCTGCACCTCTTTCCAGCCCTGCCCCCTCTGCCGTGCTCACAGGTCCTGGTCCCCATGTCAGCCTCTGTGGCCCGGAGGGAGGACCCCAGGCCCCAGGGCACTTGGAATGCAGCTCGGGCGCTCCCCATAGTGTGACCTCTCTGCAGTCAGGTGCTCCCTGAATGACCACAGATGCCACCATCTGGTCTTCCTGTTCTTACCAGGAAGATGTGGGTGACCTTGTACCAGCCACCAAATTTCCCTGGCCTCCTTTCCTCATCTGTGGACCTTGCTGGAATCACCTAGTTTCTTTTTCTTTTTTTTTTTTATAGTTTATGGCCCAAGAGCACCTCCCCTTGGCTTTTGGGCCACTGGTGCCCCAGGACCTGGGGAGTTTCCCACCATCTGCATCTTGGTGCAGCTCATCATGTTTCCTTGTCCTCTGCATGTCCCGTGGAGACGCAGGTGGACCCAGAGGCTTGGCCAGACCCAGGTTTCATCCCTGAGGCAGGAAGGGGATGAGTTCTTTATTGGGTTCTTTGTTCACTCTGTGAAGTGAGGAGTGGTAAAGCTCATTCATGTCACCAGGTTGCAAAATGGTGTTAATATAGCTCTGTCATTCCTTCTTCCTTTACTCCTGGAAACTTTTAAAGAGATGCTTCCCCCATGTCCTTGCTGTTACCCAGAGGGACAGTCCATGGGGGTGCTCTGATCTTTCCCCTTTACTTATTAGCTTTGAAATAATGAAGAGTTCCCTGGCTTCCTGCCCAGGTGACCAGTGAAGCTTTGGGTAAGTGTCATGATGATAGGTTTAGTCCCCTGCGTCACTGTCTGCAGCCCAGAGGCCAGGCTCCAGAGTCCGGGAGACGCTGGGGGCCTCCTGACCCCTCAGCTCCATCTACATACCCTCACTCCCCCATATTTTGCAGTTCGGAGGGGAACCTGCCACTTTATAGTAAATGTCCATGGGGTTTGTTTTGTTATCTGGTTGTGCTGGGGGTTTCTTTGTTTTTTTAATGCAGGACTTAGGGTGATTCAGAATCCATGCCTGCTTGTTTATTTTACTAGCATACAAACCTCTATGAATCTATCACCAGTGTGGGAGCTGGAACACAGCAATGCCCCCCACCTTAGCTCCCCGTCTGAGGCCGTCACCACATCAAATCTTATTTGAGCTGTCCTGCATTAAACAGATACTGTAGCTATAGGTGCTAATAAAATCTATAAATGATACAATATTTATACTTACAATACTTATAAATTAGGTGTAAAAACTTACCTAAATTATACTTACAAACAAAACTGTATACCCTATAGATGCTTATGTGTATATAAATTTTCCTATCTTTATTTGCTCCTAAAAAGTCAATGGTGAGTTTTAGTTGTAATTCGGGGGACTGGGTTTTTCAACTCAACATGATGTTTTTTTTTTTTATAGACAGGTTCTGTGTTTTTTTTTTTAAATATTTTATTCATATGTTTGAGAGAGAGAGAAAGAGACAGAGAGAGCACAACAGAGGGAGAAGCAGTCTCCCTGCTGAGCAGGGAGCCCGACGCGAGCCTCGATCCCAGGGCTCCGGGATCATGACCTGAGCCGAAGGCAGACGCTCACCCGCTGAGCCACCCAGGCGCCCCAAACTCAACATGAATTTGCTGAGATTTATCCATCTCGATGAAGGTGGCGACTCAGAGGCAACTAGTAAAGACCTATCGACCACAGCGATGACCATCTTTAACTATTTTAGCTCTTTGGGCCATGGAACCCAAACATCTCCTCCTGGGAGAGGATTGTTGCCTTATATTTGCAAAACTCATGGCCCATCCAACAGGTTTCTCAGAATAAGGAGGTGATACTCCCTGAAGATGGTGCTGAGTGCCCGCCTCCTGAGAAGAGAGAACTCGGATATTTGTGGTGGAATCACGGCACGTCTGACCCTGGCCTCCACTCTCCCCGGTGGAGGTGAGCAAGCTCCCTGTGGTCAGCGTGGAGAAGGCCAAGGACCAGGAAGGAACACCGAAGGGCAGGGCCCTCCATTCTGAATGCCCTTCACTTAGCTCCTCTGGTCTCAGCATGTGGCAGTTGGATTAAAATTGACTTTTAGTTTCAAAACGTGAATGGCTGAGTTGATGGCAAAGAGTTGTACTCCCTGGATGCTTTGTTCATTACCGGCTCTGAGCTGGGCACCAGCCACATGGTGCCCCGTGGAGCCTCGGGATTCCACGAGCAAGTGTGTCCACGCCACAGGGGAGCCCCAAGGGTCTGCATCCACCACTTCAACACATCCGGGCCATTCCCCTCCGGAAAGGAAGGGAGTCGTAGGGCAAGAGCTTGAAATTTTGGATAAAAGGATATTATCTTAAGGGGCGCCTGGGTGGCTCAGTCGTTAAGCGTCTGCCTTCGGCTCGGGTCATGATCCCAGGGTCCTGGGATCGAGCCCCACATCGGGCTCCCTGCTCAGCCAGGAGCCTGCTTCTCCCTCTCCCACTCCCCCTGCTTGTGTTCCCTCCCTCGCTGTGTCTTTCTCTGTCAAAGTCAAATAAATAAAATCTTTAAAAAAAAAAAAAAAGGATATTATCTTAAAAGGTCGAGGGCATGAGTCTTACTTGTGAGGAGAAGGGATGTTTAGCAGTATGAACGAGGAGGTATTTGTTTGGATAGGCAAGAAAGAACATTTAAGCTGTGTTTGGGAAAATGAAACTTAGCTATTGGAATCATTTCAGATGTTTAAGATCTAGTGATCACACTGTAAGACGACATTCTAAATAGCAATGGGGAGCTTTTGGACTCAGGCTTGTTTTTATGGCTTTTTATGTTCCTTATATGGCGTCCCCTGAGCTTTTGGGTGAGACATTGTGAACCTTAGCATTTTTCATTTGTTTTTCTTTATGGTTAGAACTTCAGCGTTGGGAAACATCAGTAAAATACTTTGGGGTGTGCGTTCATCCTGAGGCACTGGGGTTACATCTTGGCATAATATTAAAGGAATACCACCACGATCAGGCAACAGAAAAAGGAAAATATGTCTCTGGGAGGGAACGAGGGACCAAGGCTGGTGGTCAGATTCTGGGTCTGGGAGCCAGGACTCTGGGCTCTGCTCTGAAAACCGTGTTTGTGCCTTCATCCTGGGGGTGTCTGAGAACTCGTTCTTGCATCTTCTTTCAGAGTTTGGGAGTGAAAAAGATTGAAGAGCTACTTGTGCATGGAGGATATTACCATTGTTACATAATAATACCGCTGTTACCGTGTGGGGACAGACAGCTCCTGAAACCGCTCTGGCACACAGTCGGTGCTCAATAGATACTCAGCGGAGAAATGAACTCTCCATTAGCGACTCCTCTGTGAACAAAACCTCCTTCTTGAAAGCTGGGCTGGGACGCGGCTGCACACAAGTCTCCGTGTACCGACCAGATTAGGCGTTTCGGCGGTTGCGACGCGAAGGAGGCCGCAGTCAGGGGCCCCGGCTCCTTGCTGGCAGGGTCACCCGGCCTGGGCTCCAGCCCCGTGGGCTCTGCTGAGCTCCCCGTTACGGGAGCACACAGCCTCCTCCCTGGCCAGGTGCGACTGATGGCTGGAAGTAAGGACCTGAACGCACGTCCCCGCCACAGCCTGGGGCTCCGCGCCGCCCGCTCCGCACACGCTTCTCGTTACGCTCTCCTCATCCCCTTCCTGTTCGTTTACATTTTGGGAAGATTTCTGAGGCAGTGACACAAAAAGTGACCTGGAAGGACACCAGGCTGGGGACAGAGAGGCCGGCTCGGGGGAGGGCCGGCAGCCATCTGGTGAGCCGACAGCAGTGGCAGCAGGTGTCGGGAAGGGGAGAGGGACGCGAGACGCTTGACTGAATGTGTTGGCGACGCGTCTCACGACCTGACTTCCCCGATGCCTGCCTGTGGTTCTGTAGCATCTCACCTTCAATTGTGAAGACAGCAAGGCTCAGCTCTCTGGCGAGATCAGTATGTAAGCCAGAGGGCCCTACAGAGTCCACAGGCCACGGCCCCGACCGAGCGGTTGGCAGAACGTAAGTGACAACCAACTGCGTGTGAACAGCTAGCGACTGAGTCCCGCAGCTGTGTCTTCAGCACCTCAACAGGCCGCTTTTTGGACATGCAGTTCTGTTTGCAGATCCATCTGTCTGTCTGTCTCTGTGTCTCCCAAAGCACCAGTGAGAAGACGGGAAGCACATCCTCCAACAGCTGTCATGGAAAAATCAAACGTCTACGCCTTAGTCACTGCTGCAATTGTTGGTTTGTTTTTTTACTTCTTTCTATACGCCTGTCTTTTCATGAATTTGCATTTCATTTTAGAATTAGAACCAATTCAAAATATTTATTTTTTCCTTGCCTGAGGACAAGTGACCTAGAGCTGCATTTCTTGCTAAAGACAGCTTTCGCTTCTCTCCACACAGGAAGGCACTGAAGATGGTTTAGCAAGAGCAAAAGTTGATGTGTTTGAAACAAAGAAAACTTTTAGTGCCTGCAGTTATAATTAAATCGTAACATGTCTGAGATGGGACTTCTTGAGTCCCGGGCAAGTCTTACACCTGCCTTGAGCTGTCAGGTGCCCCGAGAGTCGGCGTCCTGGGCCGTTGTGCTTCTGTAGAGAAGGAGCCCGCTGTGCAATCCTCCGCAGAGGCGGCTTTCTTCTGCCATCAGCGCCTGGCCCGCCATTCCCCTGGAGGGGAAGGAAGTGTCACAGTCTTTGGGGACCATATGGTCTCTGTCTTGTTACTCAATCGTGCCATCGAGTAAAATGCATCCGTAGACAACCTGTAACCGAGGGTGTGGCCGTAGTCTGCTAAAACTCCGTTTATGAAAACAAGCGACAGGCTGGATTGGCCCAAGGGCGGTCGTTCACCAGCCTCTGTCCAGTATTATCAGCATGGCCCCAGCTGAGTCCTAACTCCTTGTTTCCTCTTTTTTTGTTAGGAAACTGTCCTGGTGAAATGTGATCGGCCTGCTCACCCTTTGATTAATAAGACATATAATTTCGAGAGGTAAGTGCTTTGATGCCTAAAGCAACGTTACACAAATAACGAATTTCGCATTAGCATTTGGCTCACGAGATTCACAACACATCCTGCCATTTGCACTGATTGCCCAGCAGCAAAGACCATTTTGCGGAGCAAGCGAGTCTTTCCAGCCAGTGGTGCTGGAGCCGCGGGGCGACCCCTGCAGACGGGAAGTGACCCTTGATGTGTGTACCACACCTTTTGCAAAAAGTAAGTGACATGGAATCTAGACCTAGGTATGAAGCATAAAACCGTAAAACGTAGGCGCTCGAGAAACGCCACTAAAAGCGTGATCTATACACAAAAAACATCTACCGGACTCGACCACAATGAAACCGTTCACTCCATGTGCGACCTTGTTAGGGGGACGAGCCGGCAAGCGCCACGCCGGAGAAACCTCGGGTAAGCAGAGCTCCCCGAGCATGTGTGCCCAGCAAACAGAACAAACCAGCCCCCTCAGCAGGCGGGCAAAGTGTCCGGACAGGCGCTCCCCCAGAGCGAGATGCTGACGATGAGTTTCCCGGGAAGGTCAGCTGAGAGCCCGGCGAGCCGCCTGCCCCCCGCGTCAGGATGCCCAACCCGTCAGACTGACCGGACCAAGTGCTGGTGGCCTGACATGAAACGCATGCCGAGCCTACGACCCAGACATTCCGGAAGAGACCAATCCAGGGGGAGGAGAGCAGGTGAGGGTCTGTCCGGAGCTAGGAGGCTGGGAAGGGACTGTCACCTGAGAGGCCGCATGAGGGAGTCTCTGGGGAGAGCTGTTCTCCGGGGTGGCGTTGCTGTGCATTTGTCCAGACCCACACACCTGTCGCCTCAAAAAGTGAAGTCTTCTCTATGTAGATTTTAAAAATACAAACAATTTTTCAAAGAGACTTTAGGACACCAAAGAACCAGTTGTGATGTGTGGATCCCGGTCAGTCAATAAACTCCTACACTGTGTTTTACAAAGACGGCTGACGTGGCCGTGCGCATTTCCGATACAGAACACTACCGCGGTTCGTCATGGTAACGGGATCAGTCAGTACCGATGTACCAGTCTCGCGTGTGATGCCAGAGACTCCGGGTCAGTGACACCAACACCAGTGGGGCCCCAGGGAGAGAGAAGCAAACCCCTAAGTTTGGTCAGAGACCCCACCTCCTCTCGGTGACAGACAGAACCAGAATCCAGTGGTCGTGAGCAGAGGCCTCTGGAGCATGTGTATTTGATCCTGCAAAGTAGAAGTTAACCAGTTTGTCTGTCTTCCCCCAAAATGACGGGAGGACCTCGGAAGCCTCAGGCTTGCACCTTGCAGCCACCCAGTCAGACGCAGAGACCCCCGGGCCGTAGGCTCCCCACCAGACTCAGGGCCCTGAAGCTCCATCACCCCCACCCCACCCCACCCCACCCCCACTGTGCTGACCATGTCCGTGAGGACTGGGATGTGGAAGAGAACACAGAGGGGAAGTGTCACCCCTGGGCCGGCTTTGTGATTGCTGGTGATCCGGCCCGGGGCGGGGGGGGGGCGCTGTGCCCTTCACCCCTGGCGGCCACCACCTCCACGTCCTCTCTGGGGACATGCGCTCTCGGGACCGGTGAGGACACAGGAGGGCTCCGGCCGCCAGCCGTCCCGCCACCCCACTGTGCCAGATGCGGCTTCTCGGCCCCAGAGGGACCCCAGTGGACCAGGAGGGGCAGGCCCATCCACGCAGGGTTCTGGCCTAGGAGGGAAGTCACGCCCGCAGACTCCCGCCCTCGGACCTTCCTGTCACTGCTGTGCTGGCCTGAGGGCGCGGCTGTCTCAGTCAGACACACTGGCCGGCTGCCTGCACAGCAGGATTTGTGCCCCGGGGTCTTGTCTGTGTCCCTGAAGCACGGGGTCCCGGGGGATGGTCTGTGAGGCGCACACTCTGGGGTCTTTGCCTTGAACGATCTCATCCAGGCCGAGGGGCTCAGCACGGTGCTTCCCTCCGCACGTGGGAACTTTCCCGCCGCCGTCCCCTAGCTTCCACTGCTGCTGGCCCGGAGCCTGGCGGTCCTTTTGTCGGATGAACATGTCCAGACCTTGTGTAAAGAGACTTTACCCAGAGGGCTGGTCTGGCCAGGGAAGGGGTTCCAAGCTCAGGACCGGAGCTGTGGCCCGGCGGGCCTCTGGCCTTGAGGGTGCCAGCCCCCTGGGTCAGGAGAAGGGCTTCCGTTTACAGGAGTGGAGTGGGGGGCTGCCTCGGGGGGACACTGGTCTCACCCTGAGGCCAGCCGGTTCTCAGGGTGGGGGGAGGGCTGTGAAGGATCCCCCCAAAACTCTGATCCGGTCTTTATGGGACCGCTCCAGCTGGGGATTTCCCTACCCCAGGGCCGCTGTCCATATCCATGTGACCTGCAGGTTTGGGGTTGTGGCTCCTCCCGGAGGACCCCCCACTCCATCTGGAGCCCACAGCACACTCTCTACCATCTCTGTTTATCAGGACCCGCCCTTCAGGCCTCACCCTTGCAGAGGGCCCGGGCCCCCTGTCCCTGTGTGTCGCCCCTCCAGAGGGCGGGCCCAGCCTGGATCCCTCCTCCTCGCCTCAGTCTGCCGCCCTGCAGGACAGCGCCAGGCTTTCCGCGGTCTGGCGGCCTCTCCTCCTGCTGCTGGAACGTTCCCCTCCCTCCGTCCATCCAGGCTGTGTTCTGTATGGCGTTACGTGTCTGGTTATGTGTCTGCAGTGTTCGGTGCATGTGGAGAGGGGAGGTGGCCACACCTCCAGAGCCCACCCTGCCACGAGGCAGGTCTTTAATCCACCTCACGTTTACGTGGCCCCTCAGATTGTTTCAAGCCTGTATGTGCAAATCAAGTCCCTCGACCTTCTCAGAAACACCTGGGCAGGTGCCACGGGTGAGGAACCCAAGGCCCAGCTGGTCACACACCTTTCTGGAGTCAAGTCTGGCCAGCTACCACCTGCAGGAACCGAGAAGGGCTGGCAAGGGCGCTGGGGTGGGGACGCGTTGGCCAGCCATCACCAGGACCTTGTTTTGGGGAGTAGGGAGGAAGGGTGCCCACAGCTCACTCAGATTCCAGGATCTCTGGGATGCTCGGTGGCAGTGGTCACAACAGGCCGGGTGGGGTTTGGACAGACGGGGAAGATCTCGATTGTGCTGTTTGAACAAAAGAAATGAAGGAGTGTGCACAGGTCGCTGTATATCTAGGTTAAGAAGCAAGAATTTAAATTTAAATCTCCGTGGGAATTTATTCTGGGGAAATACTGTTTTGGTGCTCAGGACTATCTCCCTTCATAAATAGTAGAGCACGTGGGGCTTATGAAACCAGGCCATTGCCTATTTTATAACAGCTTTTTATGGAACTAATAAATGTCAAAATATTTTATTTCAGTTCTGAAAGAAAATCTTAACAGTTTCAGTACTTAATCCCTTTTCCAAAATAAATGTGCGTCAAAGGAAAATACACTCCTTACTATTCAGGAAAAATATGAATGGGCCCAGAGTCAGAGGATAGTTGCTGCCTTCTAAGAGGAATAAAAATATGTTATTATTTGTTAAAATGGCAAACTAAAAGTAACAGCCACTGA
Organism: Callorhinus ursinus; assembly: GCF_003265705.2. NCBI lineage: Eukaryota > Metazoa > Chordata > Mammalia > Carnivora > Otariidae > Callorhinus > Callorhinus ursinus. The sequence goes on from NW_027397068.1 coordinate 79,201,608, forward strand.
CCCAAAATGCCATAAGAAAAATACTAAGTAATTTTATTGTCTCAAGTCTAATTTATGTATCGGGTGGACGAAGGTGGCCGCGCCTTCTCCTTACGTGCCCTCAGGCCATCGTGGACCCGAGTTGTGTTCATGTTGACTCCCCCGTGGTCGGAGTTCGAGGCTTCTCCAGCCTCCCACTACATGCAGGTGGAGGGCTACAGGTGAGCGGAAGGTATCCGAACCCAGTCCTGACAACTCAGTTAACCAGGATACAAAATGGTCAAAGGCATAGAGAAAGAAGAGGGTCAGGGACCCCCGGATGCCTCCAGTGGGGCTGGGTGTGGATTGGAGCCGGTGGGGGGTGCTGGCTATGTGGAATGAACGCCCTCCACGTGGCCTGGCCTTCCCCCTGCACCTGCAGCTTCTCGCCAGGACACATTAGCGCCTGGGGCTGCAGCCGCCGTGGCCGAAACGTCACCTGCGCCTGGCGGGGGCTGGACGTCCTCCTGTCAGGTGGCTGAGGGCCACGCACCATCCTTCTCTGTGAGCGCTCAAGTCTGTAGACACTGTTCTCCAAAGAGAGAGAAAGGATTTCTAACATAAAGAGAAACATTAGGAGCATTATTTCTACAATAGAAGGAAATGTTAAAGTTTAACATAAAGAGGATTGGCCTTTTTCTTCTCTATTTTTAGGGTGTTAATCTTTTATCTGTGATTGAAGTTGCAACTCTTTTCCAAGTTTGTTATTTGTATTCTTCTCCTGAAATCTCTTAGCCATGCAAAAGCTTTTTCCCCTTTAAGTATAGTTACAAAGGTCACCAGGTTAGAGAAAAATATACCCAGGTGTTCTAGTAATCATGTGGTTTATTTTTGACATTAAATTTGTGATCCATTTGGGATGTATCCTAGAATAATTAATGTCTAAGGAATGGATCCCATTTCTCCTTTTTCCATGTACCTCCCCAGTTACAGGGACAACACTTAGTGAAACAATCTTTCCCTGCTAACCTGAGATGTCTCCTTTATCCTACAACTGCCAGGCACAGTTGGGTCTAGTTCTGCGTTTGTCTTGGACACCCTCAGGAGCTCGCAGGTGCAAAGCAGGTGCAAGCAGGTGCAGGCTGCACTGCCCTCCCCCACCCCCGTCTTATGGAACCAGTTGCTTCATTGTGTCCAACTGCTGACCTCCTGAGTAATGACTCAATACAACGGTACCAAGTGCGGGTGGCAGGACCTTTGACCTTGGCTTCATGTTGGTGGGAAAGACCTGAGTGTTTAAGTAAGACTCTCACCAAGCCTAAACTATTTACTATTTAGGAAAAGTTTGCCGACCCCTGCAGTAGATTAGAAATTTAGAAGACATTCGGCTAGGAGCCACAGGAATGCCGCGTTTGAATCATGAGTTGTTTTTTTATTTTAAAGATTTTATTTATTTATTTGACAGAGAGAGACAGTGAGAGCAGGAACACAAGCAGGGGGAGTGGGAGAGGGAGTAGCAGGCCTCCCGCCGAGCAGGGAGCCCGACGCGGGCCTCGATCCCAGGACCCCGGGATCATGACCCGAGCCGAAGGCAGACGCCCAACGACTGAGCCACCCAGGCGCCCTGAATCATGAGTTTTAAAAAACCAACAGGAAAAGTAAGCTTACCAGAGAACTGGAGAAATGTCAGAGAACATGGACTGACTTTGGGGGATGATGTTGAGGAATTACCGTTAATTTTTTTTAAATGTGGTAATGGTAGCATCATGATATTTTTTGGAAGAGTCTTCATCCTTTTCAGATACATACTGAAACATTTTCGAGGTCGGCTTCCACAGGCTCCAAATGGAGGGCTGCAGGCTTGCGCCAAGTAGCAGGCCGTGGGGATTCGGTGATAAGTTAAAAAAAAAAAAAAAAGATTCAAGGGGCCCCTGGGTGGCGGTCTGTTAAGGGTCTGACTCTTGGTTTTGGCTCAGGTCATGATCTCAGGGTCGTGGGATCGAGCCCCACATTCAATGGACATTCTGCTGAGCGCAGAGCCTGTCTGAGATTCTCTCTCCCTCCCTCTGCTCCTGCCCACACCGCTGCTCTCTCTCAAATAATAAATAAATCTTAAAAAAAACAAAAAGATTCAAGAGGTGCCTGGGTGACTCAGTTGGTTAAACATCCAGCTCTTGGTTTTGGCTCAGGTCATGATCTCAGGGTTGTGAGATCATAGCCCTGTGTCCGCCGGTGGCGCCCCAGCACCTAAAGCACATTTTGCGGGTGCCCAAAAGGCACAGGATGTGACAGGTCAGGTCCCCTGGGAACCCCATGCCTCCCTGCTGCACACACAGCCTTGCACTGGGCTCCACACTCAGCAGGGAGTCTGCTGGAGATTCTTTCTCTCCCTCTGCCCCCCATTCCCCTGCGTGTTCTCTATCTCTTTCACAAGTAAATAGATAAATAAAAATTAAGAAAAAAAAGATTCAAGAGCTCAGCATCATACCACTTGCCCCAAATGCCCTCCTGATCATGCATAATAAACAACATTTTATACATTTAAAATTACTCCTGCTTCTAGAAATACTATGGATCAACTGGACAATATGACACATTTTGAAAATGAAAGAAGAGAAACATTTGGTACCAGCTAAATAAAAGCCTGTATTTCAGGCATCTAAGCTTAAAAGCAAAGCACATTGGATTCAGTACAACTGACCACTAGTGTTGCTTTCATATATTTGGTAGTCTGGCACAAATTCTGCTCTTCAGCTGCATTCCAATCTTGTTTCAAATTGTGCTGTGAGCTGCATTTTTTAGAAGTTCCTTCCTACTTAGCTGTATTTGTGCGTGCTTATAAACACAGAACCACATCGGATTCCCCTTTCCATAGCAGACATTCCAGTCCCATGACGCATATGGACATTCTGCTGAACTAACCTGGGACCTAGGAAAACAATACTTTGGAGAGCTTGAAAGTAAAACTTAAATATTACATATCCGATGTTGCCCAGAGTATGATTTTTACATTATTCTTGTTGGACCCACTTAAGTGGAGCTAATTTAGTCCCAGGATAATTACATGGTATCTTTTCTTTTTTTCTTGCTGGCTTGCTTTTTCTTTCTGCTTTGCAAGCATTCATAATTGTGTTTTTATAACAGAGGAGACATTTCTTCAGTCTTCCTTAACCTCTGTTAGCCTGAGAGGTAATGGGATTGATCTCCAATTGTTACAAAGATGGATCCTGACTGTGTTGGTGGCTTAGATGAGAAGTGGATAAGGCTTTCGTTTTTAGCAGGTTTTCATATTTGGTTAATGATGTAAATCTCTTGTTCTTTTAATAATGAGTCATTTTTCCCTTTGCCTCTCAGAGTTTATGGCCCAGCTGAATCTCAGCAGGTGGTCTTTGGGGATGTGTGCCCGCTGCTTACGTCTCTCTTAGATGGGTGAGTTAAAATATCTTCGAGGCCAGTGATCACAGTTATGAGTAACCGTGAGTAGATCTCATTCATGCTACACAATGAGTGTGTGACGTTAGAGTCTGAGCATTTGACGGCAGAGCAAACCCGTAGCCCCATGTCGATTAGTGTCCATGGGGGGGTGGGTAGGTCTGTCTGCCAGGAAGAGGGCCACCCAGGACTTGAGGAATGGCTGTCAGTGGACACCTACTCTCTGGTTCTAGTGACACATGTAGACTGTGAGCAGTTGCCCTTGTGCTCTCTGGGACTCTTCCTGCATTTTAGAATTTTCGGAAAGTCTGTGGAGTGTGTTAACACTGGACTGAAGAACTCATGATCCCTTTGGGACAGAGCCTCTGGCCCCGGACCCATGACCACCGGTGATTCCCAAGGTCACATCTTCTGAGTAAAGATCGCGTCTTTAGCCACAAATGGAACCAGATATGTGTGGCTGAGACACAATACGCCAAGACTTCCTACTTCGGGGTGCTGGGAAGGACCCCAGTTTGGTGGAGGAGTCTGCGTTCAGCGTCCTGAAGAAGGCATATTCGTGTTTGCCCAGCAAAGCCTCCTGCAACAGCCAAAGTCCACCAGCTGGAGCCTATCATTACAGCCCCATTTCCGCCCACGGCGCCCCAGCACCTAAAGCACATGGCAGGCACCTGAAAGGCACAGATGTGACAGGGCCGGTCCCCGTGGGAACCCTCTGCCTCCCGCTGCACACACCTGCAGGGCCAAGCCTCCCACAATGATGCAGTTTCTCCTTGCACCCTCCTTCTGGAATGCTGGGGCTTTTAGACCCATCCAAAAAAAGTTCTTCCACGGAAAATGATAGGAGCGCTCTTTTTCTTTTTTTAAGTAGGCCTCTTTTAAGTAAGCAGATTCCAGAAATAAAAAAGGCATAGTGGTTAAATGATCTTTGCCAGAGTTGCCTTTCCATTTTAAATGTGAAACAGATGGCATTATTTTGAGTCCTGAGCTGCTTTCTTCAAGAGGCTTCTTTCCTCTCGGCATTCCTCAAGGGCGTGTAAGGTCCCCATAAGAGCTGGTGACCCGCTGAGACCAAGGTGTTCCCACCAGAGAAGTGTACCATCATCTCCGGGAAGGTCTGAGATACAGAATGCAGTGAGGTTTTTGTTGTAAAGACCTTGAGACTTTTGGATTCCGGAAGACAAACAATGTAGGGTGGTAACTCTGAGGCCCTGGGTCGGTCTTTGCCCTGATAGGCTTCCCGCTGGACTAGAACATTCGGTCCTGGAGGGAGGCCCCCTGGTCACCGTTGGAGGTGCCGGTCACAGCCAGAGCGCTCCTCACGGTCTTGGCATTCATCACAGCCTCACTAGCGTGACCCGCTGGGAGTGCCTCAGGCTAAATAGCCCATCTGCTTAAGGGTCCATCCGTGAAATCAGAGTCTCGAGGTGGGGCCTGCGTGGGGACAGTCTCGTCCCCTCTGTGACGCGAAGGGGGGGTTTAGGCCTTAGCATTCGGCCCCTGCAGCAGGTCTGGATCACCTGCACCTTCACGGCCAAGAGCATACGTTTATATTATTTATATATTTGTATCATAAATGTATACCCTATTATCATATAAATTTATGTCCATTTTCAAATATTCTTTCAATGTTCCGATCTTCCCATTGACATCTTGGGCTGAAGAAACAGCTGGAAGGGAATGCAGGGAGCCAGCAACCGTCCCTGTCCTCTGTGATGTGACCCCGAGCTGTGGGGTGCAGGGGGCAGCGCACCTGTCATGGAGACAGTGTTGGTGCATTCTGGCTGACTGCGGGTGCGGAGTCACCAGGTCCCCTGGAATGTCAGAGTCTCAGAATATGTAACAAATGTTAGCCGTGCACGCCGTCATATAGATGATAGGGAAATATTTGTAGAAAACCACAGAGAAGTGTCATTTCACATGCATTAGGAGAAGCCCCAGTTTAGCAAGATGAGCTTGCTTTGGGCGACCCCAGCTCTGCCCTGACGGAGTGGACGGGGGGTCTTGTTCAGGGTGGGACCCCCGCGTGGACCTTGAGCACAGGGCACCAGCAGTGGGCGCCCAGAGGAAATGTGGAATCACCAAGGAGAAGCAGGTGCCGATGCGGAGCGTGTTAAGCGCGTGTAAAGGTGAGTGTGGTTCAGCCCAATGCTGTGTAACCCAACAACAGCAGGATTCTGCAAAAACACAGCTCCGGTCCTATGAAAGCCTGCTTTGTAAGGGATGGAGTAACAGAGGAATACAGAGCAACATGTATCAAAGTTTCCATCCGAGGGAACATTGTTCTTAGAACCCAGTTAGTGCAGGAGACTACTGTGCGGGTTGCAGCGCTGACATCTGTGTTGGGTTTCAGGTACAATGTCTGCATTCTGGCTTATGGACAGACAGGATGTGGGAAGAGCTACACCATGTTGGGTCCACGTTCTAAGGAGGCGCGCGTCCCCCCATGGGGCCCGCACAGAGACCTCGGAATCTTGCCCAGGGCTGCCAGAGAGCTCTTCAGGTACCTGGGGGCAGTGAGCAGAGGCCCACAGCAGCAGCAGGGAGTGTGGGAGGCCAGCAGCACTGGGAAGGGATGCGGCGGACGGCTTCTGTTTGCGGAGACCACACCTGACGCTCCTATTGGAACACACTACCGTCCAGTGTTTAAATACTCGGGCCTCCGTACCACAAACCCTGGAAATTCTTATGGCACATACATGTTGAAACTCTGTCGTTAAGACAAAACTTTTTTTTTTAAGGGTTGCTTCTTTCTTTTTTTAAGATTTTATTATTTGTTTTGGGGGGGAGGGGCAGAGGGAGAGAGAGAATCTCAAGCAGATTCCCAGCTGAGCATAGAGCCTGACTCGAAGCTTGATCTCACGACCCTGAGATCATGACCTGAGCCGAAATCAAGAGTTGGACTCTTAACCAACTGAGCCACTCTGGCGCCCCAAATCAAAACTTTTTGAAAGAGACCCCTAGCTGGACAATTTCCCTGTTCAGGAGAGGATGGAGCATGGAGGTTTTCTGCCCTAGAATGGGACGGGGACAGCGGGAGAGCCCCGTTGTCTTTTGCTTGCCTCCTGGCCCTGGAAAGAGCCGACACATCTGGGTTTCTTCTTCGGAGTTACAGCGAGAGCTGGGCATGTTGAAGATGCTTCTGTTCTGGGAAAATATCCCTGGAAGAGACCCACTGCATTTTCCTGATTTTACCAATACAATTACTCCTGGAAAAAATTAGTAACAAGTTGTCCTGGGCACTCCAGGTTACCAGGGGATCCTGGAATACAGGTGTGACATTCCACCCCCTAGGCCTGGACACAGACCATCCCTGCCTCCAGGGGCCTCCAGGGGCCACCGTGCAGAATACTCACTCTCACTTTGCACACCCTGCTTTCGACGCACTGTGGCTCACTGTGCGACAGTGCATGGCATGTCCCGGTGAAACCGTCTGCCCCTCGAGAGAAGGCCTCTCCCAGCAGCAGGTCTCTGGGGGAGCCGGGGGCCTTCCGTGCTGCCCACCCCCTGGATTCGGTTTCTCACTCTGTGTCTCCTTGCTGAGCCTTTTCGCGTCCTAAAATCAGGGCCAAAGACATAAGAACTCGCACACAGCCTAATGTTTTGGAGCCTCTTCAAACCAATATTCCTTAAGTATTAGTACCGATAGAGAATGCGTTTATTAAGTTTACTAGTACTAACTACTTCTGAAGAGGCCCTGTCAGGGCAGGCGGGGCTGTGTGCTGTGTAACAACCATTCTGGAAATCTCAGTGGCCACGAGGCCGGTGCGGGGTGCCGCACGGGGCCGCCACTCCTGCGTGTGTGCTTCTGGGTTGTCAGAGGTGGGGGAGGAGGTCTGGGGCGTGTGGCCAGCCTGAGGACTTCTCCTGGGAGGAGCACGTCAACCCTGCCTCATTGCATCAGCCCAAGAAGGCGCATGGCCACAGGGCACCTCGGGGGTCCCTGGGGTGGGGCTGGGGATCTCGGGTCCCAGAGCTCTCCCTCTGGGGACACGGCACTCCATCGGGTGTTTGCTCTGGTTTCAGAATTTCAGGGGGCTGGGACTGCAGCGTTAGTCCCGGACATGCTCTGCAGAGCCAGGCCGGTGCTGGTGGGAGAGCCATCTGCCCCCCCTCCGGGGAGACCTTGTCAGACCAGGCAGCAGCCACATTGGCCAGAAGCTAAGGGGCGGCCACGTGAGACCACGGTAGAGCTGTAGCAGCTCTGGGCTTTCCTGAGGGTCACGTGGAAGGAGGGGCCCCGGAGACACCAGGGGTCAGAAGAAGATCTTGCAGCGTCTGCCGCGGAGAAGGGCCCCAGGGGCCGCTGCCGTTCCAGGCTCCGGGGCCCTTGCGGGAGCCTGCCGACCGCCCTCCCAGCGCCCTGTGCTCATTGGCACCCTTGGCGTCATGAAGGGGCCTGGCTCCTTCCAGCCCGGTGACACCACAGCCTTTGTGGCAGATCTCGGCTTATCAGCAGACGTGAGGAGATTTTCTACCTGCCAGACCGAATGTACAAGGAGTACAGAGAATGCGCGTGATAATTTCCAGCCCTCAAAAAGCTCAGAACGAACACAGAGAGGATCCAGGAGGATGTGCAGGACCAGGGGCGGCCCTCCCACCCGCGCTGCCTCAGGGCTCCCCCCTTTGTAACCTCACGGGAGCCCACACGCATTTTTGTGTAAAATGCACCACAGGAGGCATCCTGCCTACTAAACACTCGGCTTCTTCAAGGCAAAGACTGAAGGCAACGTTTCAACACCATTTGCAGAGTCTAACAAACTACTGAACACCAGAGAGACAAACGAACCAATGCATGAAGCAGATTGAGTACTTAAGTAAATGGAAGGAAATCTTCAAATCAGCTCCCTGGTATTATGTAGATAAGAAATTTCGAATTTCGGGTTTTGTGATGCCCGAAGACACGGCCGTTCACACGAGGGGTGGAGCCACACGCTGAGGTCAGGTTTGCATGAGCGTGTTCTCGAGAGCGGAGGGGGGACGCCCAGACCCCAGCTCAGCTGACCTAGCTCTTCGCCCTTCCCACAGTTACGCTTCTTAGAGTCTTCCCTGCAGACCCCAGCACGGAGGACAATCCAAATGTGAACTCTGTGCCGAAAATTGTTTTCACTGGAGAATTTATTTTTTTCTTTCATCTTAGTCTTTCTCATTTTCTTGACTGTATCACCAGAAGACATTAATTGCTCATTTTATCTTGGCTCTCCGTAGCTCCTCGGTAAACTCCATCCATCCATGCTTGCGTAAGACGCACCAGGCTGCGTGTTTCCTCAGCACAGACACCCTCCTCCCACGCTGGACTTCCAGCCCCGGATCCAGAATTCCTTTGTGGACAAGAAAGCACCGTAGTCAGACTCAGATTGGTCTTACTGAGCACGTGTCAGACAGGCCATGATCCCCAGAAGACAGAGGCGGCCTCCGTGGGCTGTGTGGGAGTTTTGCGGAAAGGCACTAGCAGGGGCGTGGGCGGGAGGGGCCGGGCTGGTGGTCACTCTTCCCCTGACTGGGGTTATGGGGTTTTTCTCTAAGCGGGTAGTATCTGTATTTTTAAACCTTTCCATGGTCAGCACATAGCACTTTACAAGATGAAACAGAAGATGTGCAGTAGTTTCTAAGAGGCTGGGTAGGTTGTCAGGAGGTCCCGGGCAGGACTTGGCTGGAGGCCTGGGTGCGGGCTGGGCTGGTGGAGGAGTCTGCGCTCAGTCCTCCCTGGAACAGAGCAAGCCCCAGCCCCGGAAAGGTGCTGAGCCCTCCTGTCCTGGCAGCTGGCTTTGGGCTTCTGCGTGGTGATGAGACTCGGGTGAGGGGCTTCTGCATGGAGGCTGCGTGCTCTCCCCGCAACCTCCCCTCACGGGCCTGGGATGCTAAGGGTCCCTACCGATGGCTGAAATCATTGATTCAGATACAGCTCAGGTAAAGCAGTTGTTCCCAAGACAGTTGCTTACCCTGCAGTTCGAAGAGAATTTGCCCTTCTTCCCGCCGGTGCTACGACGCTGCCCGGTACTCACGGGCTGGGGGCCTCGCTGCGTGTCCTGGACGGCAGCCTGTCCTGTGAGAGTGGGTCCCCTACAGCTTTCTTCGCGGGGCCGCCCCAGTTCCCGTGGTGGCTGAGTCCCTCCTGTCCCCACCCCCAGACTTATTTCAGAAAACCCATCAAAGAGCCTGAAGGTTGACGTATCCATAGTGGAAGTGTATAATAACGAAATTCTTGACCTTCTGGCCAAAGAGCGCCGCACGGCAGTGTCTGGGCCCAAGCATGACGTGCGGACAAGCAAGGCGGCAAAGCGGGAGGTCTCTCCGCCAACCCGACAGTGAGTGTTCAGCCGTGGCCCGGCAGCTTCACCGCGACCCCTTTATTGCTGAAAGGGTTCGCGGTGTTGTTGCACTTAGGATGTGTCGTGCATTTTTCCATTTGCTTTAGAAATTATCTTTTTAAAATCACAGTTAAAACAGACACGTTAGGGCGCCTGGGTGGCTCAGTCGGTTGGGCGACTGCCTTCGGCTCAGGTCATGATCCTGGAGTCCCGGGATCAAGTCCCGCATCGGGCCCCCTGCTCGGCGGGGAGTCTGCTTCTCCCTCTGACCCTCCCCCTCTCACGTGCTCTCTCTCTCTCTCATTCTCTCTCTCAAATAAATAAATAAAATCTTTAAAAATAAATAAATAAAACACTAAAAAAACCCAGACATGTTAATTAACCTTTTAAAATATCTTGATGACAAATGTGTGGGACAGGTTCCGTCCTCATGTTCCAGATGAGGGAGCGAGCTTGGAGAAGCGGACCTGCCTGCGGTCCCGCCATTAAGTATAGACGTCCTCATTTCCGCTTGTACGTGTCAATATTTGATAGAATACAGTAATTATTCATCTTGTAAATAGGGAAGGCTCCTCATATTTTTTAAAAATATTTTATTTATTGATTTGACAGAGACAGAGAGAGACACAGCGAGAGCGGGAACACGAGCAGGGGGAGCGGGAGAGGGGGAAGCAGGCTTCCCGCGGAGCAGGGAGCCCGATGCGGGGCTCGATCCCAGGACCCCGGGACCATGACCTGAGCCGAAGGCAGACGCTTAACCACGGAGCCACCCAGGCGCCCCAAAGGCTCCTCATCTTGATTAAAGACATTCCTCAAAGTTACCTGTTCCCTGAGTCCACATCGGCTTGCTCGCGGGGGGCGGGGGAAGGCTGTCTCCCCTTGTCGAGGAGGGTTAGGGTAGTGAGCCTGTCCTGGGATCTCAGAGTCAGTAAGGGAAGGGTCTGCGGCTGTTTCTAGCCTCTGAAAAAACCTACAGGATGGTACACTGAACCATAAGTTTGCACAAGGTAACCAGAACTCTCAGCTTTTGACTAATAAGACTCAGAACAACATAGGTCTCACTGATGGGAATTTCTGATTAGCTGTCATCTCTCACTAACTAAAATAGGGAAATGGACTTTTATTGGAGTCCGCGGGGGTGTCCTGAAACAGTTGATTATTCCAGAGTAAAGCAGCTCATGACATGTCAGTCAGGCCTCAGAAGAGGAAGGCGTTTGATTTGCTGTTATTTTGTATAAGGTGTGCTTCAGTCCGCTTTCCTACAGTAGGCCCCCTGGGTCTGTGGGGGGGGGGGGGGGCGTCGCTTGCCACCGCCGCGGCCACGCTCCCCATCACCCGTGCACTCTGCCAGGCCCGTCCACAGCGCGGAGGACTTCATCGCGCTCGCCGCCGGAAGCCTGCCGCTCAGGGCGCGGCTCGCCACCCAAGTGCACGCCTGTTCTTCTAGATCCCACCTGATAATAACGGCCACTCTCACCGCAGCCTCCCCCTGCGGCAGCCCCGGTAAGTGGCCGTGCGTGCCTGGGCAGGGGCACGGAACAGAAGGTGCACGGAGCCTGAGGGTGGCAACTGCAAACACTTCTTTGGAGGGTCTGGAACCCAGGCCGAGAAGAGAGGGGATCGGGCTGAGGGACGGAGGGAAAGGCTTTGTTAAATAGGGTGTGACACGGGGAGAATGGGCGTATTGCATCTGGGCACATGATGCCCGAGTCATGAGTGAGACTGTGAGTGTGATTTGGGTTTAGAAAGTCACAAACCAGTATATACAATGGTGCCAGTTATGTAAGAAAAGTAAGGCACGGGTTGCAAGGGTCTGGACATCCCAGCCGGTGAAGACTGGGCCAGCACACAGGGTCATCTGTGGGACTCGCAAAGCACAAGGCCCCCAGGCTGGGGTGGACGGGCCGAGGACCCAAATCTCTGTAGGCTCCCGGTGCCAGAGGCCACGGGCAGAGGACAGCTGGTCCAGGGCCCACTTCACACGTGGTCGCACAGATGCCTGGCCCCGGGGCGGGGGGTTGGCACGCCCCTGACCCTGTGGCCGCCAAGGTGGTCCAGGCAAGGGAGGGTGGGGGGTGGGGGCTCAGTGCAGAGATTCCTGACCGCCCTGCGCCCCCCATACTCGGCCCGATGAGTCCCAGGACGGGGCGCGCCTGCAGGGAGGGCGGGGCCGTGCGTGGCAGGTGCTGTCCAGGGAGCCCACAGCCGCTAGCCACACGGGAGAAGGCTGTGGAGACCAGAGTGGATTTTATGTTGTTCTTTTTTTTTTTTTTTTTTTTTGTAAATTATGTGTATTTTTTATGCTTTCCACAGTGAGTATATTATTTAGGTTTTAAAAAAAATCTCTTTCGGAAGTCTGTTTAGGAAGAACGCTCAGTGAAATGGACACACATGGCCAAATGAAGACCAGTTTTGTCAGGATTTCTGTGGGGGCCTAGGAAACAAGGGTGGAGTTTACCTCTGTCAGGGCCCATCGGGTATTAATTTGTGTCATTACCGAGTATTTCTGGAAACGTCATTCGGTGCTCATGAGACTGCGTGGGCACTGGCTTCCCTTTCCCTGTTTTACCCAGAGAAGCCCCTCCCTGTAGCCAGCCCCCCACCCCCGGAGTGTGGTCCTTCGGGATGAGGGCCCACTCTTCGGCGCTGTGGGAAGCTGAGGGAGGCTTTGTGGACATCACTCCCGGGTACACGTCACCCCCTTGCAGCTGACCAGCAGTCACCTGGACCACCGCTCGAGGGGCGGCCAGCCTGGGGCAGAGCCTCGCCCGGGTCCCCGGGGGCCCAGCGACCCGCGGAGCAGGTGCATGCCAAGCTGCAGCTCGTGGACCTGGCGGGCAGCGAGTGTGTGGGTGAGCCCAGAGCGGAAGCCTCTGTCCGGGGTGAGTGGGGATGTGGGGCGTCCTCAGCAAGGCCCCCGTCTGCAGTGAGCTCACAGCTGCTCCTCCCAGTGGGCAACTGTCCTTCCACGGCCGCCAGACGCGATGCCCCCTCCACGGCTCTGCAGCGGCCAGCCCGTTCCCAGCCGAGGCCACCCAGGGTGTCAGAGGAGGACGTCAATGGGACTGAGGGGCTCCCCACTCAGTGCTCCCTTCCTGAGAAGCGACAGTTTTGCTTTCCCTCATTCGTTTCTTGGTGTTGCCAGAGAATTCGTTGCCCATGCTGCCCACGTGGCTGGGTCTTCTCGCTTTCCCAGGTGTGTCTGGAGTGACAGGATCGGCCCTACGGGAGACTCTGTTCATAAACCGGAGCCTGGCGGCCCTCGCAGATGTCCTGGGGGCCCTGTCGGAGCGCAGAGGCCACATCCCGTACCGCAACAGCCAGCTCACCCACTTTCTCCAGGATGTTCTCGGTAACATAAGGGCCCCCCAGAGGCCCCAGACCACAGGACCCCCGGGGGGTGCCACAGCACACTCCCTCCCATGGGGGGGCCCGCTCCTTCTTGGGGGACTTCCTGGGCCCCCAGGTCACTGTTGTCCCCTCCCAGAATATTTCCAGCGCTGTTCTCTGTGTCGCCGTGCACTGGGGTGGTTGGTTTGCACGTGCCTGGCCAGCCCTCCAAGTAGGTCCAAGGGGCCGCCTCCGTGTCCTGTGTCCCATCCTGTTGGGTGCGTGGTGGGCTGCAGCTCACCCCGAGGACAGCTGCGGTAGAATGTTCTAGGCTTTCTATGCGTCTCATCCTGGCGTCTCTTCTCTCTCACTGCAGACGGGCTTTCTCCACAGGACGAGGCAGGGCTGCATCCAGGGTTCATGTGTCGGCTTCTCCCTCTAGCAGGGCCCCTGATGCACGGGGCTGGGTGCGGGGCGGCGGGGCCCACGGGAGACACACGAGCCGTTGCTGTGGCCTCTCAGTGTCTGTGTGGTTTGCCTCCCCGTCCTTCTGTCTTTCCCTCTCCCTTGTCCCTGGGTTTGCTTTTCCTCCCAGGCCACTCAGCACCCCCTGTTGTCCGACAGGCTGGGGAGCCCTGGGTGCTCTGGCTGGGGGACCCCGCCATCTTACGCCCTCACCAGGAACGGCCCGTGCCCAGCCCCACGCCCCCGAAGCGGGCGTCCGACTCCACGTGGGCTCCGCAATAGCTTAGCTGTGCCGGGTTTCTCTCGGGATCTTTCACCTGCCGTTGCTTCTTGTTTTAAAGGAGGTGACGCAAAGCTCCTGGTGATTCTGTGCGTGTCCCCCTGCCGGACACATGTGGCAGAAACGCTGCGGTGCCTGGGGTTTGGGGCCCAGGTGAGGCAAGTGCAGCGTAGGCCAAGCTGGAGGGGGCAGTGCGGCCCCCCGAAAACCCAGGTGAAGCAGGAGCCGCGGTCGGGTTGCCTGTGTTAATGGATTCTTGCGCCCTTACGATGAATTTCCTGTCATTCCTTGACAATGTATGTGCCCTAACACAAGCTCATTTACTTTGGACTTCATAAGCCTGTGGTTTTCCAAGGAACCAGTGACATGCTGACCCATCACCAAGGAGCAGGAGATGCCCAGCAAGAAGCAGGGGGGCACAGGGACGTGGCGGCTGAGCAGAAGGAGCTGTGCTGTCTGCCTGCCAACGGGGAAGGTACAAAGACCAGACGATCTGGGGTCGCAGTGGAGTTCCAGAACCACAGCCCCGGACTCTCGTGCTGGCCGCCTGACCCGGACACTTCCCTCAGCCCGTAAAGCCCCGTTCCCTCGTCTCAAGATGCCGGGTGAGCAGAAACATGCCACCAAGAGCAGATGTTTCGTGTTGCTGCCCCTCCTTTTGCAATGACCCGTTGTCCCAAGCCGACGTCCCAGAGCTGGCCATGACGCGTGACACGTGGCGGGCCACAGGGTCTCAGCGTGGGGGCCGTGTGTGGGGTCCAGGGGCCCTGGGAACTCGGATGTGGCGCGAGAACCCACCCCGACCGTGGGCCGCGCGCTGATGAGGGGTGTGTGTCGCAGTGTCCGCGCGGCAACGGGGATTGCTTGGGTGGAAGCTGCTCTGAGCTGCGCCCACAGGCGTGCGGGCGTCACAGACCAACAGGACGCACGGCCGTGCCCTCGCCACGCATGCGGCTCTGGAAGTGAGGCTCAGATGCAGGTCCCCGCTGATGCTTCCGGAGCACGAGTGGCTTAAATGTGAGGAAAACCCGTTCACACCTCAGCCTGTTTTACTAAGAGTGAGCAAAATGTGTTTTCTAGTGATTAGCACAAACCCAACAGGCCTGCTCCTGCGTGTGGCTCCGGGGACGGTGTGCGTGGCCCTGAGGGAGGCACGAGGACCCACGCCTGCCTCAGTCCCCCCGGGGTGCGTCCAGGGCCTTGGCTCCTCACCGGCCTTCCTGTTCCTTCCTGCACCTCCCGGGAGCCCAGCTCCTGCCCGGCTCCGGCCCGCGGGCTGTGAGGCTGGGCACGCTCGGGCAGCCGGCAAACGTGTCCCGCAGGGAAGGTCACGGGGCGGGGCGTCCCCTGCGGAAGGAGGACACCACGGAGGACAGGGCAGGGCCGGGTCATGTAGATGATTGGGAGGGTGACAGATTGATCGGCTGCTAGAGGACAGACCGCGGTGTGCGCCCCGTGAGCGGGACAGAGACAGTAGCACGTGGACAGTGTTCCAGTCCTGACGCAAACGTTGTCAGCAGCATGGCTGCGAGGGACACGATTTCCCAGAAAGCTGAAAACTCAGCAAAGTTACAGACAGATCCGTTTTAGAGGCTCTGACACGGGAGACTCCCCGCCGCGGAGTCCGGTGACAGGACAGAAGCCTGCCCGTGGCTTCACGGGAAGCTGAGCGGGGCAGTCTTCGTCTGCGAGTGTGGGAGGGGTGCCTGGTCACTGCAGGATCCCCGTGGCAACCGGACAGCCCACGAGGCTCCGAGACAGCCCTGCAGCTCAAAAAAATCCATATGTGCGCGAGGGCGGCCCCAGAGCGGGTGTGCGTCCGGGAGCCCCTCCACACCCAGCCTGTGCGGAGTGCATCGCCGCCATCCCAAGGCAGGTAGGGGACCACCAGGGCCAGCTGGAGAGTGACCATGCGGGTCCTCGGCCACGCTCTGGGGCACGGCCCACTGCCTGCCGAGAACAGTCTTCCTTCCTTGCACGCGCTGTGAGTGCCCACCCCTGCACCATCCATCCCCCGCTGCAGCGCAGCGTCCTGTGCCCGCCACCCCGGACGACCCGTCAGGACTGTCCCGCGAGACGGTCACGGGCCTCTGGAAGCTGAGGCAGTTACGGCCGACAGGGCAGGGACAGGGGCATTTGGGGCAGGCAAAGAGCGTGCACACGGGCTCACCTCCTGGATGCATGCTCAGGGCCCCTGTCCGCACGTGGCTGTGGCCGTGTGAGTCCCCAGGCCTCAGGGTGGCCAAGTGCCTGGCCTTAGAGCCGCTGCTCTGTGTTGGCGTGGTAATTGTGCAAAACTTGCCTCTGACTGGACGTGTTTGGCAGAGGCAGAGAACACTTCATCTGTGGAAGAAGAGGAAACTTGAGCATGGCCTTGCGGCCCGTGTCACTGTCGGGATGCCAGAGCGCGTCCCAGGGCTTCAGGGCCTCACGAATTCCTGGACCTCCCCTGCCCGTCCCCCCGCGCTCAGCCTGCATCTGTCTCTGCCGCCCCCAGGGCCTGTGTCTCCCAGGGGTGGGGGCCCGCGTGCGGAGGAGGGAGAGCGTGTGGGGGCTTGTGGCCTTTGGCCCCATCACTGGCACGAAGAGAAGCCCTGTCCCACGTGCGCTGACAACGCGGGGCGCTCCAGGAATGTGCCTCCCAGCCCTGCCCCTCCCGTCACCAGCCGAGCGGCCCACCCTGTGCCCCCCACATCCTCCTGCCCCCGGCTCCCTTCTCCTGGCTGCCCCTGCCCTGGGACAGAGCAGCCTGACCTTCCTCAGACACAGTTCGAGCAGCTGTGCCGAGGACGCACTGTCGCGGGGGCCTGGGTCCGCGTGCACAGGTAGCCCCGCGCCCCTCGGGGCTTGTCTCCCGCATTCTTGGGACTGGCTTGGGGCCCCCAACCCCCAGGGTATTTCAGGGATGCTGAACAACCAGAACCGGTCACATCCCCCCTCAGTGCGCATTTTCCACTTGCTCGGGGGCCTGAACCCTTGGCCCTGAGCCGCTGGGGCTGTGGCAACAGCGTAGGAAGGCCCGGAGCTGCAGGGAGCGAGGCCACGGGGCGTCAGTGGGCGGGGTCCGTGGCACGCTGTCTGGGAGCAGCAGCTGAGAGTGAGGGTGAGTGCGGGGCCAGGGCGGGTACAGCCGGGGGTCTCCTGTGGGAGACAGCGAGGTGACCCATTGCTGGGAGGTAAGTACTTGGATAAAAAAGCATCCGGTGTGAACTTTTAAAAAGTGTGACGAGTACAAAGGGTCCCGAGACCCCAAGGCCCTTCCCCCACCCCCTGCACTGAACTCCAGGCTGAATCCGGGGTGAGGCCCCCCCGGCGCTCTTCCGTCTCCCAGCAGGCCTGCCTCGGCCTTCCTTCGCCACCTCCTGGAAGCCACTCTGTCCCCGCCCGGGGAGGCGGTAACCTGTGAAACACTGCCCCCCCTAAAACCTGACCCGCGTGCCCCTTGGGGCAGTGGAGCCAACCCTTGCTGGCGAGTCAGTGGGTTTTAACCACTTACGGTTAAAAACGTCTTCATTCTGCAACTTTTAGAAAACCACGGAGTCACGTGCGGATGGGGCCCAAAGCCGAACACTGATGGGCCTCATGGTGCCCCCCTGCTCCCCTCCTCGGAGCCCCCGGCCACCGTGCCCGGGGCCCAGCTCCTCTCTAGGAGCCCCAGGTCTCCTGGACAGACGCCCTGGTCCCCAGTCAACCCTCTCTTCTCCTCTGCCGAGCCTCCAAGCCCACGCAGCGGCTCTGGGGCAGCCGGCCATGGAGTGAGTAGGCTTTTCTGGAGAAAGGACATGCTGTGCTCTAGATTCTGTCTCCCAAGGAGGTGGGTCCAGGTGACCCAATGGCCACAGGGCAGAGTTCACCAAACCGAAGTGAAGGTTACACATGCCCTCTGGACTCCTGGGTCCGTGACTTCGATGGGCTGTGGGTCCCCGAGCGTCACAGGCCTCTTGCACTGGCAGCCGGCCCAAACAGAACTGCCCCCAGGTCCACTTGTGATGTCCTGCATGCCAGCAGCGCGCACCCAACTCCCCCAGCCTCGCCTCAGGGTGGGAGGGGTCGCAGCGAGGCCAGGCAGTTGGCCCAGGGAGCTGCATCAAAACAGCCCTCGGGGTTTCTGTGACTCCAGACCTGGTGACTCGACCCCTGGCCTCCATCCAAACCTGGCCCGGGCCTGGCCTCCACTTTCCTGAGCCGTCTGCCCACTCCGGGGACCCGGAGGGAACCTGGGTGGGCTTCCTTTCCGCCCCGTCGGCTGCAGTGCAGGGTCCTGTGCCCGGGCCCACCACACCCCTGGGGGCCACACGGCCCTCCCCACTGGGGGCCACCCGTGGTCTCGGAGTGTAGGTGAGTCAGCCTACTTAGCAGCCCCACGCCAGCCCTGACCTGTCTCTTCTCACAAACCATCCGTCCCTACTAGTTAAGACCCATTTTCCAGGAAAACCTCTGTTTTGCCTGAAAGACAAAGTCCTAATCTGCACAAAGGAGAAGCTGGTATTTCTGACTTTCCGGCCACTCCTGCCTCTGCCGTGTGTGTCAGGCTTTCACTTTTTCTGGGTGGGCAGGAGTGGGGAGGGCTGGAGATCACTGCCCCGGGCCCCCCTTGGCCTCTAATTGTGCTCCCCGCTCACCCCAGCAACCCCAGCTTACCCGGTGGTTAACAGACACTTGGCATAATTTTCCTTGTCTGTCCATGGGGCCTGGAGGAAGGATAGAAATAGGAGCCCCTCCCGGGTTCTGGTGGTTTCTCGGGGTCAGCCAACGGTCCCTGCTGCCCCATCTGCCAAGGACCCAGGGCGCTGGCCCTGGCCTCCCTCCCCTCCAGCCCCTGCCACCCTCAAGTTGCCGATGGGTGGGCTAGGGGTGATGGGCGGCTGAGTCTGGATGTGAGCCCCGACTTGCACCGAGAGGAGCCGGTCAGAAAGCACATGGCCCTGAGCCCGCCAGGCTGGTCCTGCCCAGGCCTGCCCCCCACATGTCCGCCCTCCCGGACACCCGGGCCTGGGGCGGCGCTGGGCAGAGGCGCACGGCGTGAGTCCAGCGCCCTCTTGTGGCAGCTGGGGACAGGTGCGGCGTCCCCCAAGGCCGGCCGCCAAGCCCTGTCCACTCACCATGTCCGCTCACCCTCGTGTGTGCACGCGTGGGCCTGTGTGCAGGGGCCGGCCCCGCAGGCTCATTTCTGCCCCAGCCAACACCTTCTTCGCGCAGTAGCAAGTCAGTCCGCGGGGCTGAGCTCTTGTGCCCACGTTTTCTTTGAAGGAAAATAATCTCCATAGACCTCCCGTCAGAGCAGACACAACCCCGTTTGTTACTATGGGGACTGGTGTTAGTACGACTTTGGAAAATCATGGGAAGCGGGAGCCTCAGACAGCTCCGGACGCCCTCCCCCCATCCTTCAGGCCCCGACCTCCTGCTGCCTGGCTCAGGGCCCTCCCTCAGTGTTTCCTCTTGTGGCCGCTAGGCTGGGTGCCCTCTGTAGCCCGGGGCCCAGGTACTTCCTGCACAGGGACCAGATGGGCAGCCAGCAAGCCTGCCCCACCAGCCCTGACCCCGGCTGCCACCTGCCCGGGGCTGGCCCGTGACGTCTGTCTAGTCGGGGAGCCTGGGTGCCCACAGGGACCCCTGGCTACCCGCCCCCACCCCGTCCATCCCCCACAGCAGAATTGCCCCTTCAACAACGCCAGGTCGCAGAGGAAGGGAGGTTAGAGCAGCCTTGCTTCTCTCTAAGGAACACATTTGGTAAATATGTGCTCCACGGGGCATGAGTGGCCCCCCGCCCCGTCCGGGCGGTACCAGCACACAGCACACAAAAGAAGCCCTCAACCTCCTGGCCTGCCCAGCGCAGGCTGCTCCAAGCATCCGAGGGAGGTGTGGGTTAGGTCTTTATTACACGTGCCTGCTGTGTACACACACAAGATTTCCTTTCACAGAAAGAATCAGGAAACCCAGCCCGGGCAGCATCAACCTCGCTGTGCGTGTGTGCACACGTGTATCCACGCACGCACGTGCACACATCGGCTCACAAGCTCCGCCCTGCCTCTCCAAAATGAGCCTGAGCTGAGCTCCTGCGCCCATGTGGCCTCCCTAGCACTAGCGCGAGAGACACAAGGAGGTGTCCCCAGCACAGGGCTGTGTGGCGGTGGGCTTTCCCCCA
Source organism: Callorhinus ursinus (assembly GCF_003265705.2). NCBI lineage: Eukaryota > Metazoa > Chordata > Mammalia > Carnivora > Otariidae > Callorhinus > Callorhinus ursinus. The sequence continues at coordinate 79,221,529 of NW_027397068.1, forward strand.
CCTGCGGAGTACTCGGGACCACCAGACAGGCACGAGTCAGTCCATCTAGATCAAGGGGCAGCAGGTGTGCAGATGCGGATCCTGTGCAGGGGAGAGGCCAGAGGGGCCCAGCTAAAATGAGCCAGACCACACCCGGATGCCCATTAAGAGCCTCAGGCTCGGGGCTTGTTATGACCGTCTCACATCCCACCTGCTCCAGAGCAGCCTCTCTCGGGGTCTCTGGAAGGGATGCAGGGGCCCAGCTTGGGTTAGGAGCCAGGTGAGATGCAGCACAAGCCCTGCTCTTTTACCTGGGGGCACAGGCGCTAGTCTGCTAACATGCACTCTGTGCACCAGCGGGCTCAGCCCAGCGACCCTGCACCATCCAGGTGGTGGCCGGCTCCAGGAAGGCCACCTGCAAGCAGGGCCTGGAGGTGGGCGTGGGGAGCGTGCCTCAGCCCTAGGGAAGCCACCCTTCCTTTTGCTAGGAAAGCACAGCCGTTAATCACAGCGAGTCCTCTCAGCCTGTAGCTGCAGCCGCGGCGCTCCTGAACCACGCGTTCCAACCGCAAGCTGGCCGCTGGGGCCGTGCACCTGCCGGCACATGCTGCCTGCTCCCTGGCCTCTGAGTGCACCGATGTACAGCCCTGAGTGAAGGTCAGCTGTCCCTCAAAAGCACACTTTTCCAGAACTTGCTACCACGTGTAAAACCACCCGGCTGTTAAGGTGGTGTGAAGCTGGGAAGAACCTCTCCAACCCCAGACACGGAGGATGGGTCAGGTGCAGAGCATGGGGCTGGGGCTGGTCCCCGCTCCACCCCATCTCACCTGCAGTCTTCTGACCCCTAAGGGTGACCAGCGCTGTCCCAGGCCAGGAGCCCTGGCTGCTCCCGTGTGACCTGTGATGGGAAACGACCGGGACACTTGGGCTCTGTCTTGGGGCGCAGAGGGAGGAATATTCAGAATCTAGATCGCGGCTTCGCTGGTTGGCCTAGCTGCCTCTCTGGCTCTACGGGCTCCGCAGGGACCCGGAGTCAGGACGATCCTGCGGCTCCAGCCATGGGGCCTCCCGTGGTGTCCGCAACCTGTGGGTGGCGGACAGGTCTGGACAGGTCTGGGGCGACAGCTGGGCCCACAACTCACAGAGAGGGATTGCAAAGTGTGGTCTAGCAGAAGCCTGTGGCCACTGCAATGACAAGTGACCATGCCCTGGGTCAAAGACTCCCAGAAGGCTGTGCACGTAGTCCGACCATCCATCAGGGTCAGTGCAGAGAGAACCCGAAGGGAAGAGCTAACATATCTTCCTTCCCAGAACAGATGGGGCAGAGCTACCCGAGGGGCCAGCGCGGCCCACCCCCCCATGCCTGGAGACTGCAGGGTCAGGAAGACTTGACTTCTGCCTCCTGGTGACCCAGATGGATGGAGCTGGGACCCGTCATGTTTGGCACGAGAGTGGGATCTACTCATCCGTCCAGGCCTGACATGAGAACCTGCTCCACACCCTGACAGGTGAATGCACAGGGGGAAGGTGCTGGGGGGCGGGGCGGACCTCGGTCAGCCAGGCGGTGGCAGGAGCCTCCAGAGCAGGAGGGGGTGAGGGCCAGAGGCCGTCCTGATGTGGGAGGCTGCTGAGGTGTGGACCAAGCCCCACTGCGTGGATGCAGTCCTGCTGGGTAGACAGAGCCCCACGTGGACGGGACTTGCCATGCAGATGAGCCATGGTGTGTAGATGCACACTCTGTGTAGACGGAGCCCGGGGTGGACGAGCCGTGTCTTGTGGATGCAGCCGTGCCAGGTGGACAAGCTGTGCGGCGTGGATGAGCCCCAAGCGGGCGGAGCCACGTCTGTAGCTGTCCACACCACAGACCCCTCTGGGGGCTGGTCGCCCCCGCTCACTGCACAGGTTCCCGGCGGTGCGTGGTCCAGGCTGCGGTGGTGTGGCCCTGGATGTCCACACAACCCCTTCTGCCCCTGGCCCCCAGAGTCCCTCCTCCGGAGGCTCCCGCTGTGCCCTGTCCTCACTGCACCCTGCTGGGCCCACTGTCCACACGGCCCCCTTCTCCTGCCCCCCCCAGGCCCCCGAGGCCACAAGCTCTGTGGGCAGGAGTGGGGCATAGGCTGTGGCCCCTCTGTCCTCAGCCAGGACAGCTCGGGGAGGGAGCGGCTCCTTCTGCGTGGGCTCCTCCATCCCCCTCCTACAGCAGGTGCCTGGGTCCCCTCCGGGGCCCTGATGCAGCGCCCACTGTCCCGTTGGATTGAGGGGCTGCTGGGTGAGGGGCTCACAGCCCTGGGCTGTTTTCTTCCTTTGAACTGGTCGGACTTGGTTAATATTGGATAGATTTTAGGAATAAGATCTGGAAGCATCCTTGGAAGTCAAGAACAGCTTCCCAGCCCCATTTCCTGGGTGAGGAAGCCTGTCCGGTGCTGGGGCTCAGAGGCGGCCGCCCCAGGTCCTGTCCAGGTGAAGGCCCAGCTAGTGCCCACTACTTCGCATCCCGCAGGGCGAGCTCACCGCTGCAGAGGGGCCACGTGGGGCCGGTGGATACAGGCCATCTCCCTTTTGGGGGGTACACCCTGTCTGCTGTTTCTGGGCTGTGAGCCCCCAGCTGCACTGGGAGCTGACCCTGCCCAGGCACTGTGGCTTCTCTCCCCGTCCCTGGTCTAGCTCCGTTCGTCTCTGGGAGTCACATCACAGCCCAATATTCTCTCTGTCCAGGGCACCACCCCCAGGTCCGGCCTAGCAAGGTGGGGAACCCCCAGCCCATAACCATTGGCATCGGTCCCTCCTCCTGCCCCTGGGGGGCCTGGAGCAGCCCCCGGAGTGCTCACCACCTGGGGATGGTGGCCTCTGACCCCAACGAGCACCCAACCAGGAAGGTGGAGGCCCAGGGGAGCCAGCCCTGCCCTGCCTTGTCCCCTGGAAGCCTCCCACTCCCCCACTGCCTGACTGCGGGTCCAGGGGTCCCTACACGGGGGCCTCTGGTGGGCCTGGGTGGACTAAGAAAACAGGTGCTGGAGCCCGGCCTGGGGCTGCCCGGCCTGTGGGCACATACCTGGTACAGGGCCTCAGCACTCCTGCCCCTCATCCGGGTCAGCGTGACCTGCATGACCGCCGAGGGCCCCGGGCCAGAGGCTGTGAGAAGGAAGGAGCTGTGAGCAGAGCCAGGGACGAGCTCCCGCTGCCCACCCTTCTCCCTCCTGCCCTGAGGACTCTGACTTGGGACCGGGAACCTCCATGCACCCCTCGTCCAGGGGCCTTGACCTGCAGGGGTGGTGAGGATAAGGTTGTCTGCAATCATCCACTGGGTCCCTCGTGTTCCCCAGGCTCAGACCCTTCCTCACAACACCCACCTCCACTCTCCAGACCCTTCCCACAGCCACACGGCCCCACTCTCCAGAACCTTCCACACAACCACACGGCCCCACACTCCAGACCCCTCCCACAGCCACACGGCCCCACACTCCAGACCCTTCCCACAGCCACACGGCCCCACACTCCAGACCCTTCCCACAGCCACACGGCCCACTCTCCAGAACCTTCCACACAACCACACGGCCCACTCTCCAGAACCTTCCCACAGCCACACGGCCCCACTCTCCAGAACCTTCCACACAACCAAACGGCCCCACTCTCCAGAACCTTCCACA
>NW_027397068.1:79225254-79232244 GCF_003265705.2 Callorhinus ursinus
CACACAACCACACGGCCCCACTCTCCAGAACCTTCCCACAGCCACACGGCCCCACACTCCAGAACCTTCCCACAGCCACACGGCCCCACTCTCCAGAACCTTCCACACAACCACACGGCCCCACTCTCCAGACCCTTCCCACAGCACACGGCCCCACTCTCCAGAACCTTCCCACAGCCACATGGCCCCACTCTCCAGACCCTTCCCACAGCCACACGGCCCCACTCTCCAGAACCTTCCACACAACACATGCCCCATCCCTTCCTCCCCACCCGTCTGCCACCGGCCCACCTGCAGGAGCTCAGGGAATTCCCGGGGTCGCCGGCCCCACTCACCTGCCCCTGTTCTGGGAGTCACTCGGGTCTGGAGGGTCCTGGGGAGCTGTTACCCTACAAGCTCTGGGACGGATCTCTCCAGAAAGCAGCTCCCACAGCCCAGGAGGAAGCCCGCCAGGGGCGCCTGCCCAGTGACCCTTCCCACCCAGGTGCAGACGCCCGCGGTGGGGGGGCTGCTGAGAGCAAGGTCTCCGGGCCTCCCCAGCCCGGACCGCCCCGCCCCAGAGGGCAGAACGCCGGGCGAGGGGAGGACACGCGGCCACAGCGCACGTCAGTGAAGAACGGCCGCGCGGCAGCAGTGAGACCGCGGCCGTCCCAGACCCGGTTCCCCGGGGGGATTTTCTCCGTCGCACAGGGGGCCCTTTGACGTCAGTTACCTGAGGAGGCTTCCGTTCTCCACGTAGGACTCTGCACCCCGAGGAAGGCGACGAAGGGGCGCGGGCTGCCCGCCGCCCTGCAGGGGAGAGCACGACGGGGAGCAGACGAAAGCCCGGGGGCTGGCGGGGGGCAGGCCCCCGACGCCGGTTCAGGCCCGCTCCCCACCGAGGCCGCGGTGGCCGCAGCCGGGCGGTTTTCTGACTTTCGTGATGCTGTCTTACTTCTTAGAGTGAGACGCCCCTGGCATGTCGTCCGCACGCTCAGGGGCACCCCCGGCACCCCGCGGCCGACCCCGCGAGCGGCAGCCCTGGGGCAGTGCGGGCGGCTGCGGGGACAGGCCAGGCCCAGGGACGCGCGGACTTCGGCTCTCGGGCCCCGGGGATGGGCCCGCCGCCCGCCGTCTAACTTACTTTGCGCCCTTCCCGCTTCCAGGCCTTTGAGAAGCACTTGCGGAGCTTCTGCTCCAAATCCATAAACATGTACTTGTCCAGGAAGAGAAGCAGGGCCTTGTCCGCGCGCCCCAGCGCTCGCCTCCCGTGTGCTCGCAGGCACCCCCCCCCCACTGCGCACCGCTTCTGGGGTCGGCCATCGGGGGAGCCTGTCACTCGTGCGCCGGCTCCGCCGGGGGAGGGGCTGGGAGCGGCCCCGCGGGCATCCTGCCCTGATCCCGGGGGCTCCTGGCCCGGCCGCCCCCTGCGTCCTGCCCGACCAGAAACACCTGTGTGTCCTCGGGAGCCACTCACCAACCGGGAGCCCCAGCGCCTGTCTCTGTCTGTCTCTCTCTCTGTCTCTGTCTGCTTGTCTCTGTCTCTGTCTGCCTGTCTTTGTCTCTGTCTCTGTCTGTCTCTGTCTCTCTCTCTGTCTCTCTGTCTGTCTCTGTCTCTGTCCCAGGCCCTGGGCTGCATGCCGAGGTCTCCTGCTTTGATTTTCGCTATAGACCTCAGTCCCAAACATGTGCCCTCCTCACAACCATGGGGTCACTGGTGCAGGACCTTCCATGACCTTCCCACCTACCCTCCCTCCTGAGAGGCCCAGACCCCCGAAGGAAGGGCTCCAGCCCCGAGACCAGGAGGGTCTGCCGCGGTCCAGCCACCCTGCGACCGGCAGCTCAGCTCAAAGGACAGGCCACGCTGGGTGTGCACTGGGGGCTCTCAGCGGGTGGGGCAGCTCTGGCCTGTGCCCCCTCGCAGAGAAGGAGTCCCGGGCATAGGGTGACCCCAAATTCCTTCCTGAGCCTGCCCACCCGCTTGTTCTCAGCATGGCCATCTCAGATGTCCTGACTCAAAGGAGCTGGCCAGAAAGGGCCGCTTGGCAGGAGCTGCAGACCCTCTCTGGGAACCCCCTGCTGAGTAAATGCACCTCCTCCAGGAAGACCACCAACAGCCCCCCTCTGTGCAGCAACCCCGGGGGGCTCTTCTCGGCCAGCCTCCAGCCCCTGCCGGTCCTGTGGGGCCTCCCAACTCCTGCCTGGTCCCCCACAGCCTGGCTGGTCAGTTTGTATGCTGTCTGCACCGGTGCAGCACCCGTGGGTACATGCCCACAGGTCACAGTTCAAGCGCTGATGTGGTTCCCTGCCTGGGTTCCAACTCCCCAGCATCCTCATTTAGGGATTCGAGTTCAAATTCCTCAGCCTGAAGGCCGGGGCGCTGAGCCGCCAGGCACTGAATCACAAGCTCCTGGGACTCCTTGGGCTTCTGCTGTGACGTGTGGGGGTACCTCCCCCTGCTGAGGGCATGATCCCTTTTTGTGCGGACCCCAGCCCAGACATGGTCCCCATCCCACTTTCAGGAACTGCCCCCCAACCCGCTGCCCCATCGAGTCTTCACGAGGCCTTCTTGGCTGCAGGGACCCCCAAGGGACCATCTGCTTGTCTGGCACATGCAGGGAGGAATCTCAGGCCTGGTTAGCCCATCACGTCCACAGGAAAGGGGGCACTTGGTGCTTCCCTCCGACTAACGAGAGCAAGGTGGTCTCAATGCAGAAAACCTAGAGCATGCAGAAACCAGCCTCCCTCCATCCTAAGACGACCGTTTCCAACACCTGGCTCACGTCCTTTACCAGCGGTTTCCAATGTGCCCCTAAAGCTACTCTAAACCCTCAAATACCAGACGCTGCCAAGAGCAGAGGGAACATGTCCTCCCCCACTTCCTGCAGACTCTGTCCTCTGTTCCTGAGACCACGGAGGAGTGACTATAACCACAGAACCCAAGACAGAAACCAGCTCCCTGGAGCGAGCACCCACCATCCCAGGAGCACAACCTTTGCTCATCTGGGGAGCAGGTAGAAGGAAGAGCATCTGTGGCTCCCTGCCCTACACCCGCCCAGCATCCCCGGGGAGCGCTGGGTCCCTGGGGGACAAGCCCTGGACCCTGCACAGCTTGGCCAAGCATCCAAACAATGGGGGCCTGCAGCTGTTTCTTCATTCCTGCATCGGAAGTCTATCCACGCCACCTGAGTCCAGAGCATTCCCCGCATGCCCACCACGCATGGCCCACACCCAGAACCCCAGCGGGGCCGTGGTGGGTCAGGTGGTGGTAGCCTGTAGTCTCAAGCCCTGGCCTGCTGGCAGATGCAGGCCGACTGAGGGGCTGGAGGCCATAGAGGCCTGCGACTGTAGACTCCCCCGCGGACACGGGCTCTAAGTGGTGCAGCTCAGGGAGGGGAGAGCCCCTCGGCCCCGACTGCTGCCCTGAGATCCAGGCCCCCAAGGCTGCACCCACCCTGGGCCTTCCTGAATTCATCCGCAAGGGGAGCTCCAGGGCTCGGCCCTGCAGGTCCGGGAAGATGAGGCGTGCGTCCGGGGCCGTGGGGCCCACCAGGAAGGCAGGGGGCGGCCGGGTTGAATTCCATCCCATGAACCAGGAATAATTCCATTTATGAAGCATAAAAACCCAACCCCTGGCACCAGGGCCAGACCCCCGAAGGAAGGGCTCCAGCCCCGAGAAGCCCAAATAGAGCCCAAATTGGGCTTCTATGGAAATATCTATTTCCTTTGATGTATCACCCATGTGGAACACAGAGCAGTGGCATCAAGTGATTAAAAGGGGGTTTTGGACATAAACTTTAAATTGGGGGTGAAGCTACCCATTAACTTAGCTGTCTGTGCAGATTGGGAAAGTCCAGCAATATTCAGATTTAATAGCAAAGCCACAGCCCGGACTGTGCTGTCTGTCTGCCTGCAGCTCCATCCATCCGTGCAGCCCTGGGAGGGGAGGTGCTGTCCAACAAACAGCGAGCAGGGGCCCGTCCAGGGGCTCGTCCCCCCCAAGCCTGGACAGCTGACGCAGGCTGCCCTGAGGCCACCCCAAGGGGGCATTGAAGGGTCAGGGGCCCTGAGCATGGAGTTTCTCTGCCAGCCGGGGGCGAGGACAACGACACTGGAAGAAGGCCCTGGACGCCACGTCGGGGCTGCGGCAGGGGTGTGTTCTGGAGTCTGTGGGGCAAAGCCGCCACCAAGCGCTGTGGGAGGGGCTGGGCCCTTGGGGTCTCCCCTTGTCACCCACCCTCGGTCACGGCATTTAAGGGGGGGGGAAGCAAGACATCTTTCCACCCCGCCCCCCCATTTTGGAGGGAGTCCCTGTGGACAGTGGCCCTGGTCACCCTCCTGGGCCCTCCCACACAGGACACCAGAACTGGGGGTCACTGGGGTCAGCCAGAGGGTGGCGGTGGGCAGTGTTTGGTGTGCATGGCAGGAATCCCGCGCTGTGGGGTCCCGGTGGGGGGCTGGCAGGAGTCCCACCGAGGGCCCCTCACCCGGGACAGGTGGACGTCGTCCCTGATGCCTAGGAGATGAGAGGGGACCAGGCTCGCAAGCTGGGCCCCGGCCTGAGGGCCGCCGCCGCCGTCCGCACGGGTATGTGGTGGGACCACACCGGTGCCCTCAGGTCACCCCAGCCGAGCCCTGACACTCGCGCCCTTGGCCACAGGGAAGGGCAGGGAAGGGCAGGCTGCAGCAGGGGTTGGAAGCACAGGAGCGGGGCCGGCAGCCCTGCTGCAGATTCTCAGCACTCTCTCCCTGCACGCCTCCCCCCTGCGCACAAACACCAGCCCGCTGCCCCCCGCCGCCTCCGCGACTCACCTAGGGCTTAAAGGTTCGCTGTGATGTGCCGCAGGGGCGGGAGGCCTGGGGGAGCTGTGCGGACAGACAGACACACAGACGGGCTGAGCCTCGGAGCTCCGAGCTCCCTCCCACCCTTCACCCTCCAACCCCCGTTAGCTACTGGGACGGAAGTGCCTGTGATTTCCTTGTCTGTCTGTCTGCCGGGTGCCTCATTCCCACCTCTCGCGTGATGATGGTAAAAAGCGGACTGGCTTTTCGTGCACTTTATTGTTGTTTCTACATCCTTAGCGCCTGCACCAGAGCAGACCCTCCGCCACCCCTGGGGCCCCAGACGTCCCGGAGGGCACCTTGCAGGCAGGGGGCAACTCTGCTTTAGACCAAGGTGCCGCTGGGGTCCGGTGCTAGAGCAGGGGTCTGCCACTAGAGGAAGAGAAGACCTCACGCAGCTGGAAAAGCATGGCCTGGAGCCTGGGCGGGCGGCTGGCAGCGCTGGCCGGGGCCACAGCCCTCGGCAGGGGCCCTTCTTCATTTATTCAGGGGACCTGTGCTGAGCCCACTGACGGGCGGCCAGAGGCGCCATTGTCCTCACTGAGAAGCAAAGGCAACCGCCCCCTCAGCGATGACGTTCCATCCCTCCCGCTGCTCAGGACACAAAACTGGGGGCCACCCCCTTTCTTTCTCCCCCTGACCCCAAGTCCAGACAGGGGCAAATCCCAATGGTTTTCCCTTTGAAACGCCCCCTCACCTACTTGCCCACATACCGCTGTCCACCCCCTGCTCCACACCTCTCTCTTCTCCCCCGCTGGACTATGACAGTGGGCTCCCAGAGTCTCCCCTTCCAGACTTGCCCACCATACCCAACACCTCAGCCTCCAGAATCTTGCTGATCAGGGGGCAAATCACCACACTCCTGCCCGAAGTCCAAGAATGGCTCTCACCTCCCTCAAAGGAGAAGCCAGAGCCTGAAAGTTAACTCCAAGGGCTGGCCCTGTTTGCTCTCTGGCCTCCCTGCCTTCCTGCCCCAGGACCTTTGCATGTGCTCTTCTTCTGCATGGAAGGCTCTGTCCTGTACATCTGCCTGGCTTTCAGAAATCAGCTCACATGTCTCCTTGTTGGGGAGGCCCGTCCTGACTCCCAGCGCACAGTGTCCTTCACAGCACTGAGCATAACTGGACACGTTTGTCTATTGTCTCTCTCCCCCCACTGGAAGGAAGCTCCCTAAAGTCTTATTCACTGCTGCAACCCCACTGTAGGTACTCAACAAATATGTGTTGGGCTAAAAAAGAAGCCACTACCTGCCTAAAATATTTGCCAATTTGATTCAGTGATCCTCTTAGGTGGGCTATTGATGCCACTGTGCAGATTTGCAAACTGAGGCCCACAGACTGTCTCTGGAATCCAGGCCTTGGGCTTCCACCCATGGCTTTCCTACCAATTTCACTTCTGGCCTGCTTGCCGGAACGCAGGGTTGTCGAGAGGCCCTTTCTTGCCTGGTCTGCCAACTCCCACAGGCCCCGGAGGGAGCTACAGCCTCTCTCAGGCGCGGGTGGGGTCCCTGGGTCCATCTCTTCATTGCCTTGGGCTCAGTAGGAAAAAGGTGTCCTGTGAACTACAAGGTGTTGTCATTACCGATGTGTGCTGCCAACTTTCCAAGGACTTGATGGAAGAAGACTAAGGACATCCCAAATCTTTCCTGGTTATTAAGACAACTTCTCAGTAACTAACACATTATCGCAAAGCCACACACCTGATATCAGAGCTGCGGGGCGGCAGAGACCCTGGGGCAAGCGGCCTGAAGGCCCAGCGCTCCCAGACTCATCACCATGTTTCTGTTAACCCCCGGCACGCAACGGGACTGAGATGGCTTTCCGGGTATCCTCCTGATTACCTGCCTTGCTCACAGACCAGCTCCTCACAGCACAGTGTGTGTGTCCCCACGGCCGTGACAAATGTCTGGGCTAAAGTACGTTCTCAGTAATGACCCACTCAATGGATGGACACCTGGCCCAGGTAGAAGGCCACCACTAGGGTGACCCCACGGCAGCTGTCCCATGAGGCAGACCGGCCAAAGAAGAGACGAACAAAGGCAGCCTTGACGTGTATGGAGCACACAACACCAGTCCGGGAAGATGGTTCTTAGGAGCCAAAGCTGTTAGAACTCAATAGCGCAGTCATCACACGTGCTCCCCCACCTCAGAGCTCAGGGTCACGGTCATC
>NW_027397068.1:79232254-79232527 GCF_003265705.2 Callorhinus ursinus
ATCACACGTGCCCCCCCACCTCAGAGCTCAGGGTCACGGTCATCACACGTGCTCCCCCACCTCAGAACTCATGGTCAAAGTCATCATATGTGCTCCCCCACCTCACAACTCAAGGTCATGGTCTTCACACGTGCTCCCCCACCTCAGAGCCCAAGGTCATGGTCTTCACCCGTGCTCCCCCACTTCAGAGCCCAAGGTCATGGTCTTCACACGTGCTCCCCCCACTTCAGAGCCCAAGGTCATGGTCTTCACCCGTGCTCCCCCCACCTCAGA